>NC_091284.1:822109300-822429968 GCF_032444005.1 Ranitomeya imitator
GCTCACATACCGCGCTGCTATCTCCACCGCTCTCTCTTCTTCTCCCAGCAGGATATATGTTTTCTCTTCCTCCTTCATGGTGATGAAGTCTGGGAAGAGATGTGAGAGTCTCCTGAAGTGAGTGTCCCTCACTGCTGAGTATTTGGAGCAGTGTAGCAGGAAGTGGGTTTCGTCCTCTATGGCCTCCTGGTCACAGTGTTGGCACAGTCTTTCCTCCCTGGGCTTGTAGCTCTGCCTGTGTCGGCCACATTCGATGGCCAGACTGTGGGCACTGAGTCTATATCGGCTCAGGATCTTGCGATCTCTGGGGTCCGGGAGTTTCTCCAGATATGGCGCCAGTCTGTAGTCTCTCTGTAGGCTCTGGTACATGGTCAGTTTCTGTGAGCTGATGATATCATTCTTCCAGTCACTGACATACCTCTCCTGGCCTTCGTCTGCCATCTTCCTGATTCCGGCTTTTGTCAGGTTGTTGTGATTGGTGTTCTGGTCCGGTTGGGTTTGGCTGGGCTGTTTCGAGGGTTCTGGTTTTTCTGTTTCACTTACATGTATCAGGGCTTTATGGTGATGGGAGCTTGGATTGCTCCTATGCAGGTGAGCCCGGAATGACAGCGCCCTCTTTAGAACTGTTAGGTGTAGAGGGAATCTGCCCAGCTCGGCCCGACAAGCACTGTTGGAGGTGCTCCGATGGACCTGGAGAAGGTGCTTGCAGAATTCCAGGTGGAATATTTCTGTTGGGCTGGAATCCCACTTTGACCAGTCTGGGTAGGTGTGAGGACCCCAGACTTCGCTGCCATACAGGAGGATTGGGGCGATGATGGAGTCGAAGATTTTTAGCCAGACCCTCATTTTTAGCCAGACTACTATAATACTACTCCTATGTACAAGAATATAACTACTATAATACTGTCCATACGTACAAGAATATAACTACTATAATACTGCCCCCTATGTACAAGAATATAACTACTATAATACTACTCCTATGTACAAGAATATAACTACTATAATACTATTCCTATGTACAAGAATATAACTACTATAATACTGCCCCTATGTACAAGAATATAACTACTATAATAATGCCCCCTATGTACAAGAATATAACTACTATAATACTGCTCCCTATGTGCAAGAATATAACTACTATAATATACTACCCCTATGTACAAGAATATAACTACTATAATACTGCTCCCTATGTACAAGAATATAACTACTATAATACTGCTCCTATGTACAAGAGTATAACTACTATAATACTGCCCCCTATGTACAAGAATATAACTACTATAATACTGCTCCTATGTACAAGAGTATAACTACTATAATACTGCCCCTATGTACAAGATGTGACAGGGTCACTGGCACGGTATGTGAGAGGAGATATGTGTCACGGAGACTTCTTTCTGCTGTGATCTATAAACTTATAACATTCTTTTCAGCATGATATGTGCTGAAGGAGTTATGTGGCTATGTTATGGGCAGGTTTTTAGGTGAGTAGGTAAGAGATGGGTGGGATGCCTACTCACCATATCGCCACCTCAAGGGTGTGGCTGGGGAAGTTAATTTCCAGCCAGTTTTTTTTCTTTGGTCTGTTTTGTGTAGAGCCTCTAGGCCAAGGGTGGGCAATTAATTTTGCCATGGGGCCGCATGAGAAATTGGGATGGTTTTAGAGGGCCGGACTAATATATTTAACTCATTTTCACCCAATACTGTAGTATACATATGCTATCTTTTCATAAACAAACAGACAGGGATGGCTGTTATGAAAGGCAATTCAGAATCACAATGGACATGGAGGTCAGAGCACATACAGTGAACTGACAATAACCCAAAATAATAGAACGAGCTCTGAGACGTGGGAACTCTGCAGACCGCAATCCCTAAGCCTATCAAACCACACTAAAGGTAGCCGTGGAGCGCTCCTGACCAGAACCTAGGCGCCTCGTCACAGCCTGAGAAACTAGCTAATCCTGAAGATAGAAAAATAAGCCTACCTTGCCTCAGAGAAATTCCCCAAAGGAAAAGGCAGCCCCCCCACATATAATGACTGTGAGTAAGATGAAAACACAAACATAGAGATGAAACAGATTTAGCAAAGTGAGGCCCGACTAGCTGAACAGAACGAGGATAGGGAAGATAACTTTGCGGTCAGCACAAAAACCTATAAAAAACCACGCAGAGGGGACAAAAAGACCCTCCACACCGACTAACGGTACGGAGGTGGTCCCTCTGCGTCTCAGAGCTTCCAGCAGGCGAGAAAAACCAATTAAGCAAGCTGGACAGAAAAATAGCAACAAAATAACATAAGCAAAACTTAGCTTTGCAGAGCAGCAGGCCACAGGAATGATCCAGGGAAAAAACAAGTCCCACACTGAAACATTGACAGGAAGCATAGATCAAAGCATCAGGTGGAGTTAAGTAGAGAAGAAGCTAACGAGCTCACCAGATCACCTGAGGGAGGAAACTCAGAAGCTGCAGTACCACTTTCCTCCACAAACGGAAGATCCCAGAGAGAATCAGCCGAAGTACCACTTGTGACCACAGGAGTGAACTCTGCCACAGAATTCACAACAGTACCCCCCCCTTGAGGAGGGGTCACCGAACCCTCACCAGAGCCCCCAGGCCGACCAGGATGAGCCACATGAAAGGCACGAACAAGATCGGGAGCATGGACATCAGAGGCAAAAACCCAGGAATTATCCTCCTGAGCATAACCCTTCCATTTAACCAGATACTGGAGTTTCCGTCTTGAAACACGAGAATCCAAAATCTTCTCCACAATATACTCCAATTCCCCCTCCACCAAAACCGGGGCAGGAGGCTCAACAGATGGAACCATAGGTGCCACGTATCTCCGCAACAATGACCTATGGAATACGTTATGTATGGAAAAAGAATCTGGAAGGGTCAGACGAAAAGACACAGGATTAAGAACCTCAGAAATCCTATACGGACCAATAAAACGAGGTTTAAACTTAGGAGAGGAAACCTTCATAGGAATATGACGAGAAGATAACCAAACCAGATCCCCAACACGAAGTCGGGGACCCACACGGCGTCTGCGATTAGCGAAAAGTTGAGCCTTCTCCTGGGACAAGGTCAAATTGTCCACTACCTGAGTCCAAATCTGCTGCAACCTGTCCACCACAGTATCCACACCAGGACAGTCCGAAGACTCAACCTGTCCAGAAGAGAAACGAGGATGGAACCCAGAATTGCAGAAAAACATTGAAACCAAGGTAGCCGAGCTGGCCCGATCATTAAGGGCGAACTCAGCCAAAGGCAAAAAGGACACCCAGTCATCCTGATCAGCAGAAACAAAGCACCTCAGATATGTTTCCAAGGTCTGATTGGTTCGCTCGGTCTGGCCATTAGTCTGGGGATGGAAAGCCGATGAAAAAGACAAGTCAATGCCCATCCTACCACAAAAGGCTCGCCAAAACCTCGAAACAAACTGGGAACCTCTGTCAGAAACAATATTCTCTGGAATGCCATGCAAACGAACCACATGCTGGAAGAACAAAGGCACCAAATCAGAGGAGGAAGGCAATTTAGACAAGGGTACCAGATGGACCATCTTAGAAAAGCGATCACAGACCACCCAAATGACTGACATCTTTTGAGAAACGGGAAGGTCAGAAATAAAATCCATAGAGATATGTGTCCAAGGCCTCTTCGGGACCGGCAAGGGCAAAAGCAACCCACTGGCACGAGAACAGCAGGGCTTAGCCTGAGCACAAATCCCACAGGACTGCACAAAAGCACGCACATCCCGCGACAGAGAGGGCCACCAAAAGGATCTAGCCACTAACTCTCTGGTACCAAAGATTCCAGGATGACCAGCCAACACCGAACAATGAAGTTCAGAGATAACTCTATTCGTCCACCTCTCAGGGACAAACAGTTTCTCCGCTGGGCAACGATCAGGTTTATTAGCCTGAAATTTTTGCAGCACCCGCCGCAAATCAGGGGAGATGGCAGACACAATTACTCCTTCCTTGAGGATACCCGCCGGCTCAGATAAACCCGGAGAGTCGGGCACAAAACTCCTAGACAGAGCATCCGCCTTCACATTTTTAGAGCCTGGAAGGTACGAAATCACAAAGTCAAAACGGGCAAAAAACAACGACCAACGAGCCTGTCTAGGATTCAAGCGCTTGGCAGACTCGAGATAAGTCAAGTTCTTATGATCAGTCAATACCACCACGCGATGCTTAGCTCCTTCAAGCCAATGACGCCACTCCTCGAATGCCCACTTCATGGCCAGCAACTCTCGGTTGCCCACATCATAATTATGCTCAGCAGGCAAAAACTTCCTGGAAAAGAAAGCGCATGGTTTCATCACTGAGCAACCAGAACCTCTCTGCGACAAAACAGCCCCTGCTCCAATCTCAGAAGCATCAACCTCGACCTGGAACGGAAGAGAAACATCTGGTTGACACAACACAGGGGCAGAAGAAAAACGACGCTTCAACTCTTGAAAAGCTTCCACAGCAGCAGAAGACCAATTGACCACATCAGCACCCTTCTTGGTCAAATCGGTCAATGGTTTAGCAATACTAGAAAAATTGCAGATGAAGCGACGATAAAAATTAGCAAAGCCCAGGAACTTTTGCAGACTTTTCAGAGATGTCGGCTGAGTCCAATCATGGATGGCTTGGACCTTAACAGGATCCATCTCGATAGTAGAAGGGGAAAAGATGAACCCCAAAAATGAAACCTTCTGCACACCAAAGAGACACTTTGATCCCTTCACAAACAAAGAATTAGCACGCAGGACCTGAAAAACCGTTCTGACCTGCTTCACATGAGACTCCCAATCATCCGAGAAGATCAAAATGTCATCCAAGTACACAATCAGGAATTTATCCAGGTACTCTCGGAAGATGTCATGCATAAAGGACTGAAACACCGATGGAGCATTGGCAAGTCCGAACGGCATCATGAGATACTCAAAATGACCCTCGGGCGTATTAAATGCAGTTTTCCATTCATCACCTTGCTTAATTCGCACCAGATTATACGCACCACGAAGATCTATCTTTGTGAACCAACTAGCCCCCTTAATCCGAGCAAACAGATCAGATAACAATGGCAAGGGGTACTGAAATTTAACCGTGATCTTATTAAGAAGGCGGTAATCTATACAAGGTCTCAGCGAACCATCCTTCTTGGCTACAAAGAAGAACCCTGCTCCTAATGGCGACGATGACGGGCGAATATGCCCCTTCTCCAGGGATTCCTTCACATAACTGCGCATAGCGGTGTGCTCAGGCACGGACAAATTAAACAATCGACCTTTTGGGAATTTACTACCAGGAATCAAATTGATAGCACAATCACAATCCCTATGCGGAGGTAGGGTATTGGACTTGGGCTCATCAAATACATCCCGGTAATCAGACAAGAACTCTGGGACCTCAGAAGGAGTGGATGACGAAATTGACAGAAATGGAACATCACCATGTACCCCCTGACAACTCCAGCTGGACACCGACGTGGATTTCCAATCTAATACTGGATTATGGGCTTGTAGCCATGGCAACCCCAACACGACCACATCATGCAGATTATGCAACACCAGAAAGCGAATAACCTCCTGATGTGCAGGAGCCATGCACATGGTCAGCTGGGTCCAGTATTGAGGCTTATTCTTGGCCAAAGGCGTAGCATCAATTCCTCTCAATGGAATAGGACACTGCAAGGGCTCCAAGAAAAACCCACAACGCTTAGCATATTCCAAGTCCATCAAATTCAGGGCAGCGCCTGAATCCACAAATGCCATGACAGAATATGATGACAAAGAGCAGATCAAGGTAACGGACAGAAGAAATTTTGACTGTACAGTACCAATGGTGGCAGACCTAGTGAACCGCTTAGTGCGCTTAGGACAATCAGAGATAGCATGAGTGGAATCACCACAGTAGAAACACAGACCATTCAGACGTCTATGTTCTTGCCGTTCAACTCTGGTCAAGGTCCTATCACACTGCATAGGCTCAGGTTTAAGCTCAGGTAATACCGCCAAATGGTGCACAGGTTTACGCTCACGCAAGCGTCGACCGATCTGAATGGCCAAAGACATAGACTCATTCAAACCAGCAGGCATAGGAAATCCCACCATGACATCCTTAAGGGCTTCAGAGAGACCCTTTCTGAATATTGCTGCCAGCGCAGATTCATTCCATTGAGTGAGCACTGACCACTTTCTAAATTTCTGACAATATACCTCTATCTCATCCTGAGCCTGACAAAGAGCTAGCAAATTTTTTTCTGCCTGATCCACTGAATTAGGCTCATCGTACAGCAACCCAAGCGCCAGGAAAAACGCATCTATATTACTCAATGCAGGATCTCCTGACGCAAGAGAAAACGCCCAGTCCTGAGGGTCGCCGCGCAAAAAAGAAATGACGATCCTAACCTGTTGAATTGGGTCACCAGAAGAGCGAGGTTTCAAAGCCAGAAATAGTTTACAATTATTTTTGAAACTCAGAAATTTAGTTCTATCTCCAAAAAACAAATCTGGAATTCTCGGTTCAAGCAAAGAATTCTGGACCACAAAATCTTGAATACTTTGAACTCTTGCCGTGAGCTGATCCACACATGAAGACAGACCTTTAATGTCCATTGCTACACCTGTGTCCTGAACCACCCAAATGTCTAGGGGAAAAAAAAAGACAAAACACAGTGCAAAGAAAAAAAAATGGTCTCAGAACTTCTTTTTTCCCTCTATTGAGAATCATTAGCACTTTTGGCTTCCTGTACTGTTATGAAAGGCAATTCAGAATCACAATGGACATGGAGGTCAGAGCACATACAGTGAACTGACAATAACCCAAAATAATAGAACGAGCTCTGAGACGTGGGAACTCTGCAGACCGCAATCCCTAAGCCTATCAAACCACACTAAAGGTAGCCGTGGAGCGCTCCTGACCAGAACCTAGGCGCCTCGTCACAGCCTGAGAAACTAGCTAATCCTGAAGATAGAAAAATAAGCCTACCTTGCCTCAGAGAAATTCCCCAAAGGAAAAGGCAGCCCCCCACATATAATGACTGTGAGTAAGATGAAAACACAAACATAGAGATGAAACAGATTTAGCAAAGTGAGGTCCGACTAGCTGAACAGAACGAGGATAGGGAAGATAACTTTGCGGTCAGCACAAAAACCTATAAAAAACCACGCAGAGGGGACAAAAAGACCCTCCGCACCGAATAACGGTACGGAGGTGGTCCCTCTGCGTCTCAGAGCTTCCAGCAGGCGAGAAAAACCAATTAAGCAAGCTGGACAGAAAAATAGCAACAAAATAACATAAGCAAAACTTAGCTTTGCAGAGCAGCAGGCCACAGGAATGATCCAGGGAAAAAACAAGTCCCACACTGAAACATTGACAGGAAGCATAGATCAAAGCATCAGGTGGAGTTAAGTAGAGAAGAAGCTAACGAGCTCACCAGATCACCTGAGGGAGGAAACTCAGAAGCTGCAGTACCACTTTCCTCCACAAACGGAAGATCCCAGAGAGAATAAGCCGAAGTACCACTTGTGACCACAGGAGTGAACTCTGCCACAGAATTCACAACAGATGGCTCTGTTTTTGGAGTAATGCAGCCATGATTTCCTAATCTTGGACAACCCCTTTAAGACTGTGTACTAAAACAGCAAATCCACCCACTGTAACATAAAAGCACTATGGATTTTCCAGTTGGGGTCTCATCACTGCTTATAAAAGGGAAACCTACCCCCAGTGACTGGATGACAAGGTAAAATGCTTAAAGGGGCCCGTCAGCGCGTCTTTACACCTGGCAGTAGGAATATCGCTGTGGAGGAGCTTTTTGTCCCCAATAACAATACACCTTTTGTATAGCAATCCAACGGACCAATATTGAGAAATCTAGTATAGACGTCACATGCAAATCGGGCTGGACGTGCACCGGGGGCGTGTCACTGCAGCAGTATTGCCTTTTAAGTGCATTGACATGCCCACAGTGCACTTTTTGCATGATTTGCATATGGTTTCTATGCAAGATTTCTCAAGATTAGCACATTGGATCATTACAAAAAAGTCTCATTTTTTATGGGGGGACAAGCACTGACAAATTTACACCACTGCTTCCATATTTAAAAGAAAAAACATCCATGAAGTTCCCTTTTAAAGGGGTTGGCCCGTGAAGAGCAATTATGACCCCTCTACAGGAAAAGAGCTGTCTGTCTGATCACAGGAGGAATCGTCTGCTCACAAGATCCTGCGCCCAAGTGGTGGAACACATATGTACAATGGCTATGGGGCTGACGGGAGTCCCAAGTGCTGAGGTATCTGTAACAGCCTCATAGTGTCCTGGGGGACCACCCAAACACTGAAATGGGGTCTCCGCACCCCCCGAGATCACACATGCAGCACTAGATGTACAGAGTTTGTATCTGTTATATAGAACACACAATGCATGATACAAAGCAGGAGCTTTCTATACAGGTGCACAGGCATGGAGCCCTCTTATCCCCCCACACAGAGACAGCAACTGCCCCCTAGTCATCCCTGCTGGCAGGCTGCCCCGAGCCTTGCATGCACCCCTCCTCTCCCACCTGCAGCCCCCATGACCTGCCCAGGACTCCCCTCTTCTGCAGCTCTTACTTGCTCTTGTGTACAGACTCGACATCTTGACTTCTGGGATGCGGGGGGAGGGCAGAAGATTGAGCAGGAAACAGGAACCTGGCGGCGCTGCTGCATCCTCCTGCACAAGGGAACATGGCTTCTCATCACCTGCAGCTCTTCTCACACAGCACAGGGGAACATGGCTCCTCATCACCCTCAGCTCTGCAAGCGCAGTTCCGACAGCGTGTGGATGAGCTCGGGGCCTTCACTCCAGCCGCCAGTGGTCCTCAGAAGCGGCTGGCCGAGCGGTGCCGGGGGCGGCTGTCAGAAGTGACAGCTAGCTGGCGGGCCGTTTAAAATCATCAGGCGGGCCGCATCTTGCCCAGATCTGCTCTAGGCTGACGCTCCTGTGAGAGCTGCCATATGTGTTGGCTCAGAAGTGCTGGGCAGGACAGTTCATGAACGTTGTATTTCCTTTTGAGCCAGAAAGGCTGTTTTTCTTTAACCATTTGGGGTTTATGATACAATAAACCACCCAGAGACTTTAACGCCACGTGTGCCTGTGTCTACCTCAAGGAGCAGCTAAGTGAGCCGACCTTCCACAAGTGGTGTTTTGGATGCGGGCGAATATTCCAGGAACACGTGTAGCAGTGGTTGACAAATCGTATGACCTGGGTTAAGGCAGCTACGGAGCTGGAACAGCGGTCGGACAAAATGGACGAGTTACTCAAGCACCTGATCCTGAGCCAGCAGCAGAAGCATCAGGTATAGCAGGAGACTAATAAACTCCTAACGCAACAACAGCAAAGGCAGATGGAACTCCTGATGGGAGAAGTCCGCAGCAGAGAACCCGCCCCTCCCCCTCGTCAAGGTGATGACTCCGGAAAGCGACAAGCCGTGCAAAAGATTACCCCAGGGGATAATATAGAGAAAGTTTTGACTATTTTTAATGGGTTGCAGAGTGGGAGAGGCTGCCCCCGGAGCAGTGGGTGGAGGTGCTGGCCCCCTATCTGACAGGTTAACCCCAGAAAGCCTATTTTGACTTGGCCTTGCGGATGTCCGGAAATATGCCAAGTTGAAAACAGAGATATTGGCACACTCAGGGGTCGATATGTCTGTCAGAGCCCAAAAAGATCATCACTGGGTGTATAGTGGTGACAAACCTCCATGCTCACAAATGTTTGACTTGTAGCATTTGGTCCAGAAATGGTTGCAGCCGGAGTCCTCCATTTCTGCCCAGATGGTCGTCATGGACAGATTTATTCACTCTCTCCCCAGGCCGGTGCAGACCTGGATGCCCAAGGAGATCCCTGGAATGCGGATGACCTGGTGTGCCTCTGAGAAAGGTACCAGGTGGTTGAAAGGTCTCTGAGGATGCCAAGGGGTGGTACATCTCCTTACTGGGATACCCAGTGGAGGTCCGAGTCCCAAAAGAGGGGTAACAGAGCCACCATTGGATGGAGTCCGAGGCCCCAAAGAGTCTCTGAGGGGCTACCAAAGGCTGCTGGTAAAGACCTGATCTGCTGGCAGTGTCTCGGTCCTGGACACATAGCGGCCCGTTGCCCTATGTCTGTCGAGCAGATGAATTGTAGCCTGGGCAGGCGCTGCTCGTATTATGCCTACCCAGCCTACAGTGTGGACTATCAGCCCGGAGAAAGGCCGCAGTCATGCCCCGTGACCATAAATGGGTACTGGTATCAGGATTCTTTGACTCCAAGAGTTTGGTGACAGTGATAAGGGCCACACTTCCCCACCAGGGGATCCCAGGGAATTATGTGGGCATAGGCTGTATCCACGGGGATGCCAAAGTCTACCCGGTTGCTAGAGTGCTGATTAAAACAAACCGTGGTACGGAGTTCCATGAGGTCGGAGTAGTCAGAGACTCACTACACCCCGTGATAATCGGGCGGGACTTCAGCCTGTTCTGGGACTTGTGGGGAAAGCCATGGTAGCTCGGTGGCTCAGCAGGAGCCAGTGCCACCCTGAAGAATACCCGTCGCAGTCGGAGGTGAAGGAGTTCCCCTTGTGTGTCCTAGCTGGTGATGAGGATGAAACGGTGACTAGTGAGGCCAAGGTTCCTAAGCTGGGGGTTTCTGGGGAAAATTTTGGGACTGCTCAAATGTGGAATCTTACCCTAAATGGGGCCTTTGAAAATGTGTCTATGATTGGTGAGGTTGCTCAAGAGACGGAGGATGACACCAGGTACTGACATTTTGCAGTCATTAGTGAATTGCTGTATAGAGTGACTACACTGAGGTGAGGAGAAACAGTGGAGCAGCTGTTGGTTCCAGGGCCTAGTAGTCTGCACGAGGGCACCAATATATCCTAGTGGTCACGGACTATGCGACCCGGTACCCTGAAGCAGTACCCCTAAGGAACTCTTCAGCTAAGAGCATCGCTCGGGAACCTGTCCATATTTTTGCTAGGACGGGCCTGCCGAAGGAGATTCTGACAGGCCAGGGAACCCTCTTCCTTCGGGCTGCTGTTTTAAGGCTGGGGGCTAATATCAATGGCCCCTTACCAGCCTGAGATTACCATCCCCCAGCTGTGTGCTTTAGTAAGGCTGGTTGTCAAAAATGGGACGGAACCCACTTTGTTTATTTTAATTATTTAAATAATTAAACAGTTTGGGGACCCCTCTAATCTTGATAACCATCCTTGCTAATGCTGACAGCTGAGGGTTGCAGCCCCCATCTGTCAGTTTTGCCTGGCTGGTTATCAAAAATACAGGGGAACCATGCCATTTTTTTTCCCTTTAATTATTTATTTCGAGCTTAGGCGCTGGCTGATGAATACTCCCATCAGTCGCTCTTGCTCTCGCGGTTATTAGCAGCAGTAAGCATAGGCTGATGGGAGCAGTAGTCCCATCAGCCCATGCCACTGACCGGAAGTAAACTTTACACCTCTGATCACAACTATGGGTTCACATTGTCAAATGACAGCGTGGGAACCGTGGCTCTCTGGCAGTAATGATTTTATCACCGATCAGAAGCCATGTTTGCAGCGCTGTCATGCACATGACAGCATGGCAAACACTGGATGTTTGGGCCCCCCGTTTAAGTGAATGGGGTCCGGGTACTGTTCTGGTACCCAAACCCAAACTTTTTTTAACAGTTCGTCCAAACCCACCGGACCCGAACATCCAGGGGTCCGCCCATCTCTAGTGATAAATGCCTCAAAAACACTGAAAGAGCTGACACGCTGCAGATTTGAAAAAACACTTTGATGGTTCAAAAATCAGGACAAAATCAGCAGCGAGTGAAGGAGAGTTCAGAAATCTCATTCTTTTTGCTAGTACTCTAAAGGACTTTATTTTTTTTCCGCCAAAAAACTGCAGAATGTGAACAAGCCCTAAATGTACGTGTGCACAATGGAAGCAGTCTGGATTTATATTTCCTCCATATGTTTAGTACTATCGCTATGATTTCAATATTCCAGACTTTGATTTTCCTTCCTATCTCATCCCATTGTAGTTCCAAATTCTGTAAATCTGAGTGCGCCATAATCGGATTAATGTTATCAGTTTTATGAAAGATGCCAACAATAAATGGTCAGAGTACAAAGACAGCGATATTTCTGATATCGAGGACATGGCACATACACAAAGCAGCAGGGCATGTGAAGGGGGAAAATTCCCTCTAAAATATCTGACTGCAAAAATGTACAAAAAATCATCCAATATGTCTGGCTCCTTTCATAGTAACATAGTTAGCAAGGCCGAAAAAAGACATTTGTCCATCCAGTTCAGCCTGTATTCCATCATAATAAATCCCCAGATCTACGTCCTTCTACAGAACCTAATAATTGTATGATACAATATTGTTCTGCTCCAGGAAGACATCCAGGCCTCTCTTGAACCCCTCGACTGAGTTCGCCATCACCATCTCCTCAGGCAAGCAATTCCAGATTCTCACTGCCCTAACAGTAAAGAATCCTCTTCTATGTTGGTGGGAAAACCTTCTCTTCCGCACAGAATGCCCCCTTGTGACCGGCACCTTCCTTGGTATAAACAGATCATGTGACATGTCACATGACATTTTGGAGAGATCATGTGATAGCTCATATGATAAACAAACAGGTGCACATCTGCAGATGTGAGGAGATTGCCAGAATTTTTTCCCTTAAAGGGGTTTTCCCATGAACAAAAGTTCATTTTAATCAACATATCTTGGAATAATAATAAGTTCCATAATTGGATGTGTATAAATAAAATGTTCCTGTGCTGAGATAATCTTATAAATGTCCCCTGCTGTGTACTGTGTAATGGCTCTGTCTGACCGTACAGGAACATGGCCTGATCATACCACATCTCCCGGGGGAGGGGACTATGCAGACATTACAGCACAGGAACGCAAATGATTTTTTTGGGGGAGGCAAAACATTTCACTGCCTGTTTTTAAGCAATGTTTTACTTAAAAGAAGGACTCATTTGTGATCCCGTGCTGTAATGTCTGTACACATTTCTTCTCCTCCCCTACCCCGGAGCTGTGGTACGATCAGACCATGTTCCTGTATGGTCAGACACATCCATTATATAGTACACAGCAGGGGCACATTTATAAGATTATATCAGCACAGGACCAATTGTGGAAATTATTATTCCGAAATCTATTGATAAAAATTAACTTTTGTTGTGCTTTATTACTATAGTATCATTGGGTTAAAAAAAATATCTTCAGCAAAATGGTGGCGGCATCTGCGCAGTAGCATTTATCACATTCCGATAGATGCTACTGAACAAGCGCCGCGCCCATTTTGCTCACTATGACCGCGTCATGACACTCTGAGTAAGCCTCACCATAACTACACCGGAACAAATAATTTATCACGAGGTGTGCTGGACAGAGCCATCCCCTCAGCCTAAACCACCTCCCAAGCTAAGTTGACAGGTGAGACTACAATGTTACTTGGAAGACTGAAATCAGGTTCCGTAATTTCAGAATCACTAGGACAAAGACTCCGAGAGAGCATCTAACCGAACATTCTTGGTCCCAAGGAGGTATGAGATTGAAAAAATAAATCTGGTAAAGAGCAAGGCCCTTTTGGTTTGTCTCAAGTTCAATCTCTTAGCAATCTCTATAAATACAGATTCTCAAGGTCAGTTATCACCATGAATGGGTGCTTAGCTCCCTCAAGAATATGCCTCCTCTTCTCCAGAGCTAACTTGATGGCAAGAAGTTCACAATTGGCGATGTCATAATCGAGCTCTGGAGGAGAGAATTTTTGAGAAAATAAGGTGCAAGACCTCATGCTTTAGAGTGGTGGATCCCCGGGAGAGCATTTCTCCCACTCCTATCTCAAAGGCATCCACTTCCACCAGAGAAAGGCTTATTGACATCATGCTGGACCAAAACTGGAGTGGAGGTAAAGGCCTTCTTAAGAGTATTAAAGGCCTTAATGGCCTCCAGTCTCCAGTTAAACACATCTGCCCCCTTATTGGTAAGATCGGTGAGAGGTTTCACCACCTTAGAAAAGCTCTTCATAAACTTCCGGTAATAAATGGCAAATCCTAAAAAACGCTGCAATGCCTTGAGGTTAACAGGATGCGCTCACTTTGATGCCGCCCTCACTTTCTTGGGGTCCATCCGAAACCCGGTGGGGGAAAGAATGACTCCCAGGAGCCCAAACTTCTGCACTTTGAATACACATTTTTCTCTTTTTGCAGTAAAGACAATGATCCTCTAATATTTTTCAGAACGGTGAGCACATGGACTCTATGCGCAGCACGGTCTCTGGAGAAGATGAGGATATCATCGTTGTAAACTACAACACAAATATCCAAAAGATCACTGAAAATATCATTCACAAGCATCTGAAAACACAGCTGGGGCATTACAGAAGGGCTAACACAATACGTATATTGACCCTCATGGGTATTGAAGGCTGTTTTCCACTTATCCCTTTCTTTAATTCGAACAAGATTATAAGCCCCCCCAAGATCCAGTTTGGTAAACCAAGTTGCCCCTACCAGTTGGTTAAGGAGGTCAGGGATGAATGGGAGAGGGTACTGATCACGTAGAGGCAAATGATTGAGCTCACGATAGTCAATACATGGCCTGGCAACCGGGAAGCACAACATTCCTATGTTCTCCAAGCAGTGAAATCCGAGAGAGGTACTGTGTCCCGCATCCCCACACATCCTACTACTCCAGAGTGCAACACTCCATAAGATTGGGACGTGGTCCCTGTGCGCGTGGTAGCTCCACCTGCAGGATTAGGACTAGGGTTGAGCGAAACGGATCGTTCATTTTCAAAAGTCGCCGACTTTTGGCAAAGTCGGGTTTCATGAAACCCGACCCGCTCCCTGTGTGGGGTCGGCCATGCGGTACGCGACTTTCGCGCCAAAGTCGCGTTTCGTATGACGAGCTTGGCACCATTTTTTCAGCCAATGAAGGAGCGTGGGCAGAGTGATGACATAGGTCTTAGGGGCGTGGACGCCTATCATCATCTTGTCGATTGTGCGCAGTAGCGATTTGCAATGTGTAACACCAGCTTTTCTGTTCAGGGACGGAGGGGAGAGAGAGAGAGAGAGAGAGGGAGAGGGAGAGAGAGAGAAAAAAAATAAAATAAAATAAAACAAATATAAAAAAAAAATAAAAAATTCCCATTGACTTTGCATTGGGTTTCGTGTTTCGGTCGATCCCCGACTTTTCGCCATAATCGTCCGATTTCACTCGACTCGACTTTAGAGATAGTTGGGTTTCGCGAAACCCGACTCGACCCTAAAAAAGTAAAAGTCGCTCAACCCTAATTAGGACAATGGTGGTGCTTGCGACCAGAGTAGCGCAGCATCGGACCCAAACTATTCCCAGGGGGGAGCATAGAACCATAACTCTTAATATTTACTCACCATTCCAAACAGTAATCGGCACTGTCATTTCCTTGAAAGCTCTGGCATTGTGACTCCTGGAACTTAGATTTGTAATTTTGAGATGTCCCCACTCGTTTTGACTCATGCAATAAATGCCATCAATTGTCAAGAGCACTTCGAAAATACCATTTTTATTCCACTTTAAGAAAGTAAACATCACTTTTCTGTAGAGGTTGGGAATATAAAACTCCATGCCGAAACTTTGGCTTTTGTTTTGCACTCCATTGGCCTCCTGCCTCATCAGGTTGCCCGGCTCTTACATTAAAGTCCTATTTGTAAGACAGCAAATAAAATATTATTGTATGTATGTGACCCAAGCTGCAGAGGATAATGAATAATTGCTGTATGAGGTGTTTCCAAAATGTTCCCGTTTCTCCCACGTTCACGCGATGATAAATGGACATTAACGTTTTTTAATTATTTTTGTGGAATGTCAGACATCTTGTAACTGCTGGGAAAAAGAATGAGGCTGGATTACCAAACCCTCCTCCTGCTCTCAGATTTACAACTGTCACCTCTGGTGTCACTCTCCTGACACATGTATGACCACCGGGATTACATAATTATACATAATCCATTATCATTATGGAATTTCAGTATTGCTGTTTTGTAAATACAGTAAATCTGGGGGAGATTTGCAAACAAAATGACCCTTACAAATTGAGACAAAAATTGAGTGCATGGATTGTTCCAATTTTATAGTCTACAAAAGGAAAATGTCTATTAACAGTGAAAGAATCCACCATGGTTTGATGCAGATAAATGGCCCTTAAGTACTACGGCAGCATAAATAACAAGTCTAACTCGTTTTGCGAAGATATGACAGTTTTGCAGTTTTCTTACAATGCTGTTGATCTATCTCCCCCATCATAGCATAATTTAGAAAGCTTACATCTACATATTTTGCATACAACTGCTATAATACTAAAGAAGACAGTAAAGAGAGGAAAACTTTTTATAATCAGCTCACCAGTATGGAGATCCACTGCACGGAAGCTTGCAGTGAAACAAGGATTTGTAGAAAAGGGCAATGACATATGTCTTCATGATCGGTGTGGTGATGGAGTTGTCCATTTTGGAATTCTTTTTGTATGAAATAAACTATGGCTTTTTATGGAAGAACTTGATGCTGGAAATTCGTCTTTCTCTAATATAGTACTGTTCCTATGTACCAGAATATAACTTCTATAAAACTGCCCCTATGCACAGGAAAACTACTATAATACTGCTCCTATGTACAACAATATGACTACTATAATACTGCTTCTATATACAAGAATATAACTAGTATAATACTGCCCCTATGTACAAGAATATAACTACTATAATACTGCCCCTATGTACAAGAATATAACTACTATAATACTTCCCCTATGTGCAAGAATATAACTACTATAATACTGCCCCTATGTACAAGAATATAACTACTATAATACTGCCCCTATGTACAAGAATATAACTACTATAATACTGCTCCTATGTGCAAGAATATAACTAGTATAATACTGCCCCTATGTACAATAATATAACTACTATAATACTGTTCCATATGTACAAGAATATAACTACTATAACACTGCTCCTATGTACAAGAATATGACTACTATAATACTGCCCCTTTGTACAGGAATATAACTACTATAATACTGTTCCCTATGTACAAGAATATAACTACTATAATACTGCCCCTATGTACAAGAATATAACTACTATAATACTGCCCCTATGTACAAGAATATAACTACTATAATACTGCCCCTATGTGCAAGAATATAACTACTATAATACTGTTCCCTATGTACAAGAATATAACTACTATAATACTGTTCCCTATGTACAAGAATATAACTAGTATAATACTGCCCCTATGTACAAGAATATAACTACTATAATACTGCTCCTATGTACAAGGATATAACTACTATAATACTGCCCGTATGTACAAGAATATAACTACTATAATACTGCTTCTATGTACAAGACTATAACTACTATAATACTGCTCCTCTGTACAAGAATATAACTATTATAATACTGCCCCTATGTACAAGAATATACCTACTATAATACTGCCCCTATGTATAAGAATATAACTACTATAATACTGCCCCTATGTACAACAATATACCTACTATAATACTGCCCCTATGTACAAGAATATAACTAATATAATACTGCCCCTATGCACAAGAATATATCTACTATAATACTGCTTCTATGTACAAGACTATAACTACTATAATACTGCCCCTATGTACAAGAATATACCTACTATAATACTGCCCCTATGTACAAGAATATACCTACTATAATACTGCCCCTATGTACAACAATATAACTAATATAATACTGCCCCTATGCACAAGAATATATCTACTATAATACTGCTTCTATGTACAAGAATATAACTACTATAATACTGCCCCTATGTACAAGAATATAACTACTATAATACTGCCTCTATGTACAAGAATATAACTACTATAATACTGCCCCTATGTACAATAATATAACTACTATAATACTGCCCCTATGTACAATAATATAACTACTATAATACTGCCCCTATGTACAATAATATAACTACTATAATACTGCCCCTATGTACAAGAATATAACTACTATAATACTGCCCCTATGTACAAGAATATAACTACTATAATACTGTCGGGGTCGTCACGACAATACCCTTCCTTCACCAGTCATTCCAAATCAGAATAAGAGCATTGGTACCGGAGTGAAGAATGAGTCAGACAAAAGCTGGTTCAATCTCATTGCATGCTCGTACTTCCACACGTAGTGGCAATGTCACAGCAACTGACTTTATTTTCTTATACACAACATTATATGATCTATTGGGGGAAGGTGTGCAGAGGGCGGGGATAGGCAGGGTTTAAGCAATGTATCTAGTATTCAGTCTTTCTGGTTGGCTCTGACATCATCTGATGAATCTTCCTTTCTCCACGTCGCTTTAAGTATCATTTCAAGAGAAATGATACTTGTCCTTCTGGAATGTGTAACTTGCTTCTTCAGCAGAATCAGAATTTAGGGCAAAGGTGAATACTGGCAGCCATGTTAAATACAGTTAAATTTGCATTAGCAAGCATAAGTGGAAAAACTTATTGCTTCGCAGTGTAAGAATATATAAAAGTACAAAAGAGTATAAATATATATATTTTCACCTTGACAATCGCCCCTAAACACTAAGTTTTTCCCTAAAAAGAAAGATCCTTCGAGACTGTCCATGTGATGGGGAAAGGGGAGGTGGATTTCTTCATCCAGACACCTCAGAAGCTCTCCCCTTGCGAGAGGCCTCCAGGCAGCTGAACCCTTCACTAGCTTCACATGGAGTTCTCCCGCTGTCCCTAAACTAAATCTCTTAGCATCATCTGAGAATACGGGGTTTTGTCTAACTTCTTGAGGGGGACGTACTTGGGGATCTCCCCTGGATCAGTGCCATCATACTCTGGTGGGCCTACTTCTTGGTTGAGGAAGGTGCCAGTCGGAGTTGCCTCAGTGATAACCTTTTTATACAAGGGAATAACACAACAGAGAATTATTGATCCAACTACAAGAAGGGCAATCAGTACCAGACAAGCTTGTTGAAGGAATCCTTTGAGCCCACCCAACCAACCGGAAAAGAATGATATGTCTACTCTAGCATTAGTTTTTAATTCTGCTGCTAACCCATTTATCTTTTTAAGGGCTATCATGGTCTTCCCATTTACCCCAGAGTTCTGAGGGATATAGGTGCAACACTCCTCTCCCACCATCCCACAGATTCCTCCTTTCTCAGCTAAGATCATATCAAGGGCTAATCGGTTTTGGAGGGTCATTCTAGTATTAGGGCCCAATTCCTCAACTATACCTTGGAAAGCATCACAGGTAAAATTGACAAACCTTTGTTCACTGTAATATATGTAATTGATCCCATCAACATTTTTATTAATCTGCACCTGTGGGATTATGGAAGCAAAGCTAGCATAGATCTGGTTCTGGGCTTTAAATTGGTCAGGCACCCCCTTTGGCACTCCAATGACATCGACATATACCAATGGATCTTCTTCATAACTCATGTGGAGCTGATCGAGACTTCTCCTCTTTCTGGTATATTCATCAGGTGTCTCCGGATCCCAAGGTAAAATCTTGAACTGCACAGCTAGTTTAACAAGGGTACATTGACCTATCCAGGCATTAGGCAATCTAGGACGGAGCTTACTATCTCCACATAACCAATAAATGTCGTACATATACTGTGTATGTTTAGCTAGCAAATCAGTATCTAGGGAACTGTTCTCTTTGCAGAAACCTGTCTCGAAGACCCCTACTGGTGTACCTGTAGTGTCGTGGGAATTATAGCAGGTATAATTATTATTATTATTATACATTTTTATAGCGCCATGTATTCCATGGCGCTTTACATGTGAATACGGGGCAAATATAGACAAATACATTAAACATGAGCAGATAACAAGGCACACGAGTACATAAGGAGGGAGGACCCTGCCCGCGAGGGCTCACAGTCTGCAGGGGGTGGGTGAGGATACACTAGGAGAGGGAAGAGCTGGCTGTGCGGCTGTTCAGTAGGTTGAGGATCACTGCAGGCTGTAGGCTTGTCGGAAGAGATGAGTCTTCAGGTTCTTTTTGAAGGTTTCTATGGTAGGCGCGAGTCTGATGTGTTGGGGTAGAGAGTTCCAGTACAAGAATATAACTACTATAATACTGCCCCTATGTACAAGAATATACCTATTATAATACTGCCCCTATGTACAAGAATATAACTACTATAATACTGCCCCTATGTACAACAATATACCTACTATAATACTACCCCTATGTACAAGAATATAACTAATATAATACTGCCCCTATGCACAAGAATATATCTACTATAATAATGCTTCTATGTACAAGACTATAACTACTATAATACTGCTCCTCTGTACAAGAATATAACTACTATAATACTGCCCCTATGTACAAGAATATACCTACTATAATACTGCCCCTATGTATAAGAATATACCTACTATAATACTGCCCCTATGTACAACAATATAACTAATATAATACTGCCCCTATGCACAAGAATATATCTACTATAATACTGCTTCTATGTACAAGAATATAACTACTATAATACTGCCACTATGTACAAGAATATAACTACTATAATACTGCCTCTATGTACAAGAATATAACTACTATAATACTGCCCCTATGTACAATAATATAACTACTATAATACTGCCCCTATGTACAATAATATAACTACTATAATACTGAACCTATGTAAAATAATATAACTACTATAATACTGCCCCTATATACAAGAATATAACTACTATTATACTGCCCCTATGTACAAGAATATAACTACTATAATACTGCTGCAATGTACAAGAATATAACTACTATAATACTGAACCTATGTAAAATAATATAACTACTATAATACTGCCCCTATGTACAAGAATATAACTACTATTATACTGACCCTATGTACAAGAATATAACTACTATAGTACTGCTCCTTTGTACAAGAATATAACTACTATAATACTGCCCCTATGTACAATAATATAACTACTATAATACTGCCCCTATGTACAATAATATAACTACTATAATACTGAACCTATGTAAAATAATATAACTACTATAATACTGCCCCTATGTACAAGAATATAACTACTGTTATACTGCCTCTATGTACAAGAATATAACTACAATAATACTGCTGCAATGTACAAGAATATAACTACTATAATACTGAACCTATGTAAAATAATATAACTACTATAATACTGCCCCTATGTACAAGAACATAACTACTATAATACTGCTCCTTTGTACAAGAATATAACTACTATAATACTGCCCCTATGTACTAGAATATAACTACTATAATACTGCCTCTATATACAAGAATATAACTACTATAATACTGCTCCTATGTACAAGAATATAACTACTATAATACTGCCTCTATATACAAGAATATAACTACTATAGTACTGCTCCCTATGTACAAGAATATAACTACTATAATACTGCCCCCTATGTACAAGAATATAACTACTATAATACTGCTCCCTATGTACAATAATATAACTGCTATAGTACTGCTCCTTTGTACAAGAATATAACTACTATAATACTGACCCTATGTAGAAGAATATAACTACTATAATACTGCTCCCATGTACAAGAATATAACTATGATTATTCTGCCCCTATGTACAAGAATATAACTACTATAGTACTGCTCCCTATGTACAATAATATAACTGCTATAGTACTGCTCCTTTGTACAAGAATATAACTACTATAATACTGACCCTATGTAGAAGAATATAACTACTATAATACTGCTCCCATGTACAAAAATATAACTATGATTATTCTGCCCCTATGTACAAGAATATAACTACTATAATACTGCTCCTTTGTACAAGAATATAACTACTATAATACTGCTCCTATGTACAAGAATATAACTACTATAATACTGCCCTCTATGTGCAAGAATATAACTACTATAATACTGCTCCTTTGTACAAGAATATAACTACTATAATACTGACCCTATGTACAAGAATATAACTACTATAATACTGCCCCCTATGTACAAGAATATAATTACTATAATACTGCTCCCATGTACAAGAATATAACAAATATAATACTTCTCCTATGTACAAGAATATAACTACAATAGTACTGCTCCCATGTACAAGAATATAACTATGATTATTCTGCCCCTATGTACAAGAATATAACTACTATAATACTGCTCCTATGTACAAGAATATAACTACTATAATACTGCTCCTATGTACAAGAATTTAACTACTATAATACTGCTCCTATGTACAAGAATATAACTACTATAATACTGCTCCTTTGTACAAGAATATAACTACTATAATACTGCTCCTATGTACGTGAATATAACTACTATAATACTGCTCCTATGTACAAGAATATAACTACTATAATACTGCTCCTTTGTACAAGAATATAACTACTATAATACTGCTCCTATGTACGTGAATATAACTACTATAATACTGCTCCTATGTACAAGAATATAACTACTATAATACTGCTCCTTTGTACAAGAATATAACTACTATAATACTGCCCCTATGTACTAGAATATAACTACTATAATACTGCCTCTATATACAAGAATATAACTACTATAATACTGCTCCTATGTACAAGAATATAACTACTATAATACTGCCTCTATATACAAGAATATAACTACTATAGTACTGCTCCCTATGTACAAGAATATAACTACTATAATACTGCCCCCTATGTACAAGAATATAACTACTATAATACTGCTCCCTATGTACAATAATATAACTGCTATAGTACTGCTCCTTTGTACAAGAATATAACTACTATAATACTGACCCTATGTAGAAGAATATAACTACTATAATACTGCTCCCATGTACAAGAATATAACTATGATTATTCTGCCCCTATGTACAAGAATATAACTACTATAGTACTGCTCCCTATGTACAATAATATAACTGCTATAGTACTGCTCCTTTGTACAAGAATATAACTACTATAATACTGACCCTATGTAGAAGAATATAACTACTATAATACTGCTCCCATGTACAAAAATATAACTATGATTATTCTGCCCCTATGTACAAGAATATAACTACTATAATACTGCTCCTTTGTACAAGAATATAACTACTATAATACTGCTCCTATGTACAAGAATATAACTACTATAATACTGCCCTCTATGTGCAAGAATATAACTACTATAATACTGCTCCTTTGTACAAGAATATAACTACTATAATACTGACCCTATGTACAAGAATATAACTACTATAATACTGCCCCCTATGTACAAGAATATAATTACTATAATACTGCTCCCATGTACAAGAATATAACAAATATAATACTTCTCCTATGTACAAGAATATAACTACAATAGTACTGCTCCCATGTACAAGAATATAACTATGATTATTCTGCCCCTATGTACAAGAATATAACTACTATAATACTGCTCCTATGTACAAGAATATAACTACTATAATACTGCTCCTATGTACAAGAATTTAACTACTATAATACTGCTCCTATGTACAAGAATATAACTACTATAATACTGCTCCTTTGTACAAGAATATAACTACTATAATACTGCTCCTATGTACGTGAATATAACTACTATAATACTGCTCCTATGTACAAGAATATAACTACTATAATACTGCTCCTTTGTACAAGAATATAACTACTATAATACTGCTCCTATGTACGTGAATATAACTACTATAATACTGCTCCTATGTACAAGAATATAACTACTATAATACTGCTCCTTTGTACAAGAATATAACTACTATAATACTGCCCCTATGTACTAGAATATAACTACTATAATACTGCCTCTATATACAAGAATATAACTACTATAATACTGCTCCTATGTACAAGAATATAACTACTATAATACTGCCTCTATATACAAGAATATAACTACTATAGTACTGCTCCCTATGTACAAGAATATAACTACTATAATACTGCCCCCTATGTACAAGAATATAACTACTATAATACTGCTCCCTATGTACAATAATATAACTGCTATAGTACTGCTCCTTTGTACAAGAATATAACTACTATAATACTGACCCTATGTAGAAGAATATAACTACTATAATACTGCTCCCATGTACAAGAATATAACTATGATTATTCTGCCCCTATGTACAAGAATATAACTACTATAGTACTGCTCCCTATGTACAATAATATAACTGCTATAGTACTGCTCCTTTGTACAAGAATATAACTACTATAATACTGACCCTATGTAGAAGAATATAACTACTATAATACTGCTCCCATGTACAAAAATATAACTATGATTATTCTGCCCCTATGTACAAGAATATAACTACTATAATACTGCTCCTTTGTACAAGAATATAACTACTATAATACTGCTCCTATGTACAAGAATATAACTACTATAATACTGCCCTCTATGTGCAAGAATATAACTACTATAATACTGCTCCTTTGTACAAGAATATAACTACTATAATACTGACCCTATGTACAAGAATATAACTACTATAATACTGCCCCCTATGTACAAGAATATAATTACTATAATACTGCTCCCATGTACAAGAATATAACAAATATAATACTTCTCCTATGTACAAGAATATAACTACAATAGTACTGCTCCCATGTACAAGAATATAACTATGATTATTCTGCCCCTATGTACAAGAATATAACTACTATAATACTGCTCCTATGTACAAGAATATAACTACTATAATACTGCTCCTATGTACAAGAATTTAACTACTATAATACTGCTCCTATGTACAAGAATATAACTACTATAATACTGCTCCTTTGTACAAGAATATAACTACTATAATACTGCTCCTATGTACGTGAATATAACTACTATAATACTGCTCCTATGTACAAGAATATAACTACTATAATACTGCTCCTTTGTACAAGAATATAACTACTATAATACTGCTCCTATGTACGTGAATATAACTACTATAATACTGCTCCTATGTACAAGAATATAACTACTATAATACTGCTCCTATGTACGTGAATATAACTACTATAATACTGCTCCCTATATACAAGAATATAACTACTATAATACTGTCCCCTATGTACAAGAATATAACTACTATAATACTGCTCCCTATGTACAATAATATAACTACTCTAATACTGCCCCCTATGTACAAGAATATAACTACTATAATACTGCCTCTATGTACAAGAATATAACTACTATAATACTGCCCCTATGTACAATAATATAACTACTATAATACTGCTCCTATGTACAATAATATAACTACTATAATACTGCCCCTATGTACGAGAATATAACTACTATTATACTGCCCCTATGTACAAGAATATAACTACTATAATACTGCTGCAATGCACAAGAATATAACTACTATAATACTGAACCTATGTAAAATAATATAACTACTATAATACTGCCCGTATGTACAAGAATATAACTACTATTATACTGCCCCTATGTACAAGAATATAACTACTATAGTACTGCTCCTTTGTACAAGAATATAACTACTATAATACTGCCCCTATGTACAATAATATAACTACTATAATACTGCCCCTATGTACAATAATATAACTACTATAATACTGAACCTATGTAAAATAATATAACTACTTTAATACTGCCCCTATGTACAAGAATATAACTACTATTATACTGCCCCTATGTACAAGAATATAACTACTATAATACTGCTGCAATGTACAAGAATATAACTACTATAATACTGAACCTATGTAAAATAATATAACTACTATAATACTGCCCCTATGTACAAGAATATAACTGCTATTATACTGCTCCTTTGTACAAGAATATAACTACTATAATACTGACCCTATGTACAAGAATATAACTACTATAATACTACCCCCATGTACAAGAATATAATTACTATAATACTGCTCCTTTGTACAAGAATATAACTATGATAACTCTGCTCCCTATGTACAATAATATAACTGCTATAGTACTGCTCCTTTGTACAAGAATATAACTACTATAATACTGACCCTATGTAGAAGAATATAACTACTATAATACTGCTCCCATGTACAAGAATATAACTATGATTATTCTGCCCCTATGTACAAGAATATAACTACTATAATACTGCTCCTTTGTACAAGAATATAACTACTATAATACTACTCCTATGTACAAGAATATAACTACTATAATACTGCTCTCTATGTGCAAGAATATAACTACTATAATACTGCTCCTTTGTACAAGAATATAACTACAATAGTACTGCTCCCATGTACAAGAATATAACTATGATTATTCTGCCCCTATGTACAAGAATATAACTACTATAATACTGCTCCTATGTACAAGAATATAACTACTATAATACTGCTCCTATTTACAAGAATTTAACTACTATAATACTGCTCCTATGTACAAGAATATAACTACTATAATACTGCTCCTTTGTACAAGAATATAACTACTATAATACTGCTCCTATGTACGTGAATATAACTACTATAATACTGCTCCTATGTACAAGAATATAACTACTATAATACTGCTCCTTTGTACAAGAATATAACTACTATAATACTGCTCCTATGTACGTGAATATAACTACTATAATACTGCTCCTATGTACAAGAATATAACTACTATAATACTGCTCCTATGTACGTGAATATAACTACTATAATACTGCTCCCTATATACAAGAATATAACTACTATAATACTGTCCCCTATGTACAAGAATATAACTACTATAATACTGCTCCCTATGTACAAGAATATAACTACTATAATACTGCCCCCTATGTACAAGAATATAACTACTATAATACTGCCTCTATGTACAAGAATATAACTACTATAATACTGCCACTATGTACAATAATATAACTACTATAATACTGCCCCTATGTACAATAATATAACTACTATAATACTGCCCCTATGTACGAGAATATAACTACTATTATACTGCCCCTATGTACAAGAATATAACTACTATAATACTGCTGCAATGCACAAGAATATAACTACTATAATACTGAACCTATGTAAAATAATATAACTACTATAATACTGCCCGTATGTACAAGAATATAACTACTATTATACTGCCCCTATGTACAAGAATATAACTACTATAATACTGCTGCAATGTACAAGAATATAACTACTATAATACTGAACCTATGTAAAATAATATAACTACTATAATACTGCCCCTATGTACAAGAATATAACTGCTATTATACTGCCCCTATGTACAAGAATATAACTACTATTGTACTGCTCCTTTGTACAAGAATATAACTACTATAATACTGACCCTATGTACAAGAATATAACTACTATAATACTGCCCCCATGTACAAGAATATAATTACTATAATACTGCTCCTTTGTACAAGAATATAACTATGATAACTCTGCTCCCTATGTACAATAATATAACTGCTATAGTACTGCTCCTTTGTACAAGAATATAACTACTATAATACTGCTCCCATGTACAAGAATATAACTATGATTATTCTGCCCCTATGTACAAGAATATAACTACTATAATACTGCTCCTATGTACAAGAATATAACTACTATAATACTGCTCTCTATGTGCAAGAATATAACTACTATAATACTGCCCCTATGTACAAGAATATAACTACTATAATACTGCCCCTATGTACAAGAATATAACTACTATAATACTGCCCCCTATATACAAGAATATAACTACTATAATACTTCTCCTATGTACAAGAATATAACTACTATAATACTGCCCCTATGTACAAGAATATAACTACTATAATACTGCCCCCTATATACAAGAATATAACTACTATAATACTGCCCCTATGTACAAGAATATAACTACTATAATACTGCCCCTATGTACAAGAATATAACTACTATAATACTGCCCCCTATATACAAGAATATAACTACTATAATACTGCCCCTATGTACAAGAATATAACTACTATAATACTGCCCCTATGTACAAGAATATAACTACTATAATACTGCCCCCTATATACAAGAATATAACTACTATAATACTGCTCCTATGTACAAGAATATAGCTACTATAATACTGCCCCCTATATACAAGAATATAACTACTATAATACTGCTCCTATGTACAAGAATATAACTACTATAATACTGCCCCCTATATACAAGAATATAACTACTTTAATACTGTCCCTATGTACAAGAATATAACTACTATAATACTGCCCCTATGTACAGGAATATAACTACTATAATACTGTCCCCTATGTACAAGAATATAACTACTATATTACTGCTCCTATGTACAAGAATATAACTACTATAATACTGCCCCTATGTACAAGAATATAACTACTATAATACTGCCCCTATGTACAAGAATATAACTAATATAATACTGCCTCCTAGCTGTGAGGTTGCGTGTCTGTAGTTCTCCTCATGTCTGGAGCAAGCCCAGGGAGGGGCCACCCTGGGCGGGGAAGCTCCCCAGGCAAGGCCCAGGCTTCTCGGCCTACACTGGGACAAGGCTCCCATGCTTCTCTGAATGGGAATGCTAATCCCAAAGCCACTGTGAGACCAGTGAATGCAGCGGCCAAAGCTGCAGCCGTTCTGTGAAGGAAGAAAAACCTGCGAGTAAAGTTTTGGGAGGAAAATCTACTCCAAGTCCGGCAAAGAAGCCAGAAGGTAAAGTGTTGGTGAGTGATGTTCCACAGCACAGTATGAAGTCCTGTAACTCCCCGGTCAGTCTGCAGCCCCTGCCTGAGGCACAGGTGAGATCGGTCTCAGCTGTACCAATCACCTCTCCTGCTCCCAGGCAGAGACGGACGTCTTTGGAAAGACAAACTATCCAGGAGAACTTGCAGCAACATGGCAGTGTGGCGCTGTCAGGACGCACCCGGTCACAGTCAGGTGGCAGCGATAAACCTGCTGCGGAGCCGGCATCCAGCCGAGGAGCCACAAAGCCATCTGTGGTGGAACCGCACAAGGCAGTGTTCAAAGCCGCTGTACCCGTGGTGAAGGCAAAACCTGTGCAGCCGGCGCGTGCACCCGAGCTGCAGCTAGCGGACGAGATACCGGGACTGGTCAGAAAGCTGGGTGAGTTACAGCAGCAAAAAAAAGCGCTGCAAATGGAAGTAGACTTTATCTATAGCCTAAAGACCACTAATCCTGCCAGTAATGATGTGTATGACCTGAGACTGAACACACTGGGGGTGCAGCTGGCAAGTGTGGTGCAGGACATTGAATCTGTGCTGGAGGGCATGGGGCCCCTGGCGGAGACCTACAGGAACCGGGAGCGGTTCGCCTCCTATAAGCAGGACTGTGCTGTAGAGACCGGGACCCCCCAGCAGCGGACACGGCCAGTGTTACAGGCTGCCCGCTTCTGCTTCCAGGAAGGAAAAAAACTGCAGCAGCAAGCAGCTGAGTGTGAACAGGAGCTTGCACTTCAGACTCCAGCAGAGGCACCACAGGTCCCAGAATGCCCCATGCAGGAGCCGGACTGCATATGTGAGACTGTGCTGCTGAGGCAGCTGAGTGTGAACAGGAGCTTGCACTTCAGACTCCAGCAGAGGCACCACAGGTCCCAGAATGCCCCACGCATGAGCCGGACTGTATTTGTGAGACTGTTTGTGCTGCTGAGGCAGCTGAGTGTGAACAGGAGCTTGCACTTCAGACTCCAACAGAGGCACCACAGGTCCCAGAATGCCCCATGCAGGAGCAGGACAGTATTTGTGAGACTGTTTGTGCTGATGAGGCTGAGGCTGAGGCACAGACTGGGGCTGGTGATGTTGTGCCCTTGGGGTCGGGGGTTGGGGAGGTTTCACATTCTGTCATGGACGTGGCACTGTCTGATAATGATGCTGCTAATAATAATGTGCATGATATGTGTGACTATCCTCCATTACCATCTAGTCCACAAGGTATTGCAGCCCCCCCTGCTGCAGACCCTCTCCCTGTCAGTCGGCCCAGTGTGACCCGGCAGGTGCCCCCCAGGAATGCCTGGAGCCGCGGCGCCCCATCCTTCACTTCCAGCGCCAGATATACCGGCCAGACATTTAAGCGCATTAATGTGGTTCGGTTTAAGTACATAGGTGCCAAGGAGGATCTGCCACAGCGCAGGTATGTGGTGAGAGAGCTGCTATGCGGCCAGATGGGGTTTGTGGCAAACGAGATACTGGCGGTGTCCAATCTTCAGGACAGACAGGGCTATGAGGTCAGCTTCAAGCTGCAGTGTGACCTGGACAGGTTCTGGTCCAATTACCCCAGGTTCAGAGACGCTGAAGGCTGGAATAAGTTTATATTGGTTCCTATCTCCAGGCCGGACACTGTCACAGTAAATATCACCTTCTGGAATGAGGCCGTTCCCCCACAGGACATCGAGGTTTGGCTCCAGAGACACTGTGACCTCGCCTCTGGACTCTCCAAGGTCAGAGATGAGGATGGTATCTGGACAATGGGGTGGAAAGCTGTGGTGAAACTGCGGCAATTTAATAACATTACTGCCCATTTACCCAACTCCTTCTTCATTGGGAGGGAGAAGGGAAGATGTTACTACCCCGGGCAGCCCAGAAAATGCTTCAAATGTGGTGAGAAAGGTCATCTGGCCAACGCCTGTACTGTGGTGAAGTGCAGCTTGTGTGGGGATATCGGCCATGTCGCTGTGGATTGCCGGGATGTTAGGTGCAACCTCTGCGGTAAGATGGGCCACCCTCACAGGGACTGTCCAGACGCCTGGCATAATATCTGCAGGGTCTTCCCTGATGAGGCTGTGCTGGCAGGGGCAGAGGCTCAGGAGGATGAGGATGTGGTGGCAGGGGCGCATAAGGGGGAGGATTTAATTTCAGGAGAGATGGTGACCAGCCCAGATGCCCAACAGGAGTCCACTCATAAGCAGGGTATAGAGGGTGCAGAGGGGAACTTGGAGGTCGCTCCTCGGGTCCAGCGGCCTCAGGTAGCCCCCCCTTCAGCATCACTGTCTGAATCTGATGACTGGAGCATTAATCACAATAAAAGGAAGAAAAAGAGCACGTCCTCCCGTAAACCTGAGGCAGAATATGACACCGGTCAGAGTGCTACTAAGAAGGTTCAGAATTGTGCAGGAGTGATGGTTGTGTCCAACAAGTATGGAGTTTTATCGGAGTCTAATGATGATGATTATGAGACAGAGTTGAGGAAAGTTGATGCAGAGTGTGACAAGGACGTAGAGGACCACCCTCCGTCAAAGCGGAATCCTTTATCTGTGGACCCTCAGGTAGAGTCTGACATGGACACCGGAGGTGGACAGAACATCCCTGACTCATGATGATGGCAGTTACTGTGCTCCTTCTCTATTGTGTTGTGATGGCGGGGTTCTCATTAACACTAACCTCAAGTAATGTCAACAGTATTAAGGCAAGGAGGACGAGACATGTGGTGTATGAACATCTCACACATCTGGACACCGATGTCATTTTCCTGCAGGAGACACGACTGACATCTCTGGGGCTTATGAGAGAGGCTGAGAGGGAATGGCGGTGCGGTCCTTCTTTCTGGTCACTGGCTGTGGAGCCTTACGCCGGAGTCGCTGTCCTGTTTAACACCAATGATGTGACTGTGCATAGGATGACGGAGGTGGTCATGGGAAGATGTTTGGTCCTGGAAGTCACTATTCATGGGAGGCGACTCCGGCTTATTAATATCCATGGGCCACAATCAGTGACTGACAGGATTCAGCTATTTAATAACGTTAAGCCTTACCTCTTCACTTCTCTTCCGGTGGTGATGGCAGGGGACTTTAACGCCATACTGACGTCAGGTGACAGTTCCTCGGGCAGGACAGTGACCAGGGATGGTAAGGTCCTACATAACATTATAATGCAGGCTGGACTGACTGACGTTTTCGCACAGGGAGGTCGACAGCCAAAATTCACATATTCATGTTCCAACAAGAGCAGTAGGATAGATTTTGCTTTTGTGAGTCCTACTGGGGCTGTTGACACCCTGAGTGAGAAGGTTGTCCCTTACTCTGATCACCTAGCCTTGTGCTTCTGTCTGGGGACCTCTAACCGTCCGGAGATCGGTAGAGGGTTGTGGAAGCTCAATTCCAGTCTCCTGGATGATGCTTATGTTCAGAGTTGTGTCTACTCCCTTATCCAGCTTCATCTAGATAGGGTTGACTTCTATGACAACTTGACCGACTGGTGGGAGGACGTCAAGGAGGATATCAGATCCCTCTTAAAGAGACTGTCAGTTAATAAAGGGAGGAATAAGTACAGCCAGTACCTAAAGCTGCGTAAAGAATTGGAGTCACTATATTCGGCGGGCGGGGATGACAAAGTGAAGATCGACCAACTGAAATCTGAGATAAGGCAGTATCAGTATAGTAGGTATACCTCCCTGGTTCTTGAACGGGATTATGGGTCCTTAGGGGCCCCTGATCCCTTTGAGAATTGCAGGGAGAGGGTAGTCAAAAAAATGGTCACGGGTCTCACTGACTTCCAGGGTGTATTGCAGGATTCACGGGAGGGTATCCTGGAGGTTTTGAGATCTTACTATGCTGACTTGTTTCAGACGAAAGTTTTGGATAAAGATAAGATGGCTCAATTCTTGGAGGCAACTCCTGCGCCTGATACTAATGATCTGGACTTTTCTCCTTTGACAGCGGAGTTAACGGTGGAGGAAGTTAAGGAGGCTATTGATAAATTACATCTGAAGAAGGCACCAGGTCCAGATGGCATAACAGCAGAATTTTATAGGAAATTCAGAGACCTCCTGGCTCCAATCCTCGTGGATGTGTATAGAAGTTGTCTAGAAAATCACCTGATGCCTCCATCCATGAGAGTGTCCTTGTTGATTCTGCTGTCTAAGGGTAAAGAGCCGAGCGACATCAAGAACTGGAGGCCGATTGCCCTCTTGAATGTGGACAGGAAGATTCTAGCAAAGATCCTGTTTTCTAGATTAGTCTGTTTGTCCCCAGCACTGTTGGCAGGCTCTCAGTTTGGCACAGTAAAAGGGCGGAACATCTCTGGAGCAGTCATCTCGATACGGGAGATGTTTGAGAGATGTAAAGCTCTGCGGTGTGGGAAATATATTGTTAGTCTGGACCAGGCTAAAGCCTTTGACAGGGTTGATCATGACTATCTGTGGGCCACTTTGTCAAAGTACGGTATTCCGGGACAATTTGTGGATTGGCTGAAGACATTGTACAGAGAGGCGGTGAGCTTTCCTCTGATTAATGGTTGGCAGGGTGACACTTTTGGAGTTGAGGCAGGGGTGAGACAGGGTTGCCCACTGAGTCCGCTCCTGTATGTTTTTGCCCTAGACCCGTTTCTGAGGTCACTGCAGGAGTGTGATTTTCAGGGGGTGCCGGTCCCCCATTGCCTGCCTCTGAATGTTGTTGCCTATGTGGATGATGTGACGTTGGTGATCTCTAATCCTCGAGAGGTGCAGATGTTATCTGCGTCTATCAGAAGTTACTCAGAGGCCTCCGGGTCTCTGGTCAACCTTGAGAAGAGTCAAGCTCTGTGGACATTAGATACTGATCCCAGCTATGATCTGCTGCAGTTTGCCAAAGCCTCCACCCATATTAAGATCCTCAGGGTTAAATTTGGGAGGGATGATAATGCCACCCTAAATTGGGAGGAGAAATTGGAAGCCGGAAATGCAAAGGTTCGGCGATGGAAGAACTGGAGGCTGACCTACAGAGAAAGGGTCGCAATGTTGAAGACTTACCTGGTCCCTGTTTTCTTGTATGTCTCTGTCATTTTTCCTTTGCCAGAATCTTTCTCAGCGAGGCTCTTCAGCCTGTTCTTCCAGCTCTTGTGGGGGAATAGGTTGAACCTAATAAAGAGGGGAATAACCTACCTACGGCGGAGAGAGGGTGGGCTGGATATGTTGAATCCAAGGGTTTTCTTTGACTCCTTGTTTCTAAAAGTAAATTTTGGGAACATGGACTCAAACTGTAGCTCCCTGTGGGTAAATAGTATCAGGTACTGGATATTGCCTTTTGCAGAATCTTGGGTGCGAGGCGGCAGTCTCAAGAGGAGGAGATGGACAGGTGACCACCTCCCCCAGTATCTGGGCTGCGGTCTGAAGTGTGTTAGAAGGTGGGGACTGGAGAAGTCTTACATTGAGAGCAGTACGAGAAGAGACCTGTATGCTCATGTATGTAGGACTTTCTTCTACTCTCCACTGGCCCTGAGAGATTGTTTCACGACCACCCTGCAGGAAAGTCTTAGGTTCCTAAACGGGAAACGACTTCCTCCTAAACTGTTTGATGTCACTTGGCTTTCACTGCATAGTCGTCTCTTTGTCAGGGGGAACCTGAAACATCTGAGTGTCTCTGATAGGAATTGTCCCCTTGGTTGTCAGCAGGAGGAGACTATGGAGCACTTTATATGTGATTGCTGGGGAGGGAGGAAGATCTGGGAGGAAGTGTCAGATAATCTAAAAATCCCCAGACTGCGGACTCTAAAGTATTCTGACATAATCTATGGTGTCCCCTCCACTGTTAGTAACATCGACAGAGAGACAATGTACATTATTATAAGTGTTATCAAGTACTATCATTGGCACATGAGAACCCGGGTGTCACTGCACAATGAGCTGTTTGATCACACCGCTGCGGCTGGTCAGGTAATGTCAGAACTCTGGTGGATAAAATCGCTAGAAGTCGGAAGGAGTCAGAGGAACATTAAGTTATGGAGGAACATAAATTTCAGTTAGGAAATATGATGATATATATATATTTTGTTTTGTTTTGTTTAATTTTCTTCTCCCTCAAGGTGTGGACTTTAATTTATATATGAATATGATCTGACTATTTAGTACTTGTGTATATGTAACCTAAGTGATTTGTGTTTTTGTAACGCTGGGTGATTTTTTGTTTTTATTATAATTGTATTTATGTTTGGTTTTATAATAAAAATTGCCCCCTAAGTACAAGAATATAACTACTATAATACTGCTCCCCATGTACAAGAATATAACTACTATAATACTGTCCCTTTGTACAAGAATATAACTACTATAATACTGCTCCTATGTACAAGAATATAACTACTATAATACTGCTCCTATGTACGTGAATATAACTACTATAATACTGCTCCCTATGTACAAGAATACAACTACTATAATACTGCTCCTATGTACATGAATATAATTACTATAATACTGCTCCTATGTACAAGAATATAACTACTATAATACTGCTCCCTATGTACAAGATTATAACTACTATAATACTGCTCCTATGTACAAGAATATAACTACTATAATACTGCTCCTATGTACAAGAATATAACTACTATAATACTGCTCCTATGTACAAGAATATAACTACTATAATACTGCTCCCTATGTACAAGAATATAACTACTATAATACTGCTCCCTATGTACGTGAATATAACGACTATAATACTGCTCCTATGTACAAGAATATAACTACTATAATACTGCTCCCTATGTACAAGAATATAACTACTATAATACTGCTCCTATGTATATGAATATAACTACTATAATACTGCTCCTATGTACAAGAATATAACTACTATAATACTGCTCCTATGTACAAGAATATAACTACTATAATACTGCTCCTATGTACAAGAATATAACTACTATAATACTGCTCCTATGTACAAGAATATAACTACTATAATACTGCCCCTATGTACAAGAATATAACTACTATAATACTGCTCCTATGTACGTGAATATAACTACTATAATACTGCCCCTATATACAAGAATATAACTACTATAATACTGTCCCCTATGTACAAGAATATAACTACTATAATACTGCTCCCTATGTACAAGAATATAACTACTATAATACTGCCCCCTATGTACAAGAATATAACTACTATAATACTGCAATAGAATTGTAGCAATTTAACCTAAGAACGTACATTTATACCGTACTTACTATATGAGCCCCATGAGATCATTTAGACTTAGTTTTTTTGCAGTATCTGGAAAGCTTCATTTATGTTCCTTTAGAAGCAGATTAATATATCCAGCTAATTAAAGAGCCCCTCCACCTTGTGTGGCGCTGTCCATCCACAGTACAAAGCTGTAGGGGATTAGGCAAAAAGTATTAGGGGGAATTATTGTTGACCCAACTTTCATCTCCTTTCATTCTTTCTCCTTAGCACTTTGACCTTAATGTCCTGTGTCTGAGCGGCCATGAACCTTTCAGATTTACTTCGGCAGTTGCTACTAGTCATTATATTGAGCTTCCATGAATCTGCAATTACTACAGGCAGCAATGCGCTTGTCCTGGAAACTCTTCTGTATTTTTTTTTGTTCCCATCTTTGTATATACTAGTTTATTGCATTCAGTTGCTGCATCGTTATTGCTTTACGTTTTTGGCTGCTTGTCTTGTACCCTGCTCATTTTTATCACCCTGTCCTTCTGATAGTTTCTCTGTTTTTTTCTTCCTTGATGCCTGATCCCACTCTGTCTTGCATTCTGCTTTTGACTTCCGGATTCTCGTTTCTAGTTGATTTTCTGGTTATTATGACCTTGGCTCCATCTTGCTCCATCAATGCTGCTCTAGTCCGATGCCGGCCGGTGGCTCTTCGAGTACCTCTACTTGGAGATCTGACCTGTAATGTCCAGACTGTGTTGCACAGGTCTATGGTCAAAAACGTGAGGATTCCACTTCGCACTTCATTTTACTCTGACCAGTTTTTGCCTAACAGTATACTCGGGTCATGGAATTTACCAGCAGTGCTCAATGGACTGCTCTACCACTGGATGCTTGCGATCAAGTCATCCAACAACGGTGACTTGAATCTGGTATTATGGTTTCTTCAGAAGATTACTCCCGCCTACATAAAACGCACCCCAGATTGCACCAGAACGAGCAGTACCCACATATTTTCCTACTTTTTCTCCATCTCCTGTTATTGCACCTATTCCAAAACTTCCTGATCATTAGTGTTACGATGGGAAATCCAAAACCTATCAAGACTTTTCAAACCATAATACCATAAATCGTGAACTCTGAGCCTCACAGTTCTACTTCAACAGTGATACAATATCCTATTTTACTTCCCTGTTATCTGAGAAAAACCCTTGGCTTCAGGTGAAGGAGCATCCCTTTTTATCTCTCATCTGGCTCCTGTAGACAACAATCCACCAACTCTTTTTGCATCCTCGGAGCCACCATTTACTGAGGTACCCATGCACTATGCATTGAGCACTGTTCTGTCTGAATTTTGTGCACGTTTGTTTAGTCATTAAAAATTCACGTATTTTGCTTTTCAGTTTTTGTGCAAAAAATTACATCTCTTCTCTCTTCATGCTGTTCTTGACAAATTTATAATGTAGGTGCAATCTGGGTGTGGTTAGCTATTCAGTTAAAGGGAACCTGTCACCAGGTTTGGCAGATAGGAGTTACGGCTACTGCCTTTCAGGACTTACAGTGCCTTGCGAAAGTATTCGGCCCTCTGGAACTTTTCACCCTTTTCCCACATATCATGCTACTAACATAAAGATACCAAATGTAAATTTTTGGTGAAGAATCAACATCAAGTGGAACACAATTGTGAAGTTGAACGAAATGTATTGGTTATTTTAAATTTTTGTGGAAATTCAAAAACTGAAAAGTGGGACGTGCAATATTATTCGGCCCTTTTAACTTAATACTTTGTTGCGCCCCTTTTGCTGCGATTACAAGTCTCTTGGGGAATGTCTCTATCAGTTTTGTACATCGAGAGACTGAAATTCTCGCCCGTTCTTCCTTGGCAAACAGCTCGAGCTCAGTGAGGTTTGATGGAGATCGTTTGTGAACAGCAGTTTTCAGCTCTTTCCACAGATTCTCCATTGGATTGAGGTCTGGACTGTGACTTGGCCATTCTAACACCTGGATACGTTTATTTATGAACCATTCCATTGTAGATTTTGCTTTATGTTTGGGATCATTGTCTTGTTGGAAGACAAATCTCCGTCCCAGTCTCAGGTCTTTTGCCGACTCCAACAGGTTTTCTGTTATGAAAGGCAATTTAGTACCACAATGGACATAGCGGTCAGAGCACATACAGTGATCTGACAATAACCCAAAATCATAGAACGAGCTCTGAGACGTGGGAACTCTGCAGACCGCAATCCCTAATCCTCTCCAAACAACACTAGAGGCAGCCGTGGATTGCGCCTAACTCTGACTATGCAACTCTGCACAGCCTGAGAAACTAACTAGCCTGAAGATAGAAAATAAGCCTACCTTGCCTCAGAGAAATACCCCAAAGGAAAAGGCAGCCCCCCACATATAATGACTGTGAGTAAGATGAAAAGACAAACGTAGGGATGAAATAGATTCAGCAAAGTGAGGCCCGACTTTCTAAACAGAGCGAGGATAGGAAAGATAACTTTGCGGTCTACACAAAACCCTAAAGAAAACCACACAAAGGGGGCAAAAAGACCCTCCGTACCGAACTTACGGCACGGAGGTACACCCTTTGCGTCCCAGAGCTTCCAGCAAAACAAATAGACAAGCTGGACAGAAAAAATAGCAAACAAATAGCAAAGAAGCACTTAGCTATGCAGAGCAGCAGGCCACAGGAATGATCCAGGGAAAAACAAGTCCAACACTGGAACATTGACAGGAAGCATGGATCAAAGCATTAGGTGGAGTAAAGTAGAGAAGCACCTAACGACCTCACAAGATCACCTGAGGGAGGAAACTCAGAAGCCGCAGTACCACTTTCCTCCACAAACGGAAGCTCCCAGAGAGAATCAGCCGAAGAACCACTTGTGACCACAGGAGGGAGCTCTGCCACAGAATTCACAACAGTACCCCCCCCTTGAGGAGGGGTCACCGAACCCTCACCAGAGCCCCCAGGCCGACCAGGATGAGCCACATGAAAGGCACGAACAAGATCGGGAGCATGGACATCAGAGGCAAAAACCCAGGAATTATCTTCCTGAGCATAACCCTTCCATTTAACCAGATACTGGAGTTTCCGTCTTGAAACACGAGAATCCAAAATCTTCTCCACAATATACTCCAGCTCCCCCTCCACCAAAACCGGGGCAGGAGGGTCAACAGATGGAATCATAGGTGCCACGTATCTCAGCAACAATGACCTATGGAATACGTTATGTATGGAAAAAGAATCTGGAAGGGTCAGACGAAAAGACACAGGATTAAGAACCTCAGAAATCCTATACGGACCAATGAAACGAGGTTTAAACTTAGGAGAGGACACCTTCATAGGAATATGACGAGAAGATAACCAAACCAGATCCCCAACACGAAGTCGGGGACCCACACATCGTCTGCGATTAGGAAAACGTTGAGCCCTCTCCTGGGACAAGGTCAAATTGTCCACCACATGAGTCCAAATCTGCTGCAACATGTCCACCACAGTATCCACACCAGGACAGTCCGAAGACTCAACCTGTCCTGAAGAGAAATGAGGATGGAACCCAGAGTTGCAGAAAAATGGCGAAACCAAGGTAGCCGAGCTGGCCCGGTTATTAAGGGCGAACTCAGCCAAAGGCAAAAAGGACACCCAGTCATCCTGATCAGCAGAAACAAAACATCTCAGATATGTTTCCAAGGTCTGATTGGTTCGTTCGGTCTGGCCATTAGTCTGAGGATGGAAAGCCGAGGAAAAAGACAAGTCAATGCCCATCCTAGCACAAAAGGCTCGCCAAAACCTCGAAACAAACTGGGAACCTCTGTCAGAAACGATATTCTCTGGAATGCCATGTAAACGAACCACATGCTGGAAGAACAATGGCACCAAATCAGAGGAGGAAGGCAATTTAGACAAGGGTACCAGATGGACCATCTTAGAAAAGCGATCACAGACCACCCAAATGACTGACATCTTTTGAGAAACGGGAAGATCTGAAATAAAATCCATAGAGATATGTGTCCAAGGCCTCTTCGGGACCGGCAAGGGCAAAAGCAACCCACTGGCACGAGAACAGCAGGGCTTAGCCCGAGCACAAATCCCACAGGACTGCACAAAAGTACGCACATCCCGCGACAGAGATGACCACCAAAAGGATCTAGCCACTAACTCTCTGGTACCAAAGATTCCAGGATGACCAGCCAACACCGAACAATGAACCTCAGAGATAACTCTATTCGTCCACCTATCAGGGACAAACAGTCTCTCCGCTGGACAACGATCAGGTTTATTAGCCTGAAATTTTTGCAACACCCGCCGCAAATCAGGGGAGATGGCAGACACAATTACTCCTTCCTTGAGGATACCCGCTGGCTCAGACAAACCCGGAGAGTCGGGCACAAAACTCCTAGACAGAGCATCCGCCTTCACATTCTTAGAGCCCGGAAGGTACGAAATCACAAAGTCAAAACGGGCAAAAAACAGCGACCAACGAGCCTGTCTAGGATTCAACCGCTTGGCAGACTCGAGATAAGTCAAGTTCTTATGATCAGTCAATACCACCACGCGATGCTTAGCTCCTTCAAGCCAATGACGCCACTCCTCGAATGCCCACTTCATGGCCAGCAACTCTCGGTTGCCCACATCATAATTTCGCTCAGCAGGCGAAAACTTCCTGGAAAAGAAAGCGCATGGTTTCATCACTGAGCAATCAGAACCTCTCTGCGACAAAACAGCCCCTGCTCCAATCTCAGAAGCATCAACCTCGACCTGGAACGGAAGAGAAACATCTGGTTGACACAACACAGGGGCAGAAGAAAAACGACGCTTCAACTCTTGAAAGGCTACCACAGCAGCAGAAGACCAATTGACCACATCAGCACCTTTCTTGGTCAAATCAGTCAATGGTTTAGCAATACTAGAAAAATTGCAAATGAAGCGACGATAAAAATTAGCAAAGCCCAGGAACTTTTGCAGACTTTTCAGAGATGTCGGCTGAGTCCAATCATGGATGGCTTGGACCTTAACAGGATCCATCTCGATAGTAGAAGGGGAAAAGATGAACCCCAAAAATGAAACCTTCTGCACACCAAAGAGACACTTTGATCCCTTCACAAACAAAGAATTAGCACGCAGGACCTGAAAAACCGTTCTGACCTGCTTCACATGAGACTCCCAATCATCCGAGAAGATCAAAATGTCATCCAAGTACACAATCAGGAATTTATTCAGGTACTCTCGGAAGATGTCATGCATAAAAGACTGAAACACTGATGGAGCATTGGCAAGTCCGAACGGCATCACTAGATACTCAAAATGACCCTCGGGCGTATTAAATGCAGTTTTCCATTAATCGCCTTGCTTAATTCGCACCAGATTATACGCACCACGAAGATCTATCTTAGTGAACCAACTAGCCCCCTTAATCCGAGCAAACAGATCAGATAACAATGGCAAGGGGTACTGAAATTTAACCGTGATCTTATTAAGAAGGCGGTAATCTATACAAGGTCTCAGCGAACCATCCTTCTTGGCTACAAAAAAGAACCCTGCTCTTAATGGCGACGATGACGGGTGAATATGCCCCTTCTCCAGGGATTCCTTCACATAACTGCGCATAGCGGTGTGCTCAGGCACGGATAAATTAAATAATCGACCTTTTGGGAATTTACTACCAGGAATCAACTCGATAGCACAATCACAATCCCTATGCGGAGGTAGGGTATCGGACTTGGGCTCATCAAATACATCCCGGTAATCAGACAAGAACTCTGGGACCTCAGAAGGGGTGGATGACGAAATTGACAGAAATGGAACATCACCATGTACCCCCTGACAACCCCAGCTGGACACCGACATGGATTTCCAATCTAATACTGGATTATGAACTTGTAGCCATGGCAACCCCAACACGACCACATCATGCAGATTATGCAACACCAGAAAGCGAATATCATCCTGATGTGCAGGAGCCATGCACATGGTCAGCTGGGTCCAGTACTGAGGCTTATTCTTGGCCAAAGGTGTAGCATCGATTCCTCTCAATGGAATAGGACACTGCAAGGGCTCCAAGAAAAACCCACAACGCTTAGCATACTCTAAGTCCATTAAATTCAGGGCAGCGCCTGAATCCACAAATGCCATGACAGAATACGATGACAAAGAGCAGATCAAGGTAACGGACAGAAGAAATTTTGACTGTACCGTACCAATGGTGGCAGACCTAGCGAACCACTTAGAGCGCTTAGGACAATCAGAGATGGCATGAGTGGAATCACCACAGTAGAAACACAGACCATTCAGACGTCTGTGTTCTTGCCGTTCAACTCTGGACAAAGTCCTATCGCACTGCATAGGCTTAGGTTTAATCTCAGGTAATACCGCCAAATGGTGCACAGCTTTACGCTCACGCAAGCGTCGACCGATCTGAATGGCCAAAGACATAGATTCATTCAGACCATCAGGCATAGGAAATCCCACCATGACATCTTTAAGGGCTTCAGAGAGACCCTTTCTGAAAATCGCTGCGAGCGCAGCTTCATTCCATTGAGTGAGTACGGACCACTTTCTAAATTTCTGACAATATACCTCTATCTCATCCTGACCCTGACACAAAACCAGCAAATTTTTCTCTGCCTGATCCACTGAATTAGGCTCATCGTACAGCAATCCGAGCGCCAGGAAAAACGCATCAATATTACTTAATGCAGGATCTCCTGGCGCAAGGGAAAATGCCCAGTCTTGAGAGTCGCCACGCAAAAAAGAAATAATAATTCTCACTTGTTGAGCTGGGTCACCAGAGGAGTGAGGTTTCAAGGCCAGAAACAGTTTGCAATTATTTTTGAAATTCACAAACTTGGCTCTATCACCATAAAACAAATCAGGAATAGGAATTCTTGGTTCAAACATAGGCTTCTGAACCACCAAATCTTGAATCTTTTGCACATTTATAACGAGATTATCCATTGAAGAGCACAGACCCTGAATCTCCATGTCCACACCTGTGTCCTGAACCACCCAAATGTCTAGGGGAAAAAAAAGGCAAAACACAGTGGAAAGAAAAAAAAATGGTCTCAGAACTTCTTTTTTCCCTCTATTGAGAATCATTAGTACTTTTGGCTTCCTGTACTGTTATGAAAGGCAATTCAGTACCACAATGGACATAGCGGTCAGAGCACATACAGTGATCTGACAATAACCCAAAATCATAGAACGAGCTCTGAGACGTGGGAACTCTGCAGACCGCAATCCCTAATCCTCTCCAAACAACACTAGAGGCAGCCGTGGATTGCGCCTAACTCTGCCTATGCAACTCGTCACAGCCTGAGAAACTAACTAGCCTGAAGATAGAAAATAAGCCTACCTTGCCTCAGAGAAATACCCCAAAGGAAAAGGCAGCCCCCCACATATAATGACTGTGAGTAAGATGAAAAGACAAACGTAGGGATGAAATAGATTCAGCAAAGTGAGGCCCGACTTTCTAAACAGAGCGAGGATAGGAAAGATAACTTTGCGGTCTACACAAAACCCTAAAGAAAACCACGCAAAGGGGGCAAAAAGACCCTCCGTACCGAACTAATGGCACGGAGGTACACCCTTTGCGTCCCAGAGCTTCCAGCAAAACAAATAGACAAGCTGGACAGAAAAAATAGCAAACAAATAGCAAAGAAGCACTTAGCTATGCAGAGCAGCAGGCCACAGGAATGATCCAGGGAAAAACAAGTCCAACACTGGAACATTGACAGGAAGCATGGATCAAAGCATTAGGTGGAGTTAAGTAGAGAAGCACCTAACGACCTCACAAGATCACCTGAGGGAGGAAACTCAGAAGCCGCAGTACCACTTTCCTCCACAAACGGAAGCTCCCAGAGAGAATCAGCCGAAGTACCACTTGTGACCACAGGAGGGAGCTCTGCCACAGAATTCACAACAGTTTTCTTCAAGAATGGTCCTGTATTTGGTTCCATCCATCTTCCCCTCAATTTTAACTATCTTGCCTGTCCCTGCTGAAGAAAAGAAGGCCCAAACCATGATGCTGCCACCACCATGTTTGACAGTGGGGATGGTGTGTTCAGGGTGATGAGCTGTGTTGCCTTTACACCAAACATATAATTTGGCATTGTTGCCAAAAAGTTTGATTTTGGTTTCTTCTGACCAGAGCACCTTCTTCCACATGTTTGGTGTCTCCCAGGTGGCTTGTTGCAAACTTTAAACTATACTTTTTATGGATATCTTTGAGAAATGGCTTTCTTTTTGCCACTCTTCCATAAAGGCCAGATTTGTGCAGTGTACGACTGATTGTTGTCCTATGGACAGACTGTGCCACCTCAGCTGTAGATCTCTGCAGTTCACCCAGAGTGATCATGGGCCTCTTGGCTGCATCTCTGATCAGTCTTCTCCTTGTTTGAGATGAAAGTTTAGAGGGACGGCCGGGTCTTGTTAGATTTGCAGTGGTATGATACTCCTTCCATGTCAATACGATCACTTGATCGCTCGCACAGTGCTCCTTGGGATGTTTAAGGTTTTAGAAATCATTTTGTGTCCAAATCTGGCTTTAAACTTCTCCAGAACAGTATCACGGACCTGCCTGTTGTGTTCCTTGGTCTTCATGATGCTCTCTGTGCTTCACACAGAACCCTGAGACTATCACAGAGCAGGAGCATTTATACAGAGACTTGATTACACACAGGTGGATTATATTTATCATCATTAGGCATTTAGGACAACATTGGATCATTCAGAGATCCACAATGAATTTCTGGAGTCAGTTTGCTGCACTGAAAGTAAAGGGGCCTAATAATATTGCACACCCCACTTTTCAGTTTTTGAATTTGCACAAAAATTTATAATAACCAATAAATTTCGTTCAACTTCACAATTGTATTCCACTTGTTGTTGATTCTTCACCAAATTTTGTATCTTTATGTTTGAAGCATGATATATGGGAAAAGGTTGAAAAGTTCCAGGGGGCCGAATACTTTCGCAAGGCACTGTATCTACAGCATTCTATAATGCTGTAGATAAGCCCCCGATCCGACCTGCAAGAGAAGAAAAATAAGTTTTTTTATACTCACCTGCAGGGCTGGGCAGTCCGTTCCGATAGGTGGTCCTGGTCCAGTGCCTTCCATCTTCTTGTGATGCCGCCCTCCTGCTTGCTTCAAGGCTCCCCGACATCGCGCTCCTGCACAGGCATATGTCTCTGCTCTGTTGAAGGTAGAGTAAAGTACTGCAGTGCGCAGGTGCTGGGCCTCTCTGACCTTTCCTGGCGCCTGTGCACTGCAGTACTTTGCTCTGCCCTCAACAGGGCGGATAGGTATGCCTGTGCAGAAGCGCAATGATGGGGAGCCTGTGTGGATGACGCGGGGACACATCATCCACATGAAGCAAGCAGAAGGGCGGCATCACAAGAAGATGGGAGGTGCCGGACCAGGACCTGACACACCCATCGGACTGGACCGCTCCCCAGGTGAGTATAATAAATGTATTTTTCTTCTCTTGCAGGTCGGATCGGGGGCTTATCTACAGCATTATAGAATGCTGTAGATGAGCCCTGAAAGGCATTGGCCACAACTTGTATCAGCCAAACCTGGTGACAGGTTCCCTTTAAGGATTTAGGTCTTTACATTACCGTATTTTTGATCCAAATGCGATCTGACAAAACATCGGATTGCACTCAGACCAATGATATTCTATAGGACCATTTAGATGTCCGCTTTTTTTCTGGGACTAGGCCAGTCGGTGAAAAAAAAAACACCACCCCTTACCAGAGTTTGATCTGTTTATTGGAGCAATGCAAGTCAATGAGTCCTTGGAAAACATCGGACTGCACTTGGATGACATGTGACTGTAATCCTATTTCCACAGACTGACTGAATGGAGAAGATGGAGAAAGTTTTTTTTTCCTATCTTCTCCTCATCTGAGAAAATTGGATCACACTCCGATCAGAGTTTTTTTCAGAGTGTAATTTTCATTTGCATAATTGACCCGATTCTTTCGGATTACCGAATATACTCTCAGATGAGCAAACCGTAAGCCAGAGTTATGAATTGAGGAGTTTTAAAAAGTTCAGGAGGGGTGACGTAAAAAAGTAGAAAATCAGTTCTACTCATAAGCGTTTTAAGTAAAGATGCTACAATTTAATACGTTTTAGAAAGTCTAAGTGTACACATTATTTTTTCCCACCAAGTTTTTGAAAAAGAAGACTCTTCAGGAAATGTTGGCATTTGTTTTTCCTATTAAGCTTTTTTTTAAAACCTTTTTTTTATATTTGCAAATTTCACGCTTGCTTTTTTCAATGTTTTTTGGCCACAATTTTTTCCGGTGTTTTTGGAGCGTCTTTTATTTTTTTTTTACCGCCATTTTCTGGTCATTTCTTTAAACTCCATTCAACATTGAAGAAACTGCTACTGATTTTCAACCAAAAACACTGGCAAAATACTCAAAAATGATTCTCCGGAAATCATTTTTTGAGCTTATCCATTGACTTGGATTGTAAAGTATATTGTGTCCGAAAATGGTCCGCTCACTTCTTTTTTCCATCTTTGGAAACATGACGTGGTTAAAAGTCTCACCAAAGACTGAATATTACGCCCATCAAGTAATTACTACATAGCGATACGCATGTTCGTTCTTTTGAGCATTTAGTTAACGCTTTTTCCATCCATATATGAAGAATGGACCAATCAATCCCTTGGACAATTTTTGCTCTTCTTCGTCTTTGCACACCGAGATCGTTGACTCGACTTTCTGCCTTGAGAAGAATTCTCGGATGATAACCAAATCTTCATAGATTTAGGCAAATTTCAATCGAAAGGAGATCTCACACTCCAACCTTTTTTTTGGTTTTGTTAGCTCCAGTAGTTAACACACTTTTCAAAGATGCCATAACAGGCCACAATTTGGGTTCGAAAGGAATATTTGGTGACAAATTATCGTTGTAGCATTTTCCCCAGAGACGGAGATCAGTTGTGTATCAAGAAGGAGTCTCAGAGCCTCGTTCCTCACGTCTTGCTCCCATATCTCGTTGGTATTGCTTTTTGCCTATATTTTCCAACTTTCTTAAGACTTCTAGGCCAAATTCCGGTTCGATGCATTTTGTTCAGTATCCATATGTTGGGCAGCAGAGACCCCCACGTTACAGGAGCACAATAACTCAGGCCGGTACTGGGCTATGATTACACTACAAAATATATGTATACAATACAGAAATATAATATATAGAGACGCTGTACAGATCTTCTATAAACGTAAAAGACTCTTGCTTCCTGCCGTGCCTGCCTCAGCAGCAAATAGTTCGATTTTAGGTTTTAATGGTCTGGCTGTCACATTCATCTGACTAACTGGGGATAAGGCTGAGGCCCCCATTGACGTGAAATGTAGGGTCTGGCATGTGTCACAAACTCCGATGACAAGTCCTCATCACAGGTGTAAAGCAAAAATACCATTCTCGCCCTGCCAAAGTCTCGGAGAAGATAAATGCCAAAGACCTGGTTCCTATTATCACATCCCTGTTAGTCAGTGCCTATAAACAAAACCCAAATCTTAAAAAGATGGTGCGTCGTCCTGTCAAAACAGTCGTGGTGGGCTTATTGGAAACAGGTAGCTCGGAAACTCGGAAAGGTAATATTTTGGGGTTTTGCTACAGTTTTTTTGCATGTTCACACCCCTTTTTTCTATTATACTTGCCTGTTGAGCCATTTGAACAGAATTCCACATCTATAGTGAATACTGACACTTGCATGGGCAGAGTAGTAGGATGGATAATATGCAACATTTGATTGTTTGGGGTGCAGAATTGCCACTAATGATGAGGGGTCATAAATTTTAGTTAAGCACTGTCGCCCCTTTAAAGTTATTTTCCGATCCCGGATCAGGTCTGCCATTGCTATAGCCGCTGTTTTGTTTTTTTTCACCAACTCTGCGCTATGGATAATAACTTGGAGGTAGTGATGAGCAAGCGTGCTCAGATATCGGTGTTATCAGAGTATCTTGGGCATGCTCGAATACTATGTTCGAGTCCCCGCGGCTGAATGTCTCACGCAACACATGCAGGGATTGCGTGTTTGTTAGGCAATCCCCGCATGTGCTGTGAATGTCTAACAGCCGCGATTCATGCAGTTGCGGCCCGGGGACTCGAACATATTACTCAAGCATGTCCGAGATACTGGAATAACACCCAAGCATGCTCGGATAACACGCTCGCTCATGCCTACTTCTATGTTAAACAAATGTAATATAGTGCAATTAGAAAGTAGAAGCTTGTCTCATGGAGACTTCTTTAAAAGCAAAAAGAAAATTAAATATAGTTGTCATTAAAATTCTATGATCTAATCCTCAATAATCAGCTGTAATCAGTGGAAGTAAGCGTTCAGTTTTCCTGCAGTGCCTCCGCAGGTTCAATGAAGGATTACACAATGATAATAATTTTTATTCCTATAGCGCCAACATAATCCACAGCACTTTACAATTCAGACAGAAACTGACAATATCACACATTACAGAGTAACACATAACTCAACAGATACAGGAGGAGTGAGGGTTCTGCTGCTTGCAAGCCATAATCTATGGGGAAATGGGGGAGACACAAAAGATGAATGGTAAAAAGTGCTTGTATTGTACGTTCTGGCCATCAGTATAATAAATGGGGTCTTCACATAACGTTGCAGGATCCGGTCTCCAGGCGCTATCTGTATAAGTAAAGATACAAAGTGCTATTTAGTGCATGGATGCTGTGTATACAGATGATATAAGGAACAAGAGTTAGAGGAAAATTTTAGAAGGGGAAAACGGAATAGTAAGATAAGTGATAGGCCAGTGTAAAGGAATGCATTTTAAGGCACATTTAAAACTGTGAGTATTGGGAATTAATTGAATTGTCCTGAGTAGTGCATTCCAGAGACTTGACGCAGCAGGAGAGAAGTCTTGGAGATGGGATTTGGAGGTTCGGATTATTGAGGATGTTAGTCTTAGGTTATTAGCAGAATGGAGGGCTTGGGTAGAGTTATAGACAGAGATGAGGGTGGAGTTGTAAGATGGTGCAGGACTATGGAGAGCTTTGTGAGTGATACGTTTATATTGGAATCTGTATTAGATGGGTAACCAGTGTAATGGCTGGCACAGGGTGGAGGCAACAGTGTAGCAGCTGGACAGGAATATGATCCTGGCTGCTGCATTCAGAACGAATTGGAGAGGGGAGAGTTTAGTAAGAGTAAGATCGATCATTACAGAGTTGTAATAGTCCAGGCGAGAATGAATAAGAGCGACAATATGAGTTTTTGCAGAGTCAAAGGTGAGAAAATGTTGAATTGTAGAGATGTTTTTGAGGTGCAGGTCACACAAGCGAGTGATTGGATGTAGGGGGTGAAGGAAAGGCCTGAGTCAAATATGACCCCAACACAGCGGACATGTGACAGTTCTCATCAAAATACTTTCTAATTTCTCTCATGTATGGTGATACTATGTATAACTAACAATATTAATGTAGTACAATTCCTGTATTCAGATCATTTAGAAAATATCTTAATTCGACCTTTAAGAAAAATCTGTAAGCTGAGGACTGACCAAAGAGAAGCAATCATAAACCTTTTTAATTTGGAGGGCTTCCAGTGTTTCTCAAATAAAATATATGACAAGTCTGTAATCTAAAATATTTGATAATCTGATATCAGATTAAAGGAATCTAATCGAATAAAAGATAATGAATAAAACATACAATAAGATAATGCAAAAAAAAATATTTAAAAAGATACAAGTAATGTTACCAGCTGCAACATTGTAGCAAGGGCTAGAAATGAAGGCAAGCTGTAAATCGCATTTGTTTCCATTTAATTCTTTTCTCCCCTCTCTGTTTTCCATTATGATTTGCGCTGCCCGATCGTCTGTGATTATTCATGATTTGGGCCCATTATCTTGGACATTTCCCTGATGGAGTCCTGAGAGCATTTAATGGTGGAGCCAGATACATCGAGAGATCTTGCTGGCTGCATTCAATATCTCTAGGTGACACTTTGTTATAAATCACATAGACACAGTTAGCATTTCTTCTCTCCATTTTGGCTCAAAGTGAAGTTTTTGTAGAATTTGTCCAAACTCTCGGAAAGATTTCATTTCAAAAAGGTTTTCCATGTGTCATACTGTACATTTTATAACTTAGCCTTTAAGTTTATTGTACTTGATGTATAGATGTAAAACAACTTCATTCTTAAGCAATCCTAACCTAGCTCATCAATATCAGATTGGTAGGGGTCCAACAGGCAGAACCCCCTCCGATCTGCTGTTTTCAGCTTCAACAGTGGCTGTAAGCTGTGAAAAGAACCGTTTGCAGAGTTATGTCCGTTCGCAGGTGCTACAGCTCAGCTCCTATTCACTTCAATAGATGTGAGATGTAGTACCTGTGAGTGGCCACTATATGGTGAATAGAGCTGTGCTCTTCAGCTATATTCACTGTTAAAATCTAACCATTGTCGGAAGCTGAAAGCAATGGATTGTAAAGATAGGTCATCAATGCCATAATCCTGGAAAGTCATTGCAACCCAATAACTCAATGAAAAGTGTAGGAAAAGTGCTGCAAAGTAAGAAGAATGCATTCAAAAATAGAAGTGTTAATAATGTATTTTTATCAATTAACCCTGCTGTTGTCTTCGGTCTGGGGAGACCGATTTTGAACTTTGGTATTTTTTGGGGTGTTCAAGATGCGGTTCTGAAACTTGTGGTTGATTGACTTAAATGAGCATGGGTCGGTCGGCAATGGGTTTCAGAGCCGCATCTTGAATATTTTAAAGAATATTGAAATTCAAGGTCGGTCGTTTTTGACCGAAGACAACAGCAGGGTTAACTAAATTCAAAATGAATGAACAAAAGAGAAATCTAAACATCATCAATATTTGGTGACCGTCCATCGCCTTCAAAACAGCATCAAAGCATCAATTTTTCTTGATACACTTCCATACAGTTTTTACAGGGAGGTTGTTCCAAACATCTTGGAGGACTGACCTCAGATCTTCTGTGTATGAGGCTTGTGCGGATCCTTCTGTCTCCGTGTGATCCCAGACAGACTGGATGATGTGAGATCAAGGCTCTGTGGGGTCGGATCATCACTTCCAGGACTCCTCATTCTTGATGACATTGGCTGGCTGGATGTTGGGGGTCGTTGTCCAGCTGCAGAATAAATCTGGAGCCAATTAGACGCCTTCTGATGGTATTACATGATGGAGAAGTTTATGCCTGGATTATTCAGCATTGAAGACACCATTATACCTAACAAAATCCCAAACTCCATTTGAAGAAATGCAGCCACAAACTTGCAGGATCCTTCACTGCTCCTACCTGCCCTCATTATTGTGCCGCTCTCCACCCCCATTCGGAGAGCAACCTGCCTTCTGTTACAGCCAAATATTTCACATTGTGATTCCTCAGTCCAGAGACCTGCTGACATTTTTCTGCCTCCCCCCTCCTCCTATGTTTTTGTACATAGTTGAGTCGCTTGTCCTTGTTTCTATGTTGAATAAAAGGTTTTGGGCTGAAATTCTTCCACGGAGACCATTTCTGGACAGACCTCTTGGAACAGTTGAAGGTTGCCATCAGTTCTGAGCTGATGGCACTGCTGGACATCTTCCAGTTTCGAAGAGAAGTAACGCGTGTTTCATCTGCTGCACCTTGGTCAATCACTACATATACAGTCCTCGATGTGGCTCATTTCTTGGTGTCCTCAATGCCAAGAAATAAAGGCAGATACTTGTCCATCATGTTAAACCATCAGGAGGCGTGTGACTGGCTCTAAATTTATTCCCCAACATCCAGCCAAGAAAGAGGAGTTCCTGGAAGTGGTTTTCCGGCCCAACAGAGCCCTGATCTCAGATCTTCCAGTCTGTCTGGGATCACATGAAGACACAGTAGGATCCACACAAGCCTCATACACAGAAGATCTTGTTTGGATGAACCTACTGCCAAGTTCCCTCAAAAACCATGTGGAAGTTCATCTAAAAATACTGATAAAGGCAAAGGATGGTCAGCAGTTATTGATGGGATTTACATTTCTCTTCTTTCGCTTGCATTTTGCTGATAAAAAATAAACTATTAACATTTCTATTTTTTATGGCTCCTTACTTTGCAGCATTTTTTTCTACAACTGCTTAACCCATTACTTGCCAAATTAAAATTTTTACAAGTACGGATTTTTCAGAAAAGGGCGTCCCAATATTCTATTAAAAATGACAATGACATGATTTCCTATTTTGAAAACATTCATTTTACAAACACAACACAAAAAATTGGACCTAATTATAAAAATTATAAAATGTTAGCTGCTAGAAGCTAAAGATTAGGCGTCCCCAAAAAAAGGACATTGGTAGATAATGGGTTAAATCTTTTGCACAGTCCTGTAGGTACACAGCGACTTGACTATTTATGTAGATTGTTACCAACTAAAACATTTTAATTGGTGCCTGAAGTTGAACATCGTCTATACAGACTAAAGAAAAGTTAAGAATACTTGGTCTCTTGACTTGGAGGCTGGACACGATTTATGTCTTCACTTTCTTCCAGAAATCATGTAACTTATGACATTAGATTTATGTCCCTAGCTCATATTACCCGGGAGCAGGATCCAGTTTTGGAGTTGGTATAAATCTTACACATAGAGATAACTGCATGAATTTACGAAGATGACGACCCCGACAGGATGTTAACAAGCTGCACAATAGACGCTGTGCAAGGAAAACTAATGAGAACTCGTCACTTTTCCAAGATTTACAGTCATGATCCAGGCCACGTGTAAGCAGATCACAATAGCAAAGAAGGCTGCTCCAGTGCCACGAAGCTCAGCCCGGTGGGTTAGCAGATTGGAAAGTTGTATCTATTTTCCAGTATAGGAACTTTAAATCTAACGATAGTACGAAATAAGACCCGTATATAGCAAGATATAGGGATTCAAAACCTTGGCGATATAAGATAAAGAAACAGGACAAAAGAAGAATCTACGTCTTCGAAATGTGGTGCTGGGGAACAATGTTGTCAATACCATGGAGAGCAAGAAGAACCAGCAAATCATGATGTGACCACTCAGCCGTGCATCCAGCAGACACTGAGCTGAGCGTGAGAACTGTCAGCTGACATTACAAAGCTAGCAACAACCCCACAGCTATTACCCCACTTGCCACCGCACCAGGGCAAGTGGGAATAGCCGGGCAAAGTGCCAGAATTGGTGCATCTAATAGATACGCCTTTTCTGGGGCAGCTGCTGGTTGCTATACATTTTAGGCTGGGGAGGGACAATATCCATGGCCTCTTCCCAGTCTGAGAATACCAGCCTAAGTAAAGGTAAAGATAAACCAGCTCACCCCAGCTTAGGCTTCCTTGGAGGCATGGAACTGGGAAAGGTCAGAGAGGCCCGGTGCCTGCGTACTGCAGTACTTTGCTCTGCCCTCAACAGGGAGATAAAGTAGGCCTGCGCCGGAGCCGTGGCGTGAAGACAAGAAGAGGACATCGTCGTAAGAAGATGGGAGGCGCCGGACCGGACCGCGACGCCCATCGGACCAGAACCGGCTCGGGACTGCCCCTGGGTAAGTATAATCTAACCTCTTTTTCTCATCTTTTAGGATACATCGGGGGCTTACATTACAGAATGCTGTAGATAAGCCCCTGATGCTGGTGGGCTTAGCTCACCTTCGATTTTGGGGGTGACAGGTTCCCTTTAAGTATAAGGATAAAAATTATATTTTTGTCCTGAGCAAGATCCACACAGATGCCACAAGGGCCACTGCAGACCAACAGGGATCCACTACTCCAAAACCTGTGTCTGTCATTGACCACAAAAAATATATGGGGGGTGTGGACCTTGCAGATCAGGTTCTACAGCCATACCAGGTATCAAGAAAATCATATACCTGGTATAAGAAGTTAGTCATTTATTTGTTTCAGGTGGCCACATATAATTCTTTGGTGTTATACAAAAAAGCCGGAAATGCAGATACTTTCCTTGATTATCAAGAAAAGGTAATTGAAAATCTTGTTTTTGAAAATGTTGTCCCCGCCCATCCTTTAGAGTCTGAAGATGTCAGAAGACTCATTGACTCATTTTATTGCACTCATCCCAGTAACAGGAATAAAAAAGAATCCCCAAAAAACTTCTGCGAAGCACTTGGGGATTCAAAGTGCTCACCACTAGGGTTGAGCGACTTTTAGTTTTTTAGGGTCGAGTTGGGTTTCGCGAAACCTGACTATCTCAAAAGTTGAGGCGAGTGGAATTGGCCGATTATCGCGAAAAGTCGGGGATCGACCGAAACATGAAACCCAATGCAAGTCACTGGGGGAGCATAGTCGGCAGTGAGTGGAGGCCAGGAAAACATGTACAGTGCCCATTTTAATGGCAAAAACATCCATTCTTGTTACTGAAGCTTGTCAATCTTAATTTACCTTATAATAATAGTAAGGCATTGAAAATTGGGGGTCATTTGGCTAAAGTTGTGGGGGGTAGGGCTGGTTCAAGTATTTAGTGGGCCCAGGAAATCTGGACCACGTCACGGCAGTGGAGCAGGGAGAGGTAAGTATTTCAACTTTGCAAGTGCTGTGATCCTGAGCAAGCAGGGGGGGCCCACTCGTTGGCATTGGCACTGGCACAGGGCCCCTCAAAGTACGGCGGTGTGTTTGCACGGCGGGGGCACCTCCCATCGGCAGCAACACTTTTGCGTACTATGAGGGGCCCTGTGCCAGTGATGTCGCCAACGAGTATTTCTCCCCCCACCTGATGAAGGAACCTGCACTTTCATCTGCACCTTCCTCTTTGTCCCCATGTAAGGTGGTATGGTATGCGGGAAGGGGAACCTGACTTTCAGCAGAGTCACAATCTTGCTGTGTAGCGTGCACGGGGAATGTTGCGTTATGGGTCAATGTACCAGCAGACTCATCTATCACTGGCTGGGCAACGGGCAGGATGAGGAGTAAACACAGATATAGGCCCAAAGAATAAAGTGGGCTAAATGCAGTTCAAAATTGGTAACAGGACTAACCAGGGGGCATTGCTTTGTTCAGTGGAGTACAACTGTAATGAGAGGCTGACACAGTGAGTAAGCCCAAATCAGTAAGTAGCCTAAATGCAGTTCAAAATTGGTAACAGAAGTAAACAGGCGGCACTGGTTTGTTCAGTGGAGGAGAACAGCAAGGAGCGGCAGACACTGTTAGTAGGCCCCAACCCAACTAGTAGGCCAAATGCAGTTGTTCCATTTAACAACTATTTAACAAGAGCCTGAAGATAGAAGCTCAGGAAAGGCAACCAGGAGAACACCTTGGAGCGGCAGACACCGTTAGTAGGCCCCAACCAAACTAGTAGCCCCACTGCAGTTTTAAAATTCCGATAGGCTGAAAACCTGATAATTGCAGGTCATTTTTTTAAAGAGGACAGCTGTATTGAGTGGCGCAGCCAGACACTGCAAGTAGGCCTTACACCACAAAGTTGGCTCGACGCAGGTTTAAAAAAGGTTACATGGGTACACGGTCTTCATTGGTGTGCTCAGTGGAGGACAATTGGAAGGAGGGACCGCAGAAAGACTTAGTAGGCCTAAAATAACAAAATAGGCTCTATGCAGCTTCGATTATGTGGCAACCTGGAGAACACCTTGGAGTGGGAGACACCGTCTCTACAACCCAGACCCAACTTGTAGGCCTAATGCAGTGTTGTTTCAACAACTACTTAACAAAAGCATGAAGATTGAAACTATGGAGAGGCAACCTGGAGAACACCTTGGAGTGGGAGACACCGTCTCTACAACCCAGACCCAATTTGTAGGCCTAATACAGTGTTGTTTCAACAACTACTTAACAAGAGCATGAAGATTGAAGCTATGGAGAGGCAACCTGGAGAACACCTTGGAGCGGGAGACACCGTCTCTACAACCCAGACCCAACTTGTAGGCCTAATGCAGTGTTGTTTCGACAACTACTTAACAAGAACATGAAGATTGAAGCTATGGAGAGGCAACCTGGAGAACACCTTGGAGCAGCAGACACCGTCTCTACAACCCAGACCCAACTTGTAGGCCTAATGCAGTGTTGTTTCAACAACTACTTAACAAGAGCATGAAGATTTAAGCTATGGAGAGGCACCCTGGAGAACACCTTGGAGCGGGAGACACCGTCTCTACAACCCAGACCCAACTTGTAGGCCTAATGCAGTGTTGTTTCAACAACTACTTAACAAGAGCATGAAGATTTAAGCTATGGAGAGGCAACCTGGAGAATACCTTGGAGCGGGAGACACCGTCTCTACAACCCAGACCCAACTTGTAGGCCTAATGCAGTGTTGTTTCAACAACTACTTAACAAGAGCATGAAGATTTAAGCTATGGAGAGGCAACCTGGAGAACACCTTGGAGCGGGAGACACCGTCTCTACAACCCAGACCCAACTTGTAGGCCTAATGCAGTTTTGTTTCAACAACTACTTAACAAGAGCATGAAGATTTAAGCTATGGAGAGGCAACCTGGAGAACACCTTGGAGCGGGAGACACCGTCTCTACAACCCAGACCCAACTTGTAGGCCTAATGCAGTGTTGTTTCAACAACTACTTAACAAGAGCATGAAGATTGAAGCTATGGAGAGGCAACCTGGAGAACACCTTGGAGCGGCAGACATCGTCTCTACAACCCAGACCCAACTTGTAGGCCTAATGCAGTGTTGTTTCAACAACTACTTTACAAGAGCTTCAAGATAGAAGCGAAGGAGAGGCAACAGAGAGAACACCTTGGAGCGGAAGACTCAGTATGTAGACCACAACGAAACTTGTGGCCCAAATGCAGTTTTATAATTCTGACAAGCTGAAAATCCGCCATTTTTTTTTTTAGAGGAGGACAGCTGTATTAAGTGGCGCAGACAGACACTGCTAGTAGGCCTTACACCACAAAGTAGGCTCACTGCAGGATGATAAAAAGTTACATGGGTACACGGTCGGCATTGGTGTGCTCAGCAGAGGACAAATGGAAGGAGGGACCGCAGACAGACTTAGTAGGCCTAAAATAAAAAAATTAGGCTCAAAGCAGTTTGAATTATCTTGCAGAGGTACACAGGCAGCATTGGTGTGGTCAGCGGAGGACGATTGGAAGGAGTGTCTGACACAGTTAGTACTCCCAAAAAATAAATAGATGTTAATGTCTCGCAAAACAACAAAACCAAAAAACAAAAGGGTGACATACTTAGGTACAGGGGTGGGCTCCTCTGCTGAGTTTCAAACATAGTAATTTGGCGCTAAGTATTTACTGGTGTCAATATAGGACACTGACCCTGACTATTTTAACTAGCATCATACATGTCAACAAATCGGTATTGTCAGTGCCAGGCATTGAAGGATGTCAGCGCATAGACTAAACATTGGTGGAGCTGTGAGAGATAATTTTGCAAGTGGTAGAGCACTGTTTCAGCTGGGGGGGGAACTCTCTTGTGGCCGGCGGTACAGGCCCAGGGCCCCTCATGTTACAACTGTGTGTCTGACGTTGGGTGCGCACCACCACCGCCAGAGACACTTTATTGTACTATGAGGGACCCAGTTGCAGTGCCGTCGACCAAAAGCGGGCACACCCACCTCTTCAGACAAACGGCACTCTCACGGGTGCTTGCGCCAAGTGGCGCGACCACGGCCCCGTGGGGGGAGTTAGCCCATTTAGGGAGGTGTAAACATGTTGTATGCTGGACAAACAGCTGCTGCAAATTAAGAGATTGGAACAGTCAGTAAGACGAGTCCACAAGCAAGACCTTTTTATAGGAAAGCTAGGTGTCAGCCGGGAAAGGTGGGGCAAAATAATTCGAAATCCATGAGTGGTTCATTTTAATGAAGGTTAGATCATCAACATTTTGGGTAGCCGGACGAGTCCTTTTTTTGGTCAATATTGAACCAGCAGCACTGAATACTCTTTCTGATAGCACACTAGCTGCTGGGCAAGCAAGCTCCTGCAATGATATTCTGCCAATTCAGGCCAGGTGTCTATTTTGGATGCCCAGTAATCAAATGGGAATGACGGTTGAGGGAGAACATCGATAAGGGATGAAAAATAGTTAGTAACCATACTGGACAAATGTTGTCTCCTGTCACTTTGAATTGATGCAGCAGTACCTGTCCTGTCTGCGGTCATAGCAAAATCACTCCACAACCTGGTCAGAAAACCCCTCTGTCCAACGCCACTTCTGATTTGTGCAACTTTAACACCTCTGCCCTGTAGCCCCCTGCAGCTTGTGTGAGAACCATCACCGGCGCTGTGTGCTGGGAATGCCTGAATCAAATGATCTACAAGAGTTGCTTGTTTGGTTGCTAATATTTGTTCGAGGTTCTCATGTGGCATGATATTTTGCAATTTCCCTTTATAGCGAGGATCAAGGAGGCAGGCCAACCAGTAATCGTCATCGGTCATCATTTTAATAATGCGTGGGTCCCTTTTGAGGATACGTAAGGCATAATCCGCCATGTGGGCCAAAGTTCCAGTTCTCAAATCTGCGGTTGTGCTGGGCTGAGGGGCAGTTTCAGGCAAATCTACGTCACTTGTCTCCCTAAAAAACCCTGAACCCGGCCTTGCAATGCCACCAGTTGCTATTGGCCCCGGAGAAGCTTCCTCATACAAAAAATACTCATCCCCATCATCCCCCTCGTCCTCCTCCTCTTCGCCCGCTACCTCGTCCTGTAGACTGCCCTGACCAGACAATGGCTGACTGTCATCAAGGCTTCCCTCTTCCTCGGCTGCAGACGCCTGCTCCTTTTATGTGCGTCAAACTTTGCATCAGCAGACGCATTAGGGGGATGCTCATGCTTATTATGGCGTTGTCTGCACTAACCAGCCGTGTGCATTCCTCAAAACACTGAAGGACTTGACACAGGTCTTGTACCTTCGACCACTGCACACCTGCCAACTCCATGTCTGCCATCCAACTGCCTGCCCGTGTATGTGTATCCTCCCACAAATACATAACAGCACGCCTCTGTTTGCACAGTCTCTGAAGCATGTGCAGTGTGGAGTTCCACCTTGTTGCAACGTCGATGATTAGGCGATGCTGGGGAAGGTTCAAAGACCGCTGATAGTTCTGCATACGGCTGGAGTGCACGGGCGAACGGCGGATATGCGAGCAAAGTCTGCGCACTTGGAGGAGCAGGTCGGGTAACCCCGGATAACTTTTCAGGAAGCACTGCACCACCAGGTTTAAGGTGTGAGCCAGGCAAGGAATGTGTTTCAGTTGGGAAAGGGCTATGGCAGCCATAAAATTCCTTCCGTTATCACTCACTACCTTGCCTGCCTCAAGATCTACAGTGCCCAGCCATGACTGAGTTTCTTTCTGCAAGAACTCGGACAGAACTTCCACGGTGTGTCTGTTGTCGCCCAAACACTTCATTGCCAATACAGCCTGCTGACGCTTGCCACTAGGTGTCCCATAATGGGACACCTCGTGTGCAACAGTGGCAGCTGCGGATGGAGTGCTCATCCGACTGCGGTCTGTGGATGAGATCTTGCTTCTGCAGGAGGACGAGGAGGAGGGGGGGCGAACGCCTACAGCCAACTGTTTCCTAGACCGTGGGCTAGGCAGAACTGTCCCAAAATTGCTGTCCCCTGTGGACCCTGCATCCACCACATTAACCCAGTGAGCCGTGATGGACACGTAACGTCCCTGCCCATGCCTACTGGTCCATGCATCTGTTGTCAGGTGAACCTTTGTACTCACAGATTGCCTGAGTGCATGGACGATGCGGTCTTTTACATGCTGGTGGAGGGCTGGGATGGCTTTTCTCGAAAAGAAGTGTCGACTGTGTAGCTCGTAGCGTGGTTCTGCGTTGTCCATCAGGGCTTTGAAAGCTTCGCTTTCAACTAACCGGTAGGGCATCATCTCTAATGAGATTAGTCTAGCAATGTGGGCGTTCAAACCCTGTGCACGCGGATGCGAGGATGAGTACTTCCTTTTCCTAACGAGAGTCTCATGTAGGGTGAGTTGGACTGGAGAGCTGCAGATCGTGGAACTAGCGGGGGTGCCGGTGGACATGGCAGACTGAGAGAGGGTTGGAGATGGTATTCTTGCTGGTGCCCTACATGCAGTGTTTCCTACTACGAAACTGGTGAATCCCTGGCTGCTTTGGCCTGGCGACGAAATCTGCACATTTGCTGCAGGTGGTGCGGGAAATGGTGGGCTTACAGTGAGGGAAGGGATGTAGCGTTGCTGACTAGCTTCATTGGCCGAGGGTGCTACAACCTTAAGGGACGTTTGGTAGTGAGTCCAGGCTTGCAAATGCATGGTGGTTAAATGTCTACGCATGCAACTTGTATTTAGACTTTTAAGATTCTGACCTCTGCTTAAGGTAGTTCAACATTTTTGACAGATGACTTTGTGCTGATCATTTGGATGTTGTTTAAAAAAATGCCAGACTGCACTCTTTCTACTATCGGATACCTTTTCAGGCATTGCAGACTGAGCTTCTTTAACCGGATGTCCACTAACAATTCAAATCTCCCCCTTTTTATTTTTTCTAGGAGAATATTGAAGAAATGTGGCCCACTCTCATACAGTATATGTTCTGTGGCACAAAATTTGAGCCAGGTGGCACACACAGGAGTGGCACTGAAGCAGAAATGCCAATCTTAATCTCCCACAATTTTTTTTCAGGGAGAATTTAAAAGAAATCTGACCCAGTATTACACACTAGGTTTAATGTGGCACACAATTTGAGACAGGTGGCACACACAGGAGTGGCACTGAAGCAGAAATGCCAATCTTAATCTCCCACTATTTTTTTTTTCAGGGAGAATTTAAAAGAAATCTGACCCAGTATTACACACTAGGTTTAATGTGGCACACAATTTGAGACAGGTGGCACACACAGGAGTGGCTCTGAAGCAGAAATGCCAATCTTAATCTCCCACTATTTTTTTTTTCAGGGAGAATTTAAAAGAAATCTGACCCAGTATTACACACTAGGTTTAATGTGGCACACAATTTGAGACAGGTGGTACACACAGGAATGGGACTGAAGCAGAAATGCCAATCTTAATCTCCCACTATTTTTTTTTTCAGGGAGAATTTAAAAGAAATCTGACCCAGTATTACACACTAGGTTTAATGTGGCACACAATTTGAGACAGGTGGCACACACAGGAATGGGACTGAAGCAGAAATGCCAATCTTAATCTCCCACAATTTTTCTTTTTAGGGAGAATTTAAAAGAAATCTGACCCAGTATTACACACTAGGTTTAATGTGGCACACAATTTGAGACAGGTGGCACACACAGGAGTGGCACTGAAGCAGAAATGCCAATCTTAATCTCCCACAATTTTTTTCAGGGAGAATTTAAAAGAATCCTGACCCAGTATTACACACTAGGTTTAATGTGGCACACAATTTGAGACAGGTGCCACACACAGGACTGCCACTGATACAGATTTGCCAATTTTAATCAGCACTCTTTTCTTCTTCAGGGAGACTAGTGAATAAATCTGGGCCACTGTATTAGAATATATTTTCTGTGGCAGAAAGTGGCTTGAAGAGATATAACGAAACAAAAAAAAATGGACTGTCCTACAATTACTATCTCCCTGCAGTAATCTCAGCAATGTATGGCAGGCAGCAATAACAAGGAGTGGACTGCTGCACAAAAAAAGTCAACAGTGTGGACAAACAAACAAGGAAGATGTGCAGAAAGGAAGGAGCAACAGGACTTGTGCTTTGAAAAAAGCAGTTGGTTTGCACAGCGGTGTACAAACAGCAATGCAGCTATCTGGGAGCCTTCTAGGGCAGCCCAATGAGCTACAGCGCTGAGGAAAAAAAAATGTAGCCTCCACTGTCCCTGCAAAGAAAAGGTGGTGTTGGACAGTGGAAATCGCTACAGCACAAGCGGTTTGGGGGTTAATGGACCCTGCCTAACGCTATCCCTGCTTCTGACGAAGCGACAGCAATCTCTCCCTATGCTCAGATCAACAGCAGTAAGATGGCGGTAAGGCGGGAATGCCCCTTTATAGCCCCTGTGACGCCGCAGAAAGCAAGCCAATCACTGCAATGCCCTTCTGTAAGATGGTGGGGACTGAGACCTATGTCATCACACTGCCCACACTCTGCGTCCACCTTCATTGGCTGAGAAATGGTGCTTTTCGCGTCATTGAAACGCGACTTTGGCGTGAAAGTCGCGTACCGCATGGCCGACCCCATACAGGGATCGGGTCGGGTTTCATGAAACCCGACTTTGCCAAAAGTCGGCGACTTATGAAAATGAACGACCCGTTTCGCTCAACCCTACTCACCACACATCTAGATAAGTTCCTTTTTCAAAAATGGGGTCACTTGTTGGGGGTTTCCACTATTTAGGCATGTCAAAGGCTCTCCAAATGCAACATGGCGTCCTCTATCGATTCCAGCCAATTTTGCATTCCAAAAGTCAAATGGTGCTCTTTCCCTTTTATGCCCTGCTGTGCTCCCAGACAGTAGTTTTCCAGCACATACTGGTTATTGGTATACTCAGGAGAAATTGCACAACAAACTTTGGGGTCCATTTTTTCTTGCTACCCTTGTGAAAATAAAAAATTGAAGTCGAAAAGATCATTTTTGTGGAGAAAATGTGATTTTTTATTTTCACTGCTCTACTGTATTAATTTCGGTGAAGCATTTGGGGGTTCAAAGTGCTCACCACACATCTAGATCAGTTCCTTGGGGGGTCTAGTTTCCAAAATGTGGTCACTTGTTTTGGGTTTCCACTGTCTAGACACGTCAGGAGCTCTCCAAAAGCAACAATCGATTCTAGCCAATTTTGCATTCCAAAAGTCAAATGGTGCTGCTTCCTTTTCATACCCTGCTGTGCTCCCAGACAGTAGTTTTCCACCATACTGGGTATTGGCATACTCAGGAGAAATTGCACAACAAACTTTGGCATCAATTTTTTCTTCCTATCCTTGTGAAAATAAAAAATTGATTTAGAAAAGATCATTTTTTGTGGAGAAAATGTGATTTTTTTATTTTCACTGCTCTACGATATTAACTTCTGTGAAGCACTTTGGGGTTCAAAGTGCTCACCACACATCTAGATAAGTTCCTTGGGGGGTCTAGTTTCCAAAATGGGGTCACTTGGGGGGGTTTCCACTATTTAGGCAAGTCAGGGGCCCTCCAAACATGACATGGTGTCCGCTATCAATTCCGGCCAATTTTGTATTCCAAAAGTCAACTGGTGCTCCTTCCCTTTCGAGCCCTGCTGTGCGCACAAACAGTAGCTTTCCCTCACATATGTAGTATCGGCGTACTCAGGAGAAATATCACAACAAATTTTATGGTGCATTTTCTTCTGTTACCCTTGTGAAAATGGAAAATATGGCGATAAAGAAACATTTTTGTGGGAAAAAGTGAAATGTTAATTTTCCACATTCCATTAATTCTTGTGAAGCACCTGAAGGGTTAATAAACTTCCTGAGTGTGGTATTGAGCACCTTGAGGGGTGCAGTTTTTAAAATGGTGTTACGTTTGGATATTTTCTTTCATATAGACCCCTCAAAGTGACTTCAAATGTGAGGTGGTCTCTAAAAATATGATTTTGTAAAATTTGTTGAAAAAATGAAAAATCGCTGGTCAACTTTTAACCCTTATAACTTCCTAACAAAAAAAATGTTGTTTCCAAAATTGTGCTGATGTAAAGTAGACATGTGGGTAATGTTATTTATTAACTATTTTGTGCAATATTACCCCTTTGTTTTAAGGGCAAAAAAATTCAAAGTCTGAAAATTGCGAAATTTTCCAGATTTGTTTGCCAAATTGCCATTTTTTTCACAAATAAACACAAGTCATATAGAAGAATAGGAAAAAAATGTTACCACTAATAAAGTACAATATGTCACGAGAAAACATTCTCAGAGTCACCGGGATCTGTTGAAGCGTTCTAGAGTTATTGCCTCATAAAGTGACAGTGGTCAGAATTGTAAAAATTGGCCTGGTCAGGAAGGCAAAAAACAGGCACGAAAGGATTAAAAAAGAGGTTCCATCATGAGTGTAGACACAGCTACGCCTTTTGAACATCCATTGATTTCTTGCACAAAGCTATACATGTGCTGAGTACAAAGTAATTTAAATAGCCATCGACCAATCAAAACACATATAGTCAGTCACATGATAAAGTGTCATAATTAGATAAAAACACCAAATGATTATACATGTGTGAAGACTGCACATAAACAAATAATGTCCGCGATCCGAATAAAAACATCACAGAAGTGTGACCGAATAGATGCATGTGAATTAAACAAAAAAATTAAACATCAGTATTGAAACACTTTTGACAACCAGCCAAGATAAATCTGACAGCTGAGGGATGCAGCCTGCAGCTGTCTGCTTTAGCTTGGCTGGTTGTCAAAAAATGGAGGTGACATCAGTAAGGTTTTCTCAGTTTACAGGGCCTGGTTCTCACAAGGGAAGGGCTGCTGTGACCTGAAGGAACCTTACTTTAACGTCACCTGAGTTCATAGCAGCTGGTTCTCATGCTGTACAGTGCCAGTGCCGGATTGATGAATGACCGCAAGTCTGACAGGATCCCAGCATTAATAAGTCAAGCACTCGAGCTACCATGAGACCCGGTGGCTGTGAGCTCAAGTGACCTTAAAGGTTACCAGAGTTCACAGCCATCGGGTCTCACGGCAGCTGCGAGATCCAGAAATCTTATGGGAAACTTTGACGGACACTTTAAGGTTACTTGTGTTTCTAGCTGCTGGAACACATGGAAGCTGTGAACTAAGGTTACCTTGGGTGTGTATTTTACTGTACTTGTTAATAAATAAATGAAAAAAATGGCGTGGGATTATCATAGGGAAGACCCCCCCAAAAAATGAAGTGGGATCTCTCTGGTGAATACAAACCAACAAAGGATAGCAGGCTGATATTAATAGGCTAGAAAGGGGCCATGGATATTGGCCCCCTCCCAGACTAACAACATCAGCCATCCATAAGATGCACCAATTCTGGCACTTAGCCTCGTTCCTCCCACTTGCCCTGGTGCGGTGGCAAGTGGGATAATAAGTGTGGGGTTGCTGTCAGCTGTTTTATGGCTGGTGACATCAATCCCATGGGTTAGTAATAGAGAGGTGTCTATAAGACACCTCCATTACTAACCCTATAGTCAAATGCACTAAAATCAGAGCCAGAGTAAAGTCTGTTAATTGAAATAAACACATAGACTCCTTTATTTGAAATAAAAACTCCCTGACCCATTTATTCAGGAAAAATTAAAATAACAAAGCAAAGTTATGTTCACCTTTACACCGATAATCCATTATTGACTATGTCTCTCAACGACCTGAATGGCTTGGAGAGCGGTTACATCACTGATGCGACCTCTCACCATGCCAGCTGGATCACACCATGCAGAGATTGATAATGCAGCTGCATGTGACCGGCTTAACCTTAGTAATGTCACCGCCGGTCACAAGCAGAGCTTCTCACGCTCTGCCCACTGTGTTCCAGCTGGCACTGATGTGACTGCTCCCCAAACCATCCGGATCAAATAAAGGAGCCTGTGTGTTTATTTCTATTAAAGGACTTTACTCTGTCTCTGTCTTTATTACATTTGACGATGAGATTACTAATGGGGGTGTCTCCATTACTAATGATGTCAGCTGACAATACAAAGCTGATATCAACCCCAATACCACTACCTCACTTGTCACTTCACCAGGGCAAGTGGGAAGAGCCGGGCAAATGTGCCTTTTCTGGGGCAGCTGCAGGCTGCTATTTTAAGTCTGGAGAAGGCCAAAATCCATGGCCCCCTCCCAGTCTGAAAATACCAACCCCCAGCTGTCTGCTTTAGCTTGGCTGGTTGTCAAAAATGAGGGCTAACCTTTGCCATTTTTTTTAAATGTTTGAAATAATTAAAAAATATTGCGTGAGGCCCCTCTATTTTTGACAAACAGCCAGCGAGATCGGACTATCATCGAGACACAGATGACAGCGTGGGAAACACAGGATGTTCTTGATTCATTTCAATGGAGTCTGGCTTGGAGTTTGAGGTACTCAAACCAAACTTTTTTTTAATGTTCTGATGGAACCGAACATCCACGGGTCTGCTAATCACTAGTAATATTTTTACAATAAAAATCGACATGAACTCCATTATTGTTGGACAAAACTAATGAGCTGTATATTGTTTTAATATCTAGATCTCCAGTGGAGTTTACTCGTAAACATTAATATATTGGCTATGCTGAAGGTACCAGCTCTGCCCTATTCACAAGCATATTATCCACATGCGTTGTCCACCATCTTGAGTACCAGTAGCGTATTGGGTACTGTTATTGCTCGGCCTGCTCAGTCTTTCTTATGAAGCCTGATTATCTTATGACCTTTCACTACAGCTTGGAGAATTAAAAAGGAGTTCAGCTGTTAGGTACCCACAGTGCTAGGACAGGAGCATAGGAGTTAGGTTACCTCCACATAATCCCCTACTGAGAACGAAGATTAACTCCTGAAATTCTTCATCTAAAAATTACTAAAATTTTAATGTGCAATAACTGTCCTATTGTCCTGTTTATTTAGTCTATGGAGTGAAGTATAATTCCCATCCTCAACTACCCACAGATGTCCTCCTTATACAGTGAAGAAAGACTCACACTTTAAGCTACAAAGAAAGATGTCAGGAGAAAATTCAGTCAATTTACTTGATAAGAAGAAACTGTACGGCTAGGATTACTATTTATTTTACTAACACACTACCCAATGAATACAACTATTTTTACTATGATACTGCCATTTATGTACAAGAACATAATTGCTATAATACTGCTCCTATGTACAAGAATATAACTACTATAATACTGCCCCTATGTACAAGAATATAACTACTATAATACTGCCCCCATGTACAAGAATATAACTACTATAATACTGCTCCTATGTACAAGAATATAATTACTATAACACTGCCCCTATGTACAAGAATATAACTACTATAATACTGCCCCTATGTACAAGAATATAACTACTATAATACTGCCCCTATGTACAAGAATATAACTACTATAATACTGCCCCATGTACAAGAATATAACTACTAAAATACTGCCCCTATGTACAAGAATATAACTACTATAATACTGCCCCTACGTACAAGAATATAACTACTATAATACTGCTCCTATGTACAGGAATATAACTACTATAATACTGCCCCCTATGTACAAGAATATAACTACTATAATACTGCCCCTATGTACAAGAATATAACTACTATAATACTGCCTCCTATATACAAGAATATAACTACTATAATACTGCCCCTATGTACAAGAATATAACTACTATAATACTGCCTCCTATATACAAGAATATAACTACTATAATACTGCTCCTATGTACAAGAATATAACTACTATAATACTGCTCCTATGTACAAGAATATAACTACTATAATACTGCCCCTATGTACAAGAATATAACTACTATAATACTGCCCCATGTACAAGAATATAACTACTAAAATACTGCCCCTATGTATAAGAATATAACTACTATAATACTGCTTCTATGTACAAGAATATAAATACTATAATACTGCTCCTATGTACAAGAATATAACTACTATAATACTGCCCCTATGTACAAGAATATAACTACTATAATACTGCTCCTATGTACAAGAATATAACTACTATAATACTGCCCCATGTACAAGAATATAACTACTAAAATACTGCCCCTAAGTATAAGAATATAACTACTATAATACTGCCTCCTATATACAAGAATATAACTACTATAATACTGCCCCTATGTACAAGAATATAACTACTATAATACTGCCTCCAATATACAAGAATATAACTACTATAATACTGCCCCTATGTACAAGAATATAACTACTATAATACTGCTCCTATGTACAAGAATATAATTACTATAATACTGCCCCTATGTACAAGAATATAACTACTATAATACTGCTCCTATATACAAGAATATAATTACTATAATACTGTCCCTATGTACAAGAATATAACTACTATAATACTGCTCCTATGTACAAGAATATAATTACTATAATACTGCCCCTATGTACAAGAATATAACTACTATAATACTGCTCCTATGTACAAGAATATAACTACTATAATACTGCCCTTATGCACAAGAATATAACTACTATGATACTGCTCCTATGTACAAGAATATAACTACTATAATACTGCTCCTATGTACAAGAATATAACTACTATAATACTGCCCTTATGCACAAGAATATAACTACTATGATACTGCTCCTATGTACAAGAATATAAATACTATAATACTGCTCCTATGTACAAGAATATAACTACTATAATACTGCCCCTATGTACAAGAATATAACTACTATAATACTGCTCCTATGTACAAGAATATAACTACTATAATACTGCCCCATGTACAAGAATATAACTACTAAAATACTGCCTCCAATATACAAGAATATAACTACTATAATACTGCCCCTATGTACAAGAATATAACTACTATAATACTGCTCCTATGTACAAGAATATAACTACTATGATACTGCTCCTATGTACAAGAATATAACTACTATAATACTGCTCCTATGTACAAGAATATAACTGCTATAATACTGCCCCTATGTACAAGAATATAACTACTATAATACTGCCCCTATGTACAAGAATATAATTACTATAATACTTCTCCTATGTACAAGAATATAACTACTATAATACTGCTCCTATTAACAAGAATATAACTACTATAATACTGCTCCTATGTACAAGAATATAACTGCTATAATACTGCCCCCTATATACAAGAATATAACTACTATAATACTGTCCCCTATGTACAAGAATATAACTACTATAATACTGCCCCCATGTACAAGAATATAACTACTATAATACTGCCCCTATGTACAAGAATATAACTACTATAATACTGCTCCTATGTACAGGAATATAACTAATATAATACTGCCCCTATGTACAAGAATATAACTACTATAATACTGCTCCTATGTACAGGAATATAACTACTATAATACTGCCCCCTATGTACAAGAATATAACTACTATAATACTGTCCCCTATATACAAGAATATAACTAATATAATACTGCTCCTATGTTCAAGAATATGACTATATTCAATTTTAAGATAAAACAGCACTTTTGTAGTCAACTAGTGCCGCTAATTTTTCTCATGCCACTAAATTCTTGTTTTTGTTACTGTGCAAAATTCTTTTTAATGCACATTGACAGCACGCTTGCTCACTGCCCCTGATCACATGTGTTTATCTGCCAACAGAGCGCACTGTCTTTGCGCATTGGAAGAAGCTTGCCTGGTGTACATGAAAAGCAGGGAGCAGCCAAGCCCCTGCAACAGATCTCTTCTCACCCGGTATTCTCCTTACAGTGCATGCTGTCAGTGTGCTCTGTTGTCACCTTGTTACTTCTGATCAGAAATGGTGAGAAAGTGCACTGTCACTGTGCATATTCCACAATGATAATAATTTACTGAGCATATGTCATTATTGACAATCAATGCATGCTCATTAGAGCAGGGACTAGCCCAGACCCTGAAATATATGTGAGACTAATGATGCTTTGTTTCAAGGTGGGAAAAAAATGCAAGAGTTGCTGTTTTTAGGTTGTTGTATTTCTTTTTTAAAAAGGTGCAATGAAAATACTGTAGGTATCCCAACATGTTATCAACATAAATGTCAGGTTTCTGTGCAGAAAGGAAGCCTTCTCTCAACTCCGCTCCAAAGACATATGAGTCTCGTAAATTGACGGCTAAATTTTTTCAATTTTTGTGATAAATTGTTTAAGCCACTAAAACAATAAAACTTAATGCACAAGTTTGGTATCTCAGTGATTGCACCATTCTGCAAAATCATATTGTGAGGTTGTTGTTTTTTCACCATGCAGTTCCCACAAAATAATGTCGAAATTAAATTTTTTTTTTTTTAACCAATTAATTTTACTTGGAACTCTTTTCTAGTTTTTTTAGTACACAGAATGATAACATTAATTGTGTATTTCTACAAGCCCTCATATGGCTGTACGGACGGATAAATAAAAACGTCATGGCTCTTGGAAGAAGGAGAGGAAAATACAAAAGTGCAAAGCAAAAAATTGCTCTGTCCTTAAGTGGTTAAATATTTAATATACAATTTCTCATAGTGTTGTATATAAAAAGACAAAAAGGTTTAATGCATGTAGTTCTCTAGGAAGTCATGGGAAATAAAGAGGTTACATTGATACATTGCATTCAGTAACGATGATACATTGCATCATATGGAGTCATAGTGTTGTAGGTCGGTTGCGGTACATGTGACCTCTGAACCCTCACGGTATCTGTTTCCTAAATCTGTTAAAAATGTACATTTTCCTCAATATGTTTGTACTGTCAAGATGAAGAATATGAGACCAGTGCAGAACCCCTACTGGTCACATCCCTGACTGGGGAAGGAATGTGCAGGACACAGGGGTCAGACAAGACGAGGATGTCAAAGGTTCACTGGGAAGACTGTCCAGAGAATGGGAAAAAGATTAAAGAAGGGGAAACATCTAGATTAAAGTCTTTTTTGTGAGAATAAAAATTTTAAAATGATTTTCTTTTGTCATGTCAGAGGTTGCATGAGAGAAAACGTTTTGGTGTCCCCAAGACAACACTTCTTGTTCCTCTATTCAGTAAGCAACGTGATCTATTCTCTACTATGTTCTGTGCATAATTTATTATGGTAGTTACAGTTCATTATTAAGCACATGGTCAGTATTATAGTAGTTATATTCTTGTACATAGGGACAGTATTATACTAGTTATATTCTTGTACATAGGGGGCAGTATTATAGTAGTTATATTCTTGTACATAGGGGCAGTATTATAATAGTTATATTCTTGTACATAGGGGGCAGTATTATAGTAGTTATATTCTTGTACATAGGGGCAGTATTATAGTAGTTATATTCTTGTACATGGGAGCAGTATTATAGTAGTTATATTCTTGTACATAGGAGCAGTGTTATAGTAGTTATATTTTTGTACATAGGGGCAGTATTATAGTAGTTATATTCTTGTACATAGGGGCAGTATTATAGTAGTTATATTCTTGTACATAGGAGCAGTATTATAGTAGTTATATTCTTGTACATAGGAGCAGTGTTATAGTAGTTATATTCTTGTACATAGGGGCAGTATTATAGTAGTTATATTCTTGTACATAGGGGCAGTATTATAGTAGTTATATTCTTGTACATAGGGGCAGTATTATAGTAGTTATATTCTTGTACATGGGGCAGTAGTATAGTAGTTATTTTCTTGTACATAGAGGCAGTATTATGGTAGTTATATTCTTGTACATAGGAGCAGTATTATCTATATATATAATTGTCTAAGGGTTTTTCCGTCTGTCTGTCTTTCTGTCTGTCTGTCCTGGAAATCCCGCGTCTCTGATTGGTCGAGGCCGCCAGGCCTCGACCAATCAGCGACGGGCATAGCATGGTGACGATGATGTCATAAAGGTTGCCTCGACCAATCAGCGACAGGCACAGTCTGCCGCGAATTCGCCTCGACCAATCAGCGATGGGTGTTGTGAATTCTGTTGTCGGGCTCCCTCCTGTGGTCATGAATGGTACTTCGGCTGGTTCTGTCCATGGACTTCCTCTGGTGGGTGTTTCTGAGTTTCCTTCCACAGGTGACGAGGTTAGTTCGTTAGCTGGCTGCTCTATTTAACTCCACTTAGATCTTTGCTCCATGCCACCTGTCAATGTTCCAGTATTGGTCTAGTTCACTCCTGGATCGTTCTTGTGACCTGTCTTCCCAGCAGAAGCTAAGTTCCTGCTTGTATTTTCTTTGGTTTGTTATTTTTCTGTCCAGCTTGCTATTTTTGTTGTTTTGCTTGCTGGAAGCTCTGGGACGCAGAGGGAGCGCCTCCGCACCGTGAGTCGGTGCGGAGGGTCTTTTTGCGCCCTCTGCGTGGTCTTTTTGTAGGTTTTTGTGCTGACCGCAAAGCAACCTTTCCTATCCTCAGTCTGTTCAGTAAGTCGGGCCTCACTTTGCTAAATCTATTTCATCTCTGTGTTTGTATTTTCATCTTTACTCACAGTCATTATATGTGGGGGACTGCCTTTTCCTTTGGGGAATTTCTCTGAGGCAAGGTAGGCTTTATTTTTCTATCTTTAGGGCTAGCTAGTTCCTTAGGCTGTGCCGAGTTGCATAGGGAGCGTTAGGAGCAATCCACGGCTATTTCTAGTGTGTGTGATAGGATTAGGGATTGCGGTCAGCAGAGTTCCCACGTCCCAGAGCTCGTCCTTTATTATCAGTAATTATCAGGTCATTCCGTGTGCTCTTAACCACCAGGTCCATTATTGTCCTGACCACCAGGTCATAACAGTACAGGTGGCCCAAAGTACTAATGCATCTCAATAGAGGGATTAGAGAAGTTCTGAGACCATTTTTTTTTCTTTGCAGTGTGTTTTGTCTCTCTTTTCCCCTTTACCTCTAGGTGGTTCAGGACACAGGTGTAAACATGGACATTCAAGGTCTGTCCTCTTGGATGGATAATCTCAATACAAGGGTACAAGACATTCAAGATTTTGTGGTTCAGAATCCAATGTCAGAGCCTAGGATTCCAATTCCTGATTTGTTTTTTGGTGATAGATCTAAGTTCTTGAATTTCAAAAATAATTGTAAATTGTTTCTTGCCTTGAAACCTCGCTCCTCAGGTGACCCTGTTCAACAAGTAAAGATAATTATTTCTTTGTTACGTGGTGACCCTCAAGACTGGGCATTTTCCCTTGCGCCAGGAGATCCGGCATTGCGTGATGTTGAAGCGTTTTTCCTGGCGCTTGGATTGCTTTATGATGAACCTAATTCAGTGGATCAGGCAGAGAAAATCTTGCTGGCTCTGTGTCAGGGTCAGGATGAGGTAGAGATATATTGTCAGAAGTTTAGAAAGTGGTCTGTGCTCACTCAGTGGAATGAATGTGCCCTGGCAGCAATCTTCAGAAAGGGTCTCTCTGAAGCCCTTAAGGATGTCATGGTGGGATTTCCCATGCCTGCTGGTCTGAATGAGTCTATGTCTTTGGCCATTCAGATCGATCGACACTTGCGTGAGCGTAAAGCTGTGCACCATTTGGCGGTACTATCTGAGCATGGGCCTGAGCCTATGCAATGTGATAGGACTTTGACCAGAGCTGAACGGCAAGGACACAGACGTCGGAATGGGCTATGTTTTTACTGTGGTGATTCCACTCATGCTATCTCCGATTGTCCTAAGCGCACTAAGCGGTTCGCTAGGTCTGCCACCATTGGTACGGTACAGTCTAAATTTCTATTGTCCGTTACTCTGATTTGCTCTTTGTCATCCTATTCTGTCATGGCATTTGTGGATTCAGGCGCTGCCCTGAATTTGATGGACTTGGAGTATGCCAGGCGCTGTGGTTTTTTCTTGGAGCCCTTGCAGTATCCTATTCCATTGAGAGGAATTGATGCTACGCCTTTGGCCAAGAATAAGCCTCAGTACTGGACCCAATTGACCATGTGCATGGCTCCTGCACATCAGGAGGATATCCGCTTTCTGGTGTTGCATAATCTGCATGATGTGGTCGTTTTGGGGTTGCTATGGCTACAGGTTCATAATCCAGTATTGGACTGGAAATCTATGTCTGTGTCCAGCTGGGGTTGCCAGGGGGTACATGGTGATGTTCCATTTTTGTCTATTTCGTCTTCCACTCCTTCTGAAGTTCCAGAGTTTTTGTCGGATTATCGGGATGTATTTGATGAGCCTTAAACCAGTGCCCTACCTCCTCATAGGGATTGCGATTGTGCAATTAATTTGATTCCTGGTAGTAAGTTTCCTAAGGGCCGATTGTTCAATTTATCTGTGCCAAAGCACGCCGCTATGCGGAGTTATATAAAGGAATCCTTGGAGAAAGGCCATATTCGCCCGTCGTCATCACCGTTAGGAGCAGGGTTCTTTTTTGTGGCCAAGAGGGATGGTTCTTTGAGACCTTGTATTGATTACCGCCTTCCTAATAAAATTACAGTCGAATTTCAGTATCCTTTGCCGCTGCTGTCTGATTTGTTTGCTCGTATTAAAGGGGCTAGTTGGTTCACCAAGATAGATCTTCGAGGGGCGTATAATCTTGTGCGTATTAAACAAGGCGATGAATAGAAAACAGCATTTAATGCGCCCGAGGGCCATTTTGAGTACCTGGTTATGCCATTCGGGCTTTCCAATGCTCCATCAGTATTTCAGTCCTTTATGCATGACATCTTCCGAGAGTACCTGGATAAATTCCTGATTGTGTATTTGGATGATATTTTGGTCTTTTCGGATGATTGGGAGTCTCATGTGAAGCAGGTCAGAATGGTGTTCCAGGTCCTTCGTGCGAATTCCTTGTTTGTGAAGGGGTTAAAGTGTCTCTTTGGAGTTCAGAAGGTTTCATTTTTGGGGTTCATTTTTTCCCCTTCTACTATCGAGATGGACCCTGTTAAAGTCCAGGCCATTTACAATTGGACTCAGCCGACATCTGTGAAGAGCCTGCAAAAGTTCCTGGGCTTTGCTAATTTTTATCGGCGCTTCATCACTAATTTTTCTAGTGTTGCTAAACCGTTGACTGATTTGACCAAGAAGGGTGCTGATGTGGTCAATTGGTCTTCTGCAGCTGTAGAGGCTTTTCAGGAGTTGAAGCGTCGTTTTTCTTCTGCCCCTGTGTTGTGCCAGCCAGATGTTTCGCTCCCGTTTCAGGTTGAGGTTGATGCTTCTGAGATTGGAGCAGGGGCTGTTTTATCGCAAAGAAGTTCTGATGGCTCGGTGATGAAGCCATATGCTTTCTTTTCTAGAAAGTTTTCGCCTGCTGAGCGTAATTATGATGTTGGTAATCGAGAATTGTTGGCCATGAAGTGGGCATTCGAGGAGTGGCGTCATTGGCTTGAGGGAGCCAAGCATCGCGTGGTGGTCTTGACAGATCACAAGAATTTGACTTATCTTGAGTCTGCCAAACTGTTGAATCCGAGACAGGCTCGATGGTCGTTATTTTTCTCCCGTTTTGATTTTGTGGTTTCGTACCTTCCGGGCTCTAAGAATGTGAAGGCTGATGCCCTGTCAAGGAGTTTTGTGCCTGACTCTCCGGGTGTTCCTGAGCCGGCGGGTATTCTCAAAGAGGGGGTAATTTTGTCTCCCATCTCCCCTGATTTGCGGCGGGTGCTGCAGAAATTTCAGGCTGATAGACCTGACCGTTGCCCAGCGGAGAAACTGTTCGTCCCTGATAGATGGACTAGTAGAGTTATCTCTGAGATTCATTGTTCAGTGTTGGCTGGGCATCCTGGAATCTTTGGTACCAGAGATTTGGTGGCTAGATCCTTTTGGTGGCCGTCTTTGTCACGGGATGTGCGTTCTTTTGTGCAGTCCTGTGGGACTTGTGCTCGGGCTAAGCCCTGCTGTTCTCGTGCCACTCTGTTGCTTTTGACCTTGCCAATCCCGAAGAGGCCCTGGACGCATATTTCTATGGATTTTATTTCGGATCTCCCCGTCTCTCAAAAGATGTCGGTCATTTGGGTGGTTTGTGATCGCTTCTCTAAGATGGTCCATTTGGTACCTTTGTCTAAATTGCCTTTGAAGAGTTGGGGAAGAAAGTAAAGGAACTGGATGCACAGGTAGTTTTTTCTTCTATCCTTCCAGTAGACGGGCATGGCACCAGGAGATGGAACAGGATCCTTGATGCAAACAACTGGCTAAGACGATGGTGCAGACAACAAGGATTCGGATTCCTGGACCACGGTGTGAATTACTTGTACGATGGACTCCTCGCCAGAGACGGACTACACCTCAACAAACCTGGGAAACACACATTCGCCAGAAGACTCGCTACACTCATCAGGAGGGCGTTAAACTAGAAGAAGAGGGGACGGGAAGAAAAACATTAGACTTGAACAAAGAAGATCCAGGAAAACATACTCAGAAGGGAGGTAAGAACATTTCTAAAACAATCCACAGCGAGGAGATTGGAACAAAACAAAATCCTCTAAACTGCATGCTTGCAAATGCCAGAAGCCTGACAAACAAGATGGAAGAACTAGAAGCAGAAATATCTACAGGTAACTTTGACATAGTGGGAATAACCGAGACATGGTTAGATGAAAGCTATGACTGGGCAGTTAACTTACAGGGTTACAGTCTGTTTAGAAAGGATCGTAAAAATCGGAGAGGAGGAGGGGTTTGTCTCTATGTAAAGTCTTGTCTAAAGTCCACTTTAAGGGAGGATATTAGCGAAGGAAATGAGGATGTCGAGTCCATATGGGTCGAAATTCATGGAGGGAAAAATGGTAACAAAATTCTCATTGGGGTCTGTTACAAACCCCCAAATGTAACAGAAACCATGGAAAGTCTACTTCTAAAGCAGATAAATGAAGCTGCAACCCATAATGAGGTCCTGGTTATGGGGGACTTTAACTACCCGGATATTAACTGGGAAACAGAAACCTGTGAAACCCATAAAGGCAACAGGTTTCTGCTAATAACCAAGAAAAATTATTTTTCACAATTGGTGCAGAATCCAACCAGAGGAGCAGCACTTTTAGACCTAATACTATCTAATAGACCTGACAGAATAACAAATCTGCAGGTGGTCGGGCATCTAGGAAATAGCGACCACAATATTGTACAGTTTCACCTGTCTTTCACTAGGGGGACTTGTCAGGGAGTCACAAAAACACTGAACTTTAGGAAGGCAAAGTTTGACCAGCTTAGAGATGCCCTTAATCTGGTAGACTGGGACAATATCCTCAGAAATAAGAATACAGATAATAAATGGGAAATGTTTAAGAACATCCTAAATAGGCAGTGTAAGCGGTTTATACCTTGTGGGAATAAAAGGACTAGAAATAGGAAAAACCCAATGTGGCTAAACAAAGAAGTAAGACAGGCAATTAACAGTAAAAAGAAAGCATTTGCACTACTAAAGCAGGATGGCACCATTGAAGCTCTAAAAAACTATAGGGAGAAAAATACTTTATCTAAAAAACTAATTAAAGCTGCCAAAAAGGAAACAGAGAAGCACATTGCTAAGGAGAGTAAAACTAATCCCAAACTGTTCTTCAACTATATCAATAGTAAAAGAATAAAAACTGAAAAGGTAGGCCCCTTAAAAAATAGTGAGGAAAGAATGGTTGTAGATGACGAGGAAAAAGCTAACATATTAAACACCTTCTTCTCCACGGTATTCACGGTGGAAAATGAAATGATAGGTGAAATCCCAAGAAACAATGAAAACCCTATATTAAGGGTCACCAATCTAACCCAAGAAGAGGTGCGAAACCGGCTAAATAAGATTAAAATAGATAAATCTCCGGGTCCGGATGGCATACACCCACGAGTACTAAGAGAACTAAGTAATGTAATAGATAAACCATTATTTCTTATTTTTAGGGACTCTATAGCGACAGGGTCTGTTCCGCAGGATTGGCGCATAGCAAATGTGGTGCCAATATTCAAAAAGGGCTCTAAAAGTGAACCTGGAAATTATAGGCCAGTAAGTCTAACCTCTATTGTTGGTAAAATATTTGAAGGGTTTCTGAGGGATGTTATTCTGGATTATCTCAATGAGAATAACTGTTTAACTCCATATCAGCATGGGTTTATGAGAAATCGCTCCTGTCAAACCAATCTAATCAGTTTTTATGAAGAGGTAAGCTATAGGCTGGACCACGGTGAGTCATTGGACGTGGTATATCTCGATTTTTCCAAAGCGTTTGATACCGTGCTGCACAAGAGGTTGGTACACAAAATGAGAATGCTTGGTCTGGGGGAAAGTGTGTGTAAATGGGTTAGTAACTGGCTTAGTGATAGAAAGCAGAGGGTGGTTATAAATGGTATAGTCTCTAACTGGGTCGCTGTGACCAGTGGGGTACCGCAGGGGTCAGTATTGGGACCTGTTCTCTTCAACATATTCATTAATGATCTGGTAGAAGGTTTACACAGTAAAATATCGATATTTGCAGATGATACAAAACTATGTAAAGCAGTTAATACAAGAGAAGATAGTATTCTGCTACAGATGGATCTGGATAAGTTGGAAACTTGGGCTGAAAGGTGGCAGATGAGGTTTAACAATGATAAATGTAAGGTTATACACATGGGAAGAAGGAATCAATATCACCATTACACACTGAATGGGAAACCACTGGGTAAATCTGACAGGGAGAAGGACTTGGGGATCCTAGTTAATGATAAACTTACCTGGAGCAGCCAGTGCCAGGCAGCAGCTGCCAAGGCAAACAGGATCATGGGGTGCATTAAAAGAGGTCTGGATACACATGATGAGAGCATTATACTGCCTCTGTACAAATCCCTAGTTAGACCGCACATGGAGTACTGTGTCCAGTTTTGGGCACCGGTGCTCAGGAAGGATATAATGGAACTAGAGAGAGTACAAAGGAGGGCAACAAAATTAATAAAGGGGATGGGAGAACTACAATACCCAGATAGATTAGCGAAATTAGGATTATTTAGTCTAGAAAAAAGACGACTGAGGGGCGATCTAATAACCATGTATAAGTATATAAGGGGACAATACAAATATCTCGCTGAGGATCTGTTTATACCAAGGAAGGTGACGGGCACAAGGGGGCATTCTTTGCGTCTGGAGGAGAGAAGGTTTTTCCACCAACATAGAAGAGGATTCTTTACTGTTAGGGCAGTGAGAATCTGGAATTGCTTGCCTGAGGAGGTGGTGATGGCGAACTCAGTCGAGGGGTTCAAGAGAGGCCTGGATGTCTTCCTGGAGCAGAACAATATTGTATCATACAATTAGGTTCTGTAGAAGGACGTAGATCTGGGGATTTATTATGATGGAATATAGGCTGAACTGGATGGACAAATGTCTTTTTTCGGCCTTACTAACTATGTTACTATGTTACTATGCCTTCCTCCTCTGATTTGGTGCCATTGTTTTTCCAGCATGTGGTTCATTTACATGGTATCCCGGAGAACATCGTTTCTGACAGAGGTTCCCAGTTTGTTTCGAGGTTTTGGCGATCCTTTTGTGCTAGGATGGGCATTGATTTGTCTTTTTCCTCGGCTTTCCATCCTCAGACAAATGGCCAAACTGAACGAACTAATCAAACTTTGGAAACATATCTGAGATGCTTTGTTTCTGCTGATCAGGATGATTGGGTGTCCTTTTTGCCGTTGGCTGAGTTCGCCCTTAATAATCGGGCCAGCTCGGCTACTTTGGTTTCGCCGTTTTTCTGCAATTCTGGTTTCCATCCTCGTTTCTCTTCAGGGCAGGTTGAGTCTTCGGACTGTCCTGGTGTAGATACTGTGGTGGATAGGTTGCAGCAGATTTGGACTCATGTGGTGGACAATTTGACATTGTCCCAGGAGAAGGCTCAACATTTCGCTAACCGCCGGCGCTGTGCGGGTCCCCGACTTCGTGTTGGGGATTTGGTTTGGTTGTCGTCTCGTTATGTTCCTATGAAGGTTTCCTCTCCTAAGTTTAAGCCTCGTTTCATTGGTCCGTATAAGATTTCTGAGGTTATCAATCCTGTGTCATTTCGTTTGGCCCTTCCTGCTTCTTTTGCCATCCATAATGTGTTCCATAGGTCGTTATTGCGGAGATACGTGGTGCCTGTGGTTCCATCCGCTGATCCTCCTGCCCCGGTGTTGGTTGAGGGGGAGTTGCAGTATGTGGTGGAGAAGATTTTGGATTCTCGTATTTCGAGATGGAAACTCCAGTACCTGGTCAAGTGGAAGGGTTATGGTTAGGAAGATAATTCCTGGGTTTTTGCCTCTGATGTTCATGCTGCCGATCTGGTTCGTGCCTTTCATTTGGCTCATCCTGGTCGGCCTGGGGGCTCTGGTGAGGGTTCGGTGACCCCTCCTCAAAGGGGGGGGGGAACTGTTGTGAATTCTGTTGTCGGGCTCCTTCCTGTGGTCATGATTGGTACTTCGGCTGGTTGTGTCCATGGACTTCCTCTGGTGGGTGTTTCTGAGTTTCCTTCCACAGGTGACGAGGTTAATTCGTTAGCTGGCTACTCTATTTAACTCCACTTAGATCTTTGCTCCATGCCACCTGTCAATGTTCCAGTATTGGTCTAGTTCACTCCTGGATCGTTCTTGTGACCTGTCTTCCCAGCAGAAGCTAAGTTCCTGCTTGTATTTTCTTTGATTTGTTATTTTTCTGTCCAGCTTGCTATTTTAATTGTTGTCTTGCTTGCTGGAAGCTCTGGGACGCAGAGGGAGCGCCTCCGCACCATGAGTCAGTGCGGAGGGTCTTTTTGCGCCCTCTGCGTGGTCTTTTTGTAGGTTTTTGTGCTGACCGCAAAGCAACCTTTCCTATCCTCAGTCTGTTCAGTAAGTCGGGCCTCACTTTGCTAAATCTATTTCATCTCTGTGTTTGTATTTTCATCTTTACTCACAGTCATTATATGTGGGGGGCTGCCTTTTCCTTTGGGGAATTTCTCTGAGGCAAGGTAGGCTTTATTTTTCTATCTTCAGGGTTAGCTAGTTCCTTAGGCTGTGCCGAGTTGCATAGGGAGCGTTAGGAGCAATCCACGGCTATTTCTAGTGTGTGTGATAGGATTTGGGATTGCGGTCAGCAGAGTTCCCACGTCCCAGAGCTCGTCCTTTATTATCAGTAATTATCAGGTCATTCCGTGTGCTCTTAACCACCAGGTCCATTATTGTCCTGACCACCAGGTCATAGCAGATGGGCACAGTATCGACGTAGATGTCATAATGGTTGCCATGGCGACGATGATGTCATAAAGGTTGCCTCGACCAATCAGCGACGGGCACAGTCTGCCGCGAATTATGGAATCATCATTGTCCATATACTACGGGGACATGCATATTCTAGAATACCCGATGCGTTAGAATCGGGCCACAATCTAGTAGTAGTTATATTCTTGTACATAGGGGCAGTATTATAGTAGTTATATTCTTGTACATAGGGGGCAGTATTATTGTAGTTATATTCTTGTACATAGGGGCAGTATTATAGTAGTTATATTCTTGTACATAGGGGCAGTATTATAGTAGTTATATTCTTGTATATAGGGGCAGTATTATAGTAGTTATATTCTTGTACATAGGAGCAGTATTATAGTAGTTATATTCTTGTACATAGGGGGCAGTATTATTGTAGTTATATTCTTGTACATAGGGGCAGTATTATTGTAGTTATATTCTTGTACATAGGGGCAGTATTATAGTAGTTATATTCTTGTACATAGGAGCAGTATTATAGTAGTTATATTATTGTACATAGGAGCAGTATTATAGTAGTTATATTTTTGTACATAGTGGCAGTATTATACTAGTTATATTCTTGTACATAGGGGCAGTATTATACTAGTTGTATTCTTGTACTTAGGGGCAGTATTATAGTAGTTATATTCCTATACATAGGGGCAGTATTATAGTAGTTATATTCCTATACATAGGGGCAGTATTATAGTAGATATATTATTGTGGATTGGGGTAATATTAAAGTAGATATATTACTTCACACCGGGTGCAATGCTTTAATAATTATTTTCTAGTAATCATAATTCCTAATATATGACATGTTCTCATTGTGTATTGCGTGTTGCTAATTTCTGATTAGGGATAAATATCTCAAAACATGTAAATTACACGTCTCTTTGCTGTGAACCGTTTCTAATGATCAGGAACATTTAACAAAAGAGAAACTATTGAAAGTGTAGGGACCTGGCTGCGGGCCTACATCACAGTGGCCGGTGCAGAGCGGCACAGTCATGGCACCTGACCTGCGCCAGCATCCACTGACCTGGCTAGCCAGACTTCCTTAGTGCCCTCCCTGTACCTAATGCTTAGCTTATGGCATGCGGCAGCCTTCTACCTATTCAGCTATATGATCGCTCCCTCGGATTAGGTCAGATGAGAGTTTGTTCAACTCGAGGAAGGCGGCGGAGCCACGATGTCGGCGCGAGAAGAGGATTCTCCACCGCGTAGCGCGGCAGGACTGAAGATCCAGAGGTGAAGTGGTTCAGTCTTCGCAGTGTCGCGGTGGGTGAGTATGATCTCTGTCTGTGTGTGTCTGTCTGTCTGTGTATCTTTCTTGCAGCTCCTGTCCTACCCAGTACCATACTGTATACACAGGTCCACTGCTGTGGCATCACTGACCAGCTTAAAAAACTGCCGCGTCAAAGCGTGACTCCTTCAAAATTTATGAGAACAAGGCGAAGAGCTGCCTGGTTCATCTGAGTATGTCCAGACGACAACTCGACACAGGCGCCGAAACGTGTCTCAATCCATTGGATTATGGCCCGACGGAAGAAGTACAACTCAGCCCTTCTGAAAAATACAGAACAGAAACTTTCCTGCCTATCATTGGTCAGTGTCTTGACCAACGTCTTCAAGCATATAAAGATATATCAAGCAAATTTAGGATTTTTACCCATCTGAAAGAACTGTCTTCAGACGAGCTTAAGGCCACAGCGGAGCAACTCATCAGGTCGTATTCAGATGACTTGGACATTACATTTATCGACGAACTGTGTCAGCTTGTAACATTTGCCAATTTATTCACAGACGAGGAATCCAAAAGATATCAGCACTGAACTATTCATGTACAAGCTCGAGACATTATATATGGTGTTATGTGAACATCATATATAATGTCTCGAACTATTACAGCTTTCATACTGGTCACCAAAGCACACACAATAGACTGACACTTCCTGTTTTCCGCAGCTCACTTGTCAGCTTTAGTATGTAGCCATTGGCAGAACGAACAGAGCCATTTCATTACCAAAACTTTGCATGGTCAGAGTCATACAATGGATAAAGCATGCAGATCTCTTTAAAAAAAAAATACATAAATAAATGAAATAAAAAAGGAAAACAGCAATAATTAAAAAATTATAAACGTTCTCTGATACTTTCTCTTTAAGACCTGTACAGTAAATGAAAGTGAAGTACTTTTGTTTCGACGTGAGGTCTAAAGATTAATAATAATTTATGATTTATTACGCTCAGATTCTTGGTCCCTAAAGAATTTATTACAAAAAAAATGGAAAATGTGACCTAATTTCTCTTTCCTTTTGGACTTTCGATGTATAAACCTGTAGAGGTTCAGCGCCCACAGTGACATTGCATTCCCTTTCGATCTTCAAAGACTTTTCCGTAAGTACGAAGTGATAATACTTGGAGGGAAAGTCGTGTCTTTGTGTCAGCGCCAGTTGTACAAGTCTCATCTTGAAGATAGAATTTGGCACTGAAGACTCGTTTGGTCCCCCTCAATGGGCCATCTGAGGTCCACTGGCTGCACACCGGCCTCATTTTCACCCGCACGTCTCCACATAATTACCAAGAAAGATGCATTCTCCCAGTCCTGCTTTGTATTTGCTCAGCTGCATACACAACTCATTTATTAACACCATCTATAGCATAAAAAAATAATAATGAAATAACAAATATGAGAGTGTGAAGTGCCAGGATTGTGATAGATGTCTGCTTTTTATGTCAGACACAATGGCCGTGGAAGGGTTGGGCAAAGAAAAGGTACATCTTGTGCGGAGGCTAGTGATGAGCGAACGCGCTCGGATAAGGTGTTATCTAAGCATGCTCTGGTGCTAACCGAGTCACTTCGGCGTGCTCGAATAATATGTCCGAGTCCCCGCGGGTGTTGGACAGTCACAACACATGCAAAAAAAAATAAAATCAAAAATTACATTAAAATTATTTATATATAATCAATATATCATGTAAGTAATGCATTCGAGTCCCAGCGGCTGCATGTCTCGAGGCCGTTCAACAGCAGCAGTTGCCTAACAAACAGGCAAAAATGACATTATAATTCTTTATATTGCCAATACATATCATATAAGCAATGCATAAAACAATCTAAACTTTTCCGAAAAGTTTTGTTTTTCCCAAAAACTTAAAAAAAAAAAAAAAAAAAAAGTAAATGAAATGAACCAAAAAAAGTTCTAATTGTATCAATTTTCCTCATCTTGCCATAAGAGGCCATGAGATAATTTAGGCACTTTGACGCGTACTTTTACTTTACTGCACGATTGTGCCGGCCGCGCCATCAGTGCCAGAAGCATGACTTTCACCGTGACTTACAAAATCAAAGTAGTAAAGTATTTACGCCCGTCATAAATTTTAGCCAACAATATAACAAGCCGATCTCTCGTTTAATGCCATTTTTGCATGGGAAAAATAAAAACCGTATTACCGTATTTAGACGGGGAGAAGCGCGTGTACAACAATGACTTTACAGCCATAAGGGCATGGTAGTTAAAGGGTTATTCCCAAAATTACAAGCAGTCCCCGATTTGATGGGGGTCAAACCACTGGGACATCCAGCGTCCCCAAAATTGGTGCTCTAGGACCCTATGAACGAGGCTCTGTAGCCGATCACGCCCAATCTCCACACCGTCAGTTCCATTGACAAAGTTCCGCGTTCTACTATTCCCGGCAGAGTCGGAGCGCGAACACTTCTGCTTCGGAGCCCCATTATTGTGATTGCAGAGCCCCCGATCCCAGGATTGCCGATGTCCCAGTAATCAGACCTCTTATCCTTTTATTTGGGCATAACTTTTTTCTTTTAATAACCCTTTAATTCATTCAGAGCTACAATCAAACTTAAAACTTGATTGTCAGGGCATTACTATGTAGTCATACATTTTTTTTTTCATTAAAAATGTTTTTTTTAAATATTCATTTACCCCAAAAATGATTTTTCTAAATAAAAACATATATTTTATTTAATGGAAAACCATATAAAACATCTATTTTTGCAATTATCTAATTTATATGAATTTAATTGACTTAGGCTGGTTTCACACTTGCGTTTCAAAACGCATGGCGAAAAAATGCATGTAAACGTGTGCAAACGCTGCGTTTTTTTGACGCATGCGTTTTTGCATGTGGTGAAAAAAACGCGGCGTTTTGATGTGTTTACATGCGTTTTTTCATGCGTTTGCATTTTTTAAACGCATGCTGAGAAATGTGTGACAGCTGCCAATCATCAAAATAAAGTAAAAAAATAACTATAAACAGAAATAGCTAGGGTTAGGGTTAGGGGTAGGGTTAGGGGTAGGGTTAGGGGTAGGGTTAGGGATCATAACCCTAACCCTAAAGGGATCCTAACCCTAAGCCTAAAAGGATCATAACCCTAACCCTAACCCTAAAGGGATCATAACCCTAACCCTAAGCCTAAAGGGATCCTAACCCTAACCCTAAAGGGATTAGGGTTAGGGGTAGGGTTAGGGTTAGGATCCCTTTAGGTTTAGGGTTAGGATCCCTTTAGGGTTAGGGGTAGGGTTAGGGATAGGGTTAGGATCCCTTTAGGGTTAGGGTTAGGATCCCTTTATCACCTTTATGATGGGGGGTGGCATATCAGTGTGTTTTCTGTTTTTTTTTTTATAAAAACGCATGCGTTTTTAACGCAAACAAATGCATGTGCTTAAAAACGCATGCGTTTACATAGACATCAATAGGTTTTTTTGCCGCGAAAAAACGCATGCGTTTTTTTGCGGCAAAAAAAAGCCACAAAAATTACTACATGTTGCATTTCTGCAACACAACGCATGCAGAGAAAAAATGCATGCGTTGCAAAAACGCGTCAAAACGCATGCAAAAAAACACATGCGTTTTTAATGTTAAATATAGGGGGAAAAACGCATGCGTTTTTAATGTTAAATATAGGGGAAAAAACGCATGCTTTTTTGCGTTTTTTACTGCAAAAACGCAAAAAAAAACGCAAATGTGAAACCAGCCTTATATTAATATTTTTCTAATATTTATATATATATATATAAATATATGTATATATAAATTATATGAATGTAATCTATAATAATATTTACTTTATATTTAGATTCATTATATTAATTTAATTAATATAAAAACATTTAGCAAATATCTATTTTAGGAAAAATATTCGTGCAGCAATTGGTCCGGCATCCAGCGCAGTCTTCACTTCTCCCGGATTCCGGGGGGTCACTTGGGTGTATCAGCCCCCCTCCTCAATTACCCATGACATTGGTAGATACCAGAGGTGCTAAGGATTCCCAGCCACAGAGGTGAAGACCACTGGTCCGGCTGCCACAGAGGACCGGACTGGATGCTGGACGAGGGTAGTGCAAATTATTATTTTTTGCTCAAGTCTAAAAATAATCCTTAAATAATTTATATCCTTGGGATTAAACTACGGAAACAAATGGCTTGTCACCACCCCAAATAAATTCATAAATATTTAACATCAAAGTTTTCATACCTCAATATAATGTATAAAAAGGAAAATTTATGCCACAAAACACAAGACCTCATTTAGCTGTGTTTAAAGTGCATTTGTCACTTGTCATAAATAGGTGGTTTTTTTTTTACCTGATGTAAACGCCGCCGTTCTCCTGAATTCCGCGATGTTTTTCTTTTTTTCCAGCGCCTCTCCGTTCCTGAGATATGTCTCCCTCTTCCATGTAAATAAATCTGGTGAGTTTAGCCAAGTGGGCGTAACCCTCAACTCTCCTCTTAAAGACCACACCCAGTTGGTTTAAAAAAAAACAAGATTTCTGTACAGGGAAGAGGAGGCCTTATCTAAGGAATGGAGAGGAGCAGGAACAAAAGAAAAACATCGCCGGATTCAGGAGAACAGCGGCGTTTACACCAGGTGGAAAAAAAAATACATATTTACGGCAAGTGACCGGGTCCTCTTTAATCAGACACTGAAAAAAAGTTATACATTTTGGAAGGCAAATATTTTAAAAAAAAGAAACGTTTTGTGTGGCCCTAAAGAAGTTAATTTGAAATAAAATCCCTCCGTTTCTATAGTTTTATAAAGTTAAAAGAAATGTAAAGAAAGATCATAAATAGTGCTATCAATATGATGATAAGAACTGTTTCTATACCGCAGAGTGTCTGTATACCGGAGAATAGACTGTGGACAGAATGATGAAGTATCGGCCATTTCTTAAGTGCATCCCTGATCTACAGCTCATGGATGAGGGGATTAAGTTGTATTAAAGTCTGCGTGTGAAGGAATGTTATAATCTCTACTAGTGATTATAACACAGCAGTGATGTCCAGTGCTTTTCTCTCTCACACATCTTAAAGAGCCCGACCCCTAAAATATGCTTACCCGCATCTAAATCCCCAACCGTGGGACTGTGTAAGCTCTGCCGCTATTTTCATGATCACATGTGTGCATACAGCTATATATATATTTGCATTGTGAAAATGATCCGAGCCATTGATGCTGGCGTCCTCTGCTACACAAATCAGTTTGACAACTTGCTTGGAAGTTTTTAGAACCCCAATAAAAGAGACTTGTGTACGCAGCTACCTGCTCTATAATAATTGACAAAATCAGACATATCTTTTTTTTTTTGCCTAGAACATTGAGTAGAAGGAAGTGGGAGTGTGAGCAGCTTTACAGGGAACACCCACTGAGCTCTGAACCTGCAGCTGCACAAGCAAGTCTGCGAAATAGACGAAGCCATACACAACGCATCACCTTGACCCACTTAGTAGAGATGAGTGCATCTACCCATTGGAGGATTTTGATCAAATTCAATTTGAAAAAAAAAATGTGCGTTATTATGTTCTGAGGTTACGCAAGACGCCAAAGCATAATAACATTAGAATAAAAAAAAAATAATAATCCTTTTTTTTTTTTAAATTTGGCGCTAATTCTTATGGTCTTTACTAAGGGGGAGTTCCTCACAAGATCCTCAGGGGCGTATCTCCAATATTATCCTGTGAGCTACACCCCCTTTGTAAAGTTAATAAAAATTAGTACATAACAAAAAAAGGCCCATATCTCTTGAACCTCATGGTGGACTTTAAAAAAAACAACAACAACAAAAAGGCAATAGTCAGGGGAGCAGTGTAAATAAAACAAGAGCAAAAGCCGGGCGCATTTCACCAGTTTTCTTTAAGCATGTCTTCTCTCCCCCATAGAGAACACGTGAACACTCGGCTGATCCAAACATTCATGTGCACGAAGGGATCTGGAGAAATGTGCGCCAGCTAAGCAAGCTTTTGGTCAGCAGCTTATTTAGGATGTATGGTCACCATAAGACAATCAGAGCCCATGCAGTGAATTTTGCTATCATTAGAGATACTTTTTTGTAGTGCCCTTAGAAATTAGTTTGCAGGCTATAACAAAAGTATACAATTTTCTGTAAAAAAAATTAAAAAAAACCATAGCGGTTTTATTATATGTCCATTTTTTCTTATTTGCGTCTGCTTTTTGCATTCAAAAAATGTATCAATCTAAAAAAAATGTAAAAAAAAAAATTTGCAAAACACTCAATGACCTGAAGATCTGACTACAAAGAGACCTTTTGAGATCTATCATGTAATTTGGACCTTATACTGAGCAGGAATCTTACAATCGTATACTTTTATTGTATTCAGCGTCGGACTGGAGCACCTTGGGCCCACCAGAAAAAATCATTCTTGGGGCCCACTATGTAGCTACATAGAAATAGATACAAGACCACCAATTGTGCGGTAAAAAGCGCTAATATCAGGGTATAATATAAGGTAGTTCACGTCTTAATAATGTAGCAAGGGTTGGGGTAGCCCCCTCACAGAATATAATGTAGCCCCCTCATAAAATATAATGCAGTCCCCTCTCATAGAATATAATGCAGCACCCCACAAAATATAATGCAACCCTCTCAGGTATGACGCAGTCCCCACCATAGAATATAATGTAGCACCCCATAGGGTATAATGCAGCCCCCCCTCATATAGTATAATGCCACCCACCACAGAATATAATGTAGTCCCCTGAGAGAATGCAGTTCCACCACAGAATATAATGCAGCCCCCCCATAGAGTATACTGTAGCCCCCTCATATAGTATGATGTAGCCCCATAATATTATGTAGTCCCCTGAGAGAATAATGCAGCCCCACCACAGAATATAATGCAGCCCCCCATAGTAACATAGTAACATAGTAACATAGTTAGTAAGGCCGAAAAAAGACATTTGTCCATCCAGTTCAGCCTATATTCCATCATAATAAATCCCCAGATCTAGAGTATACTGTAACCCCTCATATAGTATGATGTAGCCCCCCATAATATAATGTAGTACCCTGAGTATAATGCAGTCCCCCTACAGAATATAATGTAGCCCCCCAGGACCGTATTTAGAGTTTCTGCTGCCCTAGGCACTTTTAGTGCTGCCTCCCCCATTGGTTAGTATGACACTATCGGCAGTGACTTTGGCAAGAATCGCTGATGTGAAAGTCGCCTTTTGCAGCAGGTGTGGCAGTTTTTCTGCATCTGCCGTGTAATGGATCACTTACGGCAACACTGCGTTCGGCCTCATTCATTCCCTATGGGATTTGCGGCACTTGCCGTTATCTGGCAGATGCGGTACCATACCTCCCAACTTTTGAAGATGGGAAGGAGGTATAAAGTTTGCGGCGCGCGTAGTGCACCGCGGCAAATTTTAGGCCACGCCTCTGACCACACCCATTTCACAACTAGTCACACCCATATCCACGTCCCAACCGCAGCCATTTACCACTGCTGATCACACTGTTTTATATACAATAATTATAAACAAAAAAAAATATGGCCACACATAATAGCCACACATGATGCTCAATACTATATAATGGCCACACATGATACTCAATACTGTATAACGGCCACACATGATGCTCAATACTATATAATGGCCACACATGATGCTCAATACTGTATAACGGCCACCACACATGATGCTCAATACTGTATAACGGCCACCACACATGATGCTCCATACTTTATAATGGCCACACATGATGCTCAATACTGTATAATGGCCACACATGATGCTCCATACTGTATAATGGCCACACATGATGCTCCATACTGTATAATGGGTATAATGGCCACACATTGCTCCATACTGTATAATGGCCAGACAGTGCTCCATACTGTATAATGACCACCCACACATAGTGCTCCATACTGTATAACGGCCACACAGTTCTCCATACTGTATAATGATCCCACATAATGCTCAATACTGTATAATGGCCACAAATGATGCTCCATACTGTATAACCGCCACACATGATGCTCAATACTGTATAACGGCCACCACACATGATGCTCAATACTGTATAACGGCCACCACACATGATGCTCCATACTGTATAATGGCCACACATGATGCTCAATACTGTATAACGGCCACCACACATGATGCTCCATACTGTATAATGGCCACACATGATGCTCAATACTGTATAATGGCCACACATGATGCTCCATAGTGTATAATGGCCACACATGATGCTCCATAGTGTATAATGGGTATAATGGCCACACATTGCTCCATACTGTATAATGGCCAGACAGTGCTCCATACTGTATAATGATCCCACATAATGCTCAATACTGTATAATGGCCACACATGATGCTCCATACTGTATAACGGCCACACATGATGATCCATACTGTATAATGGCCACACATGATGCTCCATACTGTATAATGACCCCCCTCCTGTATGCATGGCTCATCTCCCTCCCATCCCATATACATAGCTCCTATTACCCCTCCTGTATGCATGACTCATATCTCCCCATGTATACATGGCTCATATTCCCCCCACCTGTATGCATGGCTCATATTCCCCCTGTATGCATGGCTCATATCCCCCCCCATATGCATGGCTCATATTCCGCCCCTGTATGCATGGCTTATATTCCCCCTGTATGCAAGGCTTATATTCCCCCCTGTATGCATGGCTCATATTCCCCCCTGTTACTGTATGCATGGCTTATCTCTCCGCACCTGCTCCTGCTCGGCGCGCCGGCTTATGTCCTCCTTCATCCCCCCCCTGTCCCTCATACTCACCTGTCCCACTGCACGGCCGTGCCGACATCCCTCCCGCTCTGTCCCGACTCCAGGCGGCGGCGCCGGCGCACGGGCGCAGCACCTTCTTCCTGCTTGAGCGGTCATGTGACACTGCTCATTTAAGGTCATGAATATGCGCATATTCATGGTCTTAATGAGCGGTGTCACGTGACCGCTCGTTCAGGACGAGCTGCAGTGCAGACGCCGAGACCATCGCTGGAGCAGGGTGAGTATCGTCTTCAAGGCGGGCGGCGGGGGGGCCCTGGAGGCTGGAGCAGTGGGGGCCCTGGAGCAGTGGGGGCCCTGCCAGCAGGTGTCAGTGCCAGGGCCCACCGGAGGATCCTCCGGTTCTCCGGTGGGCCAGTCCGAGCCTGATTGTATTATATATGCATCATATTACAATACTATAAGAAAACTTTGCACGAACTCATAATTTCAAAATCAAATCTCGGTGAAATTTTGTTATCACCACTCAGCTCGTAATCGGAGATATCTAGTGCCTATACACAATTAACGGCCATCTTAAAATAACTTCATTTTGATGATCGGCAAAGGTCGTGGGAACGCCCACTGAACTCAGAACCTGCAACTCCACAAGCAAGTCTCCAAGACAACCTCATGACCAAATTTGGAACCAATGAAATTGTACCCTTTACAACTGATTAGTAGTTTCGATGGCTTATTGCTCCTTCCTCTCAATCAACACTTTAATAAACATTAGTTAGAGTACACCTATCTTTTTGTCATCTTAAACTATACGATCGAAAGGACGCAGAAGGAAAATGAGCAGCTTCACAGGGAAAGCTCACTGAGCTCTGAACCTGTAGCTCCACAAGCAAGTCTCCAAGACAACCTCTCCAAGGAAAATTATCTTTACATGCCCAAATTTTGAACCAATGAAATTGTACCCTTTTCAACTGATTAGTAGTTTTGATGGCTTATTGCTCCTTCCTCTGAATCAACACTTTAATAAACATTAGTTAGAGTACACCTATCTTTTTTTCATCTTAAACTAGACCATCGAAAGAAGGCAGAAGGAGAATGAGCAGCTTCACAGGGAAAGCTCACTGAGCTCTGAACCTGCAGCTCCACAAGCAAGTCTATAAAATAAATTATGCAATACTAAATTATTTCATGGATAAGCACATCTGGAACCTCTGGGACAACATAATTTAACAAAAGTTTGGAAAGAAATATTTTCAACCTTACAACAGATGATTACCTCCTAGAGGGTTATTGTAGCTTGCTCTGGATCAATGCCTTGTAACATTAGGTTAAAATAGACCATTGAGAAAATGAAGAGGGAGAAAAAAACAGCCTCAAAGGCAACACCCACAGAGCTCTGAATCCGCAGCTCCACTAGTAAGTCTATCATCTAAATGAAGCAATACAGAGTTCGTCACAATCATAGCACAGCCTGAGCCAATTAAGTAGCTTCTCCAAGAAGAAAAAAACTTTAGTTTTATGATCATATTTGGAGCTGGGAAAACTATATTACCTCTTTAGAAATTGACGACTACCTACTAAGGGTTGTTTTCCCTTTCTTTGGATTTTTTTGTAATGATTAATAAACTAGACATACCTTTTTTGAATCTAAACTAGATGATTTAATGAAGGAAGTGGGAGAGTTAGCAACTTTATAGGGAACACCTACTAATCTCTAAACTTGCAGCTCAACAAGCAAGTCTACGAAATTCATGAAGCAGAACTTGAACCCCCTGGGCTTTCTGTAATATACTCATCCTGAATCTTGTGAGCCATTGTCAAGTGTTTAACGAACTTAATCATTTCCCTAGGTATGAATGATTTACTTTGTGCTATATACACATCCGTTGTTCCCAACCTTGTCTACTTATGGTCATCTGCATACTTTGGACACATCGTACAAAGAGAGAAATGAGAGGAGAAGGACATCAAGGTCGGAAGAATAGAAGGAACGAGGCGTAGAGGAAGACAAGCAACCCAATGGTTTGATAAAATAAAGATAATAGCGGAGAAGACCTTGGTGGACCTATCTAGGCTTGCACAAGATCGATCTTTCCTACATAGTGTTCATCCATCAGGTTACCATGGCTCATTATCGAGCCGAAGGCCATTAAAATAAACAAATCATACATAGTGTGTGTTCAATTAATGCAACTCTGAATCCCAAAACCACACTGTGCCTCTTCAAAGTAGAGATACTTTTCCAAAGACATACCATGTGGAAGATGAGCATGATGCAAAAAGAAAGGTAGTATGTAGTTTGTGGTTGTGAGTGGCCAAGAACCTACATCGGATGAGTTCCATTTTGGCTTAGCTTTGGTACCTCCCCTCCTGATACTACTACTTATAAGCAAGGTGAGACAACACTTACTTAGAATTTCTCATGTCATCACTGATCAAGGCACCAACATTTGGCAGTATCATTTTCACTTCACAGAAAAATTCCAATTTTTGTAAAATTGTTGCCACAGGATTACAGGAAAGATATATATCTTGGCAATGTGTTAGCCAGTGGATAGAAAAATATTTAGAATTGAGAGTCCTCAGTGGTTGATACCTTTTAATGGTTAGCTGAAAAGATGGTAACAAATTGCAAGCTTTCGAGACTACACAGGTGATGAAGAGACCTGTGTAGTCCCGAAAGCTTGCAATTTGTTACCATCTTTTCAGTTAGCCATTAAAAGGTATCAACTACTGAGGACTCTCAATTCTAAATATTTTGCCATAGGATTATAAACCCAAAACATAGGTATCAAATATATGGCGAGTGTTCCACAATGTTATTCTATGCTATTATGCTTTTGGCATTTTTTTTTCAAATGTGGTGGCTGCACACCCCTCCCCCAGCCCCAATCCACTGTATGCAGAAGTCAGCATTAATCTGTAAATCACAGCTTCTCTGAAAGAGATTAGTGCTGTCTGCTGTAAGAAGTGGCGAGTGATGCCTCCACTCCTGAGCCCGCCTTTATCTTTATTTTTAGTCTGAGACAAGTACCAGTAACATCACTCTGTGGCAGGGGATCTGAGCACTGCTAGACGAACAATAATTTGTACTAATGACAGCATTTTATCATGTCTGACCCAGTCTCCAACCATAAATGGAGTCATAGTTTCCCCGGAATTTTTCCATTTAAAATGCAATTCCAGTTGCAGTTGATGGTAACCTCACGGATGCAGTAATCATTCCTAAATTGTGTGGTAAGAGCATCACCTGTTACTGATCTCTTCATGGACCAGGACCATGATGCCCTTCATTAGTCCTTTGGTCAATCTCAGTACCGGACCATGGCAATTGGCATTGCCCAATAATGGCACCTCAAGTAGTATATTTAAAGGAAAATTGCCCATCAACATTCATCTGAACACTAATTAGTGTTTTTTAGATCCTGGGATATGAGATGTACATGCGTGACCATTCACTTTTATGGGTCTTTGGAAATGATAGTGTTCATGTGTGACCAGTCAATGGAGCAGTGGTCACGAAGAAGCACTACAGTTCCAATTCATGCATGGCACAAGAGCTCCATCTTGGAATCACCGAAGGTTCCAGTGGGTGATCCCTCATCGATCATACATGTAGTAACAATCTTTGTGTAGAATTTAAATCCTCTAAGTATTGGAAGAAAAACGTTATTGGATTGACCAAATTGTTTAGTCATGGAAAGAAGATAGTATGTTCATGTTGACTGATGGTTGGTTTCCTTAATTCCAATGTATTTAGGATAACAGTAGGCATTGTCCACTTCCTTTTTGACCATAGGGTTATCTACTTCTTTACTGACCATGATATGATGATGTAAGGGTCATTAATAGTGATGAGCGAGTATGTTCTTTACTCAAGATTCCTGAGCATGCTCGGCAATTTTGAGTAATGAGCATACTCGATTATCACTAGTCATTAATTAAATATGTGGACCTCTCAAGACTTTTGAAGATATAAGACTTGCCTGTTATGAAAGGCAATTCAGAATCACAATGGACATGGAGGTCAGAGCACATACAGTGATCTGACAATAACCAAAATAATAGAACGAGCTCTGAGACGTGGGAACTCTGCAGACCGCAATCCCTGATCCTATCAAACCACACTAAAGGTAGCCGTGGAGCGCTCCTGACCAGAACCTAGGCGCCTCGTCACAGCCTGAGAAACTAGCTATTCCTGAAGATAGAAAAATAAGCCTACCTTGCCTCAGAGAAATTCCCCAAAGGAAAAGGCAGCCCCCCACATATAATGACTGTGAGTAAGATGAAAACACAAACATAGAGATGAAACAGATTTAGCAAAGTGAGGCCCGACTAGCTGAATAGAACGAGGATAGGGAAGATAACTTTGCGGTCAGCACAAAAACCTATAAATAACCACGCAGAGGGGACAAAAAGACCCTCCGCACCGACTAACGGTACGGAGGTCGTCCCTCTGCGTCTCAGAGCTTCCAGCAGGCGAGAAAAACCAATAATGCAAGCTGGACTGAAAAATAGCAACAAAATAACATAAGCAAAACTTAGCTTAGCAGAGCAGCAGGCCACAGGAATGATCCAGGGAAAAAAACAGTTCAACACTGAAACATTGACAGGAAGCATGGATCAAAGCATCAGGTGGAGTTAAGTAGAGAAGAAGCTAACGAGCTCACCAGATCACCTGAGGGAGGAAACTCAGAAGCTGCAGTACCACTTGTGACCACAGGAGTGAACTCTGCCACAGAATTCACAACAGTACCCCCCCTTGAGGAGGGGTCACCGAACCCTCACCAGAGCCCCCAGGCCAACCAGGATGAGCCACATGAAAGGCACGAACAAGATCGGGAGCATGGACATCAGAGGCAAAAACCCAGGAATTATCTTCCTGAGCATATCCCTTCCATTTAACCAGATACTGGAGTTTCCGTCTTGAAACACGAGAATCCAAAATCTTCTCCACAATATACTCCAATTCCCCCTCCACCAAAACCGGGGCAGGAGGCTCAACAGATGGAACCATAGGTGCCACGTATCTCCGCAACAATGACCTATGGAATACGTTATGTATGGAAAAAGAATCTGGAAGGGTCAGACGAAAAGACACAGGATTAAGAACCTCAGAAATCCTATACGGACCAATAAAACCAGGTTTAAACTTAGGAGAGGAAACCTTCATAGGAATATGACGAGAAGACAACCAAACCAGATCCCCAACACGAAGTCGGTGACCCACACGGCGTCTGCGATTAGCGAAAAGTTGAGCCTTCTCCTGGGACAAGGTCAAATTGTCCACCACCTGAGTCCAAATCTGCTGCAACCTGTCCACCACAGTATCCACACCAGGACAGTCCGAAGACTCAACCTGTCCAGAAGAGAACCGAGGATGGAACCCAGAATTGCAGAAAAACGGTGAAACCAAGGTAGCCGAGCTGGCCCGATTATTAAGGGCAAACTCAGCCAAAGGCAAAAAGGACACCCAGTCATCCTGATCAGCAGAAACAAAGCACCTCAGATATGTTTCCAAGGTCTGATTGGTTCGCTCGGTCTGGCCATTAGTCTGAGGATGGAAAGCCGAGGAAAAAGACAAGTCAATGCCCATCCTACCACAAAAGGCTCGCCAAAACCTCGAAACAAACTGGGAACCTCTGTCAGAAACAATATTCTCTGGAATGCCATGCAAACGAACCACATGCTGGAAGAACAAAGGCACCAAATCAGAGGAGGAAGGCAATTTAGACAAGGGGACCAAAAGGATCTAGCCACTAACTCTCTGGTACCAAAGATTCCAGGATGACCAGCCAACACCGAACAATGAAGTTCAGAGATAACTCTATTCGTCCACCTATCAGGGACAAACAGTTTCTCCGCTGGGCAACGATCAGGTTTATTAGCCTGAAATTTTTGCAGCACCCGCCGCAAATCAGGGGAGATGGCAGACACAATTACTCCTTCCTTGAGGATACCCGCCGGCTCAGACAAACCCGGAGAGTCGGGTACAAAACTCCTAGACAGAGCATCCGCCTTCACATTTTTAGAGCCCGGAAGGTACGAAATCACAAAGTCAAAATGGGCAAAAAACAGCGACCAACGAGCCTGTCTAGGATTCAAGCGCTTGGCAGACTCGAGATAAGTCAAGTTCTTATGATCAGTCAATACCACCACGCGATGCTTAGCTCCTTCAAGCCAATGATGCCACTCCTCGAATGCCCACTTCATGGCCAGCAACTCTCGGTTGCCCACATCATAATTTCGCTCAGCAGGCGAAAACTTCCTGGAAAAGAAAGCGCACGGTTTCATCACTGAGCAATCAGAACCTCTCTGCGACAAAACAGCCCCTGCTCCAATCTCAGAAGCATCAACCTCAACCTGGAACGGAAGAGAAACATCTGGTTGACACAACACAGGGGCAGAAGAAAAACGACGCTTCAACTCTTGAAAAGCTTCCACAGCAGCAGAAGACCAATTGACCACATCAGCACCCTTCTTGGTCAAATTGGTCAGTTGTTTAGCAATACTGGAAAAATTGTAGATGAAGCGACGATAAAAATTAGCAAAGCCCAGGAACTTTTGCAGACTTTTCAGAGATGTCGGCTGAGTCCAATCATGGATGGCTTGGACCTTAACAGGATCCATCTCGATAGTAGAAGGGGAAAAGATGAACCCCAAAAATGAAACCTTCTGCACACCAAAGAGACACTTTGATCCATTCACAAACAAAGAATTAGCACGCAGGACCTGAAAAACCGTTCTGACCTGCTTCGCATGAGACTCCCAATCATCCGAGAAGATCAAAATGTCATCCAAGTACACAATCAGGAATTTATCCAGGTACTCTCGGAAGATGTCATGCATAAAGGACTGAAACACTGATGGAGCATTGGCAAGTCCGAACGGCATCACGAGATACTCAAAATGACCCTCGGGCGTATTAAATGCAGTTTTCCATTCATCGCCTTGCTTAATTCGCACCAGATTATACGCACCACGAAGATCTATCTTTGTGAACCAACTAGCCCCCTTAATCCGAGCAAACAGATCAGATAACAATGGCAAGGGGTACTGAAATTTAATCGTGATCTTATTAAGAAGGCGGTAATCTATACAAGGTCTCAGCGAACCAACCTTCTTGGCTACAAAAAAGAACCCTGCTCCTAATGGCGACGATGACGGGCGAATATGCCCCTTCTCCAGGGATTCCTTCACATAACTGCGCATAGCGGTGTGCTCAGGCACAGACAAATTAAACAATCGACCTTTTGGGAATTTACTACCAGGAATCAAATTGATAGCACAATCACAATCCCTATGCGGAGGTAGGGTATTGGACTTGGGCTCATCAAATACATCAAATACATCCCGGTAATCAGACAAGAACTCTGGGACCTCAGAAGGGGTGGATGACGAAATTGACAGAAATGGAACATCACCATGTACCCCCTGACAACCCCAGCTGGACACCGACATGGATTTTCCAATCTAATACTGGATTATGGGCTTGTAGCCATGGCAACCCCAACACGACTACATCATGCAGATTATGCAACACCAGAAAGCGAATAACCTCCTGATGTGCAGGAGCCATGCACATGGTCAGCTGGGTCCAATTTTGAGGCTTATTCTTGGCCAAAGGCGTAGCATCAATTCCTCTCAATGGAATAGGACACTGCAAGGGCTCCAAGAAAAACCCACAACGCTTAGCATATTCCAAGTCCATCAAATTCAGGGCAGCGCCTGAATCCACAAATGCCATGACAGAATACGATGACAAAGAGCAGATCAAGGTAACGGACAGAAGAAATTTTGACTGTACAGTACCAATGGTGGCAGACCTAGCGAACCGCTTAGTGCGCTTAGGACAATCAGAGATAGCATGAGTGGAATCACCACAGTAGAAACACAGACCATTCAGACGTCTATATTCTTGCCGTTCAACTCTGGTCAAAGTCCTATCACACTGCATAGGCTCAGGTTTAAACTCAGGTAATACCGCCAAATGGTGCACAGATTTACGCTCACGCAAGCGTCGACCGATCTGAATGGCCAAAGACATAGACTCATTCAAACCAGCAGGCATAGGAAATCCCACCATGACATCCTTAAGGGCTTCAGAGAGACCCTTTCTGAACATTGCTGCCAGCGCAGATTCATTCCATTGAGTGAGCACTGACCACTTTCTAAATTTCTGACAATATACCTCTATCTCATCCTGAGCCTGACAAAGAGCCAGCAAATTTTTTTCTGCCTGATCCACTGAATTAGGCTCATCGTACAGCAACCCAAGCGCCAGGAAAAACGCATCGATATTACTCAATGCAGGATCTCCTGACGCAAGAGAAAACGCCCAGTCCTGAGGGTCGCCGCGCAAAAAAGAAATGACGATCCTAACCTGTTGAATTGGGTCACCAGAAGAGCGAGGTTTTCAAAGCCAGAAATAGTTTACAATTATTTTTGAAACTCAGAAATTTAGTTCTATCTCCAAAAAACAAATCTGGAATAGGAATTCTCGGTTCTAACAAAGAATTCTGAACCACAAAATCCTGAATATTTTGTACTCTTGCCGTGAGCTGATCCACACAAGAAGACAGACCTTTAATGTCCATTGCTACACCTGTGTCCTGAACCACCCAAATGTCTAGGGGAAAAAAAAGACAAAACACAGTGCAAAAAAAAAATGGTCTCAGAACTTCTTTTTTCCCTCTATTGAGAATCATTAGCACTTTGGCTTCCTGTACTGTTATGAAAGGCAATTCAGAATCACAATGGACATGGAGGTCAGAGCACATACAGTGATCTGACAATAACCAAAATAATAGAACGAGCTCTGAGACGTGGGAACTCTGCAGACCGCAATCCCTGATCCTATCAAACCACACTAAAGGTAGCCGTGGAGCGCTCCTGACCAGAACCTAGGCGCCTTGTCACAGCCTGAGAAACTAGCTATTCCTGAAGATAGAAAAATAAGCCTACCTTGCCTCAGAGAAATTCCCCAAAGGAAAAGGCAGCCCCCCACATATAATGACTGTGAGTAAGATGAAAACACAAACATAGAGATGAAACAGATTTAGCAAAGTGAGGCCCGACTAGCTGAATAGAACGAGGATAGGGAAGATAACTTTGCGGTCAGCACAAAAACCTATAAATAACCACGCAGAGGGGACAAAAAGACCCTCCGCACCGACTAACAGTACGGAGGTCGTCCTTCTGCGTCTCAGAGCTTCCAGCAGGCGAGAAAAACCAATAAAGCAAGCTGGACTGAAAAATAGCAACAAAATAACATAAGCAAAACTTAGCTTAGCAGAGCAGCAGGCCACAGGAATGATCCAGGGAAAAAACCAGTTCAACACTGAAACATTGACAGGAAGCATGGATCAAAGCATCAGGTGGAGTTAAGTAGAGAAGAAGCTAACGAGCTCACCAGATCACCTGAGGGAGGAAACTCAGAAGCTGCAGTACCACTTGTGACCACAGGAGTGAACTCTGCCACAGAATTCACAACACTTGCCCTGGTCGTGACACAATGAAGGATTCTAAAAGAAGACCATCCTAACTAGAGGTAACTTTGGAACCCATCTCTTACCACTTTGTTTTATTTCTTATGGGTTGATTTACAAATAACGTATGAGTGATGAATGATGATATGTTCTGGTCGACCCAAAGAACCACATCTGAGGACATCTGAATAAGATGGAGATAACCACAACAATTCATTGATGAGACCCAAACAGAAGCCAGGACATTAGGAAACCCTATTGATACGGTTATCAAGAGCCAGAATTGAGTTTCCCAGACACATGACACATGACATTACAATATCAATTACAAGTAGAGAGAAAAGTATGTAGAAGTCTGATAGTCTTATCAGAATGTCACAATGACCATTCCTGGAAGATATATTTAGGAAATGTCCATTCCCTCGTCAACTTTTGTGGGACTGGTTAATCTAATCTACTAGTGAACTAACTTTTTCCTATAAGAAAAAGTGTTTGAGACCAAAGGTATGAAAAAGAGGTAAATCTTATTGTGGTGTCACTCACTGGAATGTTCCAGTAAGCACAAGAAGTCACTCATGATTAGAGATGAGCGAACCTTTCAAGGTTCGATTCCCTGAACATTTAGACAATCGCTGAACGGTTCGACAAAAGTACCCGAACCCCATTAAAGTCAATGGAAGGCCAAACTAAACGTATACACAACACCTTAATGGCTGACAAAAAAGCTTCCCAAAAAGCTAAAATGAGGAGCAGACACTATGAAAAGTGACATCAATTGACCCACAGTAGAAATTTGGTAATGGCACAGCAGCAGTCAGTCATGGGCCATGCATGAGGTATCAAGGTCCGATCCAGTATTTACAGCTTGGAATTGAAGTTTCAATTAAGACAAGGTTGTTAAGGGAGCGTGTAAGCCTTCTTTGCTGGGAGCCCAGATACCTCATGCAACAACTCAATTTTGTTTGGTTTCCCAGCCAGACTCAGATGGCAGAATGTTGTGAATTCTGTTGTCAAGCTCCCTCCTGTGGTCATGAATGGTACTTCGGCTGGTTCTGTCCATGGGCTTCCTCTGGTGGTTGTGAGTGAGGCTGCGGCTTCTGAGTTTCCTTCCACAGGTGACGAGGTTAATTCGTTAGCTGGCTGCTCTATTTAACTCCACTTAGATCATTGCTCCATGCCACCTGTCAATGTTCCAGTATTGGTCTTGTTCGCTCCTGGATCGTTCTTGTGACCTGTCTTCTCCAGCAGAAGCTAAGTTCCTGCTTGTTTTTCTCTTGCTTGCTATTTTTCTGTCCAGCTTGCTATTTTGATTTTTGTCTTGCTTGCTGGATGCTCTGGGACGCAGAGGGAGCGCCTCCGCACCGTGAGTCGGTGCGGAGGGTCTTTTGCGCCCTCTGCGTGGTTTTTTTGTAGTTTTTGTGCTGACCGCAAAGTCACCTTTCCTATCCTCTGTCTGTTCAGTAAGTCGGGCCTCTTTGCTAAATCTATTTCATCTCTGTGTTTGTGATTTTCATCTTAACTCACAGTCATTATATGTGGGGGGCTGCCTTTTCCTTTGGGGAATTTCTCTGAGGCAAGGTAGGCTTATTTTTCTATCTTTAGGGCTAGCTAGTTCCTTAGGCTGTGACGAGTTGCATAGGGAGCGTTAGGAGCAATCCACGGCTATTTCTAGTGTGTGTGATAGGATTAGGGATTGCGGTCAGCAGAGTTCCCACGTCCCAGAGCTTGTCCTGTATTATTATTAACTATCAGGTCTTTCCATGTTCTCTTTACCACCTGGTCCATTATTGTCCTAACCACCAGGTCATAACAGTACAGGTGGCCCAAAGTATTAATGCATCTCAATAGAGGGATAAGAGAAGTTCTGAGACCATTTTTTTTTCTTTGCACTGTGTTTTGCCTTTCTTTTCCCCTAGACCTCTGGGTGGTTCAGGATACAGGTGTGGATATGGACATTCAAGGTCTGTCCTCTTGGATGGATAATCTCACTGCAAGGGTACAAAACATTCAAGATTTTGTGGTTCAGAATCCGATGTCAAAGCCTAGGATTCCAATTCCTGATTTGTTTTTTGGGAATAGATCTAAGTTTCTGAATTTCAAAAATAATTGTAAATTGTTTCTTGCTTTGAAACCTCGCTCCTCAGGTGACCCTGTTCAACAAGTGAAAATCATTATTTCTTTGTTATGTGGCGACCCTCAAGACTGGGCATTTTCCCTTGCGCCAGGAGATCCGGCATTACGTGATGTTGATGCGTTTTTTCTGGCGCTTGGATTACTTTATGATGAACCAAATTCAGTGGATCAGGCAGAGAAAATCTTGCTGGCTCTGTGTCAGGGTCAGGATGAGGTAGAGATATATTGTCAGAAGTTTAGAAAGTGGTCTGTGCTTACTCAGTGGAATGAATGTGCCCTGGCAGCAATTTTCAGAAAAGGTCTCTCTGAAGCCCTTAAGGATGTCATGGTGGGATTTCCCATGCCTGCTGGTCTGAATGAGTCTATGTCTTTGGCCATTCAGATCGATCGACACTTGCGTGAGCATAAAGCTGTGCACCATTTGACGGTATTATCTGAGCATAGACCTGAGCCTATGCAATGTGATAGGACTTTGACCAAAGCTGAACGGCAAGAACACAGACGTCAGAATGGGCTGTGTTTTTACTGTGGTGATTCCACTCATGCTATCTCCGATTGTCCTAAGCGCACTAAGCGGTTCGCTAGGTCTGCCACCATTGGTACGGTACAGTCGAAATTTCTTTTGTCCGTTACTCTGATTTGCTCTTTGTCATCCTATTCTGTTATGGCATTTGTGGATTCAGGCGCTGCCCTGAATTTGATGGACTTGGAGTTTGCTAGGCGCTGTGGTTTTTTCTTGGAGCCCTTGCAGTATCCTATTCCATTGAGAGAAATTGATGCTACGCCTTTGGCCAAGAATAAGCCTCAGTACTGAACCCAATTGACCATGTGCATGGCTCCTGCACATCAGGAGGATATTCGCTTTTTGGTGTTGCATAATCTGCATGATGTGGTCGTTTTGGGGTTGCCATGGCTACAGGTCCATAATCCAGTATTGGATTGGAAATCTATGTCTGTGTCCAGCTGGGGTTGTCAGGGGGTACATGGTGATGTTCCATTTTTGTCTATTTCGTCATCCACCCCTTCTGAAGTTCCGGAGTTTTTGTCGGATTACCGGGATGTATTTGATGAGCCCAAATCCAGTGCCCTACCTCCTCATAGGGATTGCGATTGTGCTATTAATTTGATTCCTGGTAGTAAGATTCCTAAGGGCCGACTGTTCAATTTATCTGTGCCAGAACACGCCGCTATGCGGAGTTATATAAAGGAATCCTTGGAGAAAGGTCATATTCGCCTGTCGTCATCACCGTTAGGAGCAGGGTTCTTTTTTGTGGCCAAGAAGGATGGTTCTTTGAGACCTTGTATTGATTACCGCCTTCTTAATAAAATTACAGTCAGGTTTCAGTATCCTTTGCCGCTGCTGTCTGATTTGTTTGCTCGTATTAAAGGGGCTAGTTGGTTCACCAAGATAGATCTTCGAGGGGCGTATAATCTTGTGCGTATTAAACAGGGCGATGAATGGAAAACAGCATTTAATACGCCCGAGGGCCATTTTGAGTACCTGGTTATGCCATTCGGGCTTTCCAATGCTCCATCAGTATTTCAGTCCTTTATGCATGACATCTTCCGAGAGTACCTGGATAAATTCCTGATTGTATATTTGGATGATATTTTGGTCTTCTCGGATGATTGGGAGTCTCACGTGAAGCAGGTCAGAATGGTGTTCCAGGTCCTTCGTGCTAATTCTTTGTTTGTGAAGGGGTCAAAGTGTCTCTTTGGAGTTCAGAAGGTTTCGTTTTTGGGTTTCATTTTTTCCCCTTCTACTATCGAGATGGACCCTGTTAAAGTCCAGGCCATTTATGATTGGACTCAGCCGACATCTGTGAAGAGTCTGCAAAAGTTCCTGGGCTTTGCTAATTTTTATCGTCGCTTCATCAGTAATTTTTCTAGTGTTGCTAAACCGTTGACTGATTTGACCAAGAAGGGTGCTGATGTGGTCAATTGGTCTTCTGCGGCTGTGGAAGCTTTTCAGGAGTTGAAGCGTCATTTTTCTTCTGCCCCTGTGTTGTGCCAGCCAGATGTTTCGCTCCCGTTTCAGGTCGAGGTTGATGCTTCCGAGATTGGAGCAGGGGCTGTTTTGTCGCAAAGAAGTTCTGATGGCTCGGTGATGAAACCATGTGCCTTCTTTTCTAGAAAGTTTTCGCCTGCTGAGTGCAATTATGATGTTGGCAATCGAGAGTTGTTGGCCATGAAGTGGGCATTCGAGGAGTGGCGTCATTGGCTTGAAGGAGCCAAGCATCGCGTGGTGGTCTTGACGGATCACAAGAATTTGACTTATCTCGAGTCTGCCAAACGGTTGAATCCTAGACAGGCTTGTTGGTCGCTATTTTTCTCCCGTTTTGATTTTGTGGTTTCTTACCTTCCGGGCTCTAAGAATGTGAAGGCTGATGCCCTGTCAAGGAGTTTTGTGCCCGACTCTCCGGGTGTTCCTTAGCCGGCGGGTATTCTCAGAGAAGGGGTAATTTTGTCTGCCATCTCCCCTGATTTGCGGCGGGTGCTGCAAAAATTTCAGGCTGATAGACCTGACCGTTGCCCAGCGGAGAAACTGTTTGTCCCTGATAAATGGACTAGTAGAGTTATCTCTGAGGTTCATTGTTCGGTGTTGGCTGGTCATCCTGGAATCTTTGGTACCAGAGATTTGGTGGCTAGATCCTTTTGGTGGCCGTCTTTGTCACGGGATGTGCGTTCTTTTGTGCAGTCCTGTGGGACTTGTGCTCGGGCTAAGCCCTGCTTTTCTCGTGCCAGTGGGTTGCTTTTGCCTTTGCCGGTCCCGAAGAGGCCCTGGACGCATATTTCTATGGATTTTATTTCGGATCTCCCTGTCTCTCAAAAGATGTCGGTCATTTGGGTGGTTTGTGATCGCTTCTCTAAGATGGTCCATTTGGTACCCTTGTCTAAATTGCCTTCCTCCTCTGATTTGGTGCCATTGTTTTTCCAGCATGTGGTTCGTTTGCATGGCATTCCGGAGAACATAGTTTCGGACAGAGGTTCCCAGTTTGTTTCGAGGTTTTGGCGATCCTTTTGTGCTAGGATGGGCATTGATTTGTCTTTTTCCTCGGCTTTCCATCCTCAGACAAATGGCCAAACCGAACGAACTAATCAGACTTTGGAAACATATCTGAGATGCTCTGTTTCTGCTGATCAGGATGATTGGGTGTCCTTTTTGCCTTTGGCTGAGTTCGCCCTTAATAATCGGGCCAGCTCGGCTATTTTGGTTTCGCCGTTTTTCTGCAATTCTGATTTCCATCCTCGTTTCTCTTCAGGGCAGGTTGAGTCTTCGGACTGTCTTGGTGTGGATACTGTGGTGGATAGGTTGCAGCAGATCTGGACTCATGTGGTGGACAATTTGACATTGTCCCAGGAGAAGGCTCAACGTTTCGCTAACCGCCGGCGCTGTGTGGGTCCCCGACTTCGTGTTGTGGATTTGGTTTGGTTGTCGTCTCGTTATGTTCCTATGAAGGTTTCCTCTCCTAAGTTTAAGCCTCGTTTCATTGGTCCGTATAAGATTTCTGAGGTTCTCAATCCTGTGTCATTTCATTTGGCCCTTCCAGCTTCTTTTGCCATCCATAATGTATTCCATAGGTCGTTGTTGCGGAGATACGTGGCGCCTGTGGTTCCATCCGTTGATCCTCCTGCCCCGGTGTTGGTTGAGGGGGAGTTGGAGTATGTGGTGGAGAAGATTTTTTATTCTCGTATTTCGAGACGGAAACTCCAGTACCTGGTCAAGTGGAAGGGTTATGGTCAGGAAGATAATTCCTGGGTCTTTGCCTCTGATGTTCATGCTGCCGATCTGGTTCGTGCCTTTCATTTGGCTCGTCCTGGTCGGCCTGGGGGCTCTGGTGAGGGTTCGGTGACCCCTCCTCAAGGGGGGGTACTGTTGTGAATTCTGCTGTCAAACTCCCTCCTGTGGTCATGAATGGTACTTCGGCTGGTTCTGTCCATGGGCTTCCTCTGGTGGTTGTGAGTGAGGCTGCGGCTTCTGAGTTTCCTTCCACAGGTGACGAGGTTAATTCGTTAGCTGGCTGCTCTATTTAACTCCACTTAGATCATTGCTCCATGCCACCTGTCAATGTTCCAGTATTGGTCTGTTCGCTCCTGGATCGTTCTTGTGACCTGTCTTCTCCAGCAGAAGCTAAGTTCCTGCTTGTTTTTCTCTTGTTTGCTATTTTTCTGTCCAGCTTGCTATTTTGATTTTTGTCTTGCTTGCTGGAAGCTCTGGAACGCAGAGAGAGCGCCTCCGCACCGTGAGTCGGTGCGGAGGGTCTTTTGCGCCCTCTGCGTGGTTTTTTAGTAGTTTTTGTGCTGACCGCAAAGTCACCTTTCCTATCCTCTGTCTGTTCAGTAAGTCGGGCCTCTTTGCTAAATCTATTTCATCTCTGTGTTTGTGATTTTCATCTTAACTCACAGTCATTATATGTGGGGGGCTGCCTTTTCCTTTGGGGAATTTCTCTGAGGCAAGGTAGGCTTATTTTTCTATCTTTAGGGCTAGCTAGTTCCTTAGGCTGTGACGAGTTGCATAGGGAGCGTTAGGAGCAATCCACGGCTATTTCTAGTGTGTGTGATAGGATTAGGGATTGCGGTCAGCAGAGTTCCCACGTCCCAGAGCTTGTCCTGTATTATTATTAACTATCAGGTCTTTCCGTGTGCTCTTTACCACCTGGTCCATTATTGTCCTAACCACCAGGTCATAACAGCAGAAACATAGTTTCATAGACTACTGTTATTAGAAAAATGTAGGGATAGTAACACAGATAGTTGATTGATCAATTGATCCACAGTTGATCCTGTTACTATGGCACAGCAGCAGTCAGCCATTGGCCATGCATGAGGTATCAGGGTCTGGGCCAGCTTTTAATTTAAGTTTAAATTAGAATGAGATGGATGAGTGACCGGTGTAGGAGTACTGTGCTGGGAGCCCTGATACCTCATGCAACACCTCCAATATTTTATTTTTTTGCCAGCCACACTCAGATGGCACAAACATCAGTTTCATACAGTACCATTGGTAGAAAATGGTAAGGAAAGTAACACGGGTAGATGACTGAAAGTGAGTGCAGGCCTGACTGTCTGGAAGCCCTACTTACACAGGCAACCCACCTGTTGGAGACCCAACTCGTGTTCTCCACATTTAAAAGAATTATTGTCACACACCACTAAAGTGGCATCAATTTCCACAGAGTAGAAACAGTATAATAGGCCTCTGACACACCTTCCACCACAAGCAGCCCACCAGATGGAGACACAACTTGGAAAAATTGTAATATCAGCAGCAGTAGCAACAGCAGGGACAGGAGACACCACAAAGATGCCACAGACTGCAATAATGTGACATCAATGCATGACACTAAAAACTACACCATCGCTTAGTCTGCCCAATCTGCGACTGGGGTGGAAAGTCATTGGAGATCCATGACTTGTTCAATTTGATGAAAGGTTAGGTGGTCTATACTTTCAGGGGATAGCCAAATGCGCTTATTTGTCAGGACACCACCAGCAGCGCTGAAGACACGCTGGCTGCAGGACATGACAAAACCTCCAAAGCGTGACAGGCCAGCTCAGGCCACTCTTCTATTTTTGAAGACCAAAATGCAAAAGGGTCCAACCCCCCTGAATGGCATTGATATTGAGCTCCAGATACTCCTGCACCATTCTCTCCAGTCATTCACAACATGTCAAACTTGTGCTCTGTTGAGCTGGTGAACGGGCAGGTCTAAAAAAATGTGTGAAACGACTCACAAAAATTGCTTATGCCAGTTACGCTGCTGCTGCTAATGTTTTTGCGATGACGCCTTGATGTTCCTGGGGTTGGACGTCTAGAACTGGGATGAAAACTGTGTGCCTCACTGGTGTCTTGGGTTGAGTTGAGCAAATTTGCTCGGGTCCCTGCTTATTCGGCAAGCTATAGCGATTACCGAATAAGCTGCAGAGGAAACCCGGCTTCCTGTATCGCTCCGGATGATCAGCTGTTCGGCTCAGCAGTTGCATGTGTCGCAGCTATGCGACAGTCATGACACGTGCATGGAGAGTCTGTTTGTTGGGCCCCAGCATGCACGCATCCCATTCCAGCACGGGGAATCATCTGGCTAGATTTACTCTTGTACCGTGAATCAGAGTGGCAACCCAGTCGTCAGCACTACTTCTAACCCTAAGAGTATGGGAATCATGTTGAAGATAGTGCAGCAAGAAGGCACTCTTTTGCTATCAGTTCATCTGGTACCATAAGCCCCCCTCGATAGCTGTAAGACACCCTCCCATGGCACCAGCCTGTGCAAAGGAAAGTTTATTATTATCCCTTCTGCATTCTCCTCTGTTTAAACCTCTTCTTCTGGGACCACCACCTCCTCATGCAGACTATTCAAAGTGTGCTCAAGCATGTATATTACTGGAATAGTGATGCTGATGAAGTCAGCGCTAACCATCTTAGTAGCCATTTCAAACCAGTGCAGAAGGGTGCAGAGGTCCTTCATCTATGCCCATTCCACAAGCATGATTTGCACCACGTCCGGACTGCATTGACCCAGACTATGCAAAAGGACATACTGCATAAGGGCTCATCGTTACTACCACAGTCTCTGCAAAATGTGCAGAGGGGAACCCCATTGTTTCAGAACATCGCAAATTAAATGGTTAACTGGTAGGCAAAAAGAAATCTGTAGCAATGCAAGTCGATAACCTGCGGCATTCGATCATCGGAAATGAGCACACAGCGACTGAGGTTTCTGTGGCAATGCATCCAGGCCAGGATAGTGGCCGAGAAATTACTGTACCACCAAGTTGAGGATGTGAACCTTGCAAGGACCATGTGTGAGGGCTGCCACCAGGTTTGCATCATTATCGCACACGACCTTCCTTGGCTCCAGATTTAGTGGAGACAGCCATTGCTCTAACTCTGGATAGGTGCCTGTTATGAACTGGTGGTTTAGGAACAACATGGGACGAGCTCTGAAGGAGGTGGTACCTGTACTTACCGCAGTCCCTAAGCTCAACACAACACTAGAAGTAGCCGTGGGATGCTCCTGTCACTCCCTAGGCACCTCGTCACAGCCTGAGAACTAACTACCCCTAAAGATAGAAACAGGAAAAAAATCTTGCCTCAGAGAAAATCCCCAAAGGATAGATAGCCCCCCACAAGTAATGACTGTGAGTGGAGAGGGAAAAGACATACGTAGAATGAAACCAGGATGTAGCACAGGAGGCCAGTCTAGCTAGATAGATAGGACAGGATAGAATACTGTGCGGTCAGTATTAAAAACTACAAAAATCCACACAGAGTTAACAAAAATCTCCACACCTGACTAAAGGTGTGGAGGGTAAATCTGCTTCCCAGAGCTTCCAGCTTAACTGAATTAATCCATACTGACAAGCTGGACAAAACATAGAATGCACAGAACGAATAAGTCCACAACATGTGGACAGAAAAGAGCAAGCAAGGACTTAACTTTGCAGAACTGGTCAGGATATCAGGGAAATACGAGATGTGAATCCAACCAGGAACCATTGACAAGTGGCACTGGCTGAAGGGAAGAGCCAGGCATAAATAGCCGAGCAGAAAGACAATCAGTGGAAGCAGCTGCAGACTGCAAAATCCAAGGAGCAGCCATACCACTTAAAACCACCAGAGGGAGCCCAAGAGCAGAACTCACAAAAGTGCCACTTACAACCACCGGAGGGAGCCCAAGAGCGGAATTCACAACAGGTGCCCACAAGAACGTCACTGCAATCCCTAAGGCATATTAATTTGAACACTTCCTGATTGCGGTGACCCATGGCTGTGCACTATGGAGATGGGGGTATTCTATCTGCACTGTTGGAACGCATGTCGGATTAAGGGAGAGGTTGATGGCTCAGGTGGAGGCCCTATAGGAGGTGGAGTAGCCAGAAGCAGTGGAGGAAGTGTTAGGTTAGGTGCATATGGTCAGTAAACGCTGCAGTTGCAGTCCAACCCGCAGTGTCCAGATGTTACAGCATAGTGGATGGGATTTCAAGAAATCCTATGTCCACTATGCGTGCACTCGTGTGCGCCCGTGGCTCACCTGCGAAGACGGACATGCGGCACATCTTTCCAGACCACAGCATGTCTATTTCTTTTGCGGAGATGTGAGTCTCCACAAGATACATTACACCCATACAATGTATTTGACGCGATGAATCCGCACGATTCAGTGAACACATGTGGATTCACCTGCGTTCCATAGCCAGCAGCGCTTTGGACACAGTGGACATGTGCTGCCTCCAAAGAGCTGCCAATTACTGAACGTCTGCACATACCCTTAGATACAGAAATTTTTCCCGCAAGCCTTGGGGATTCAAAGACTTGTGCAGCAGCCCCTTGACCACCTACCCCCACAGCTGCCAAAGTCACCCAGTGCTCAGCCAGTGAGATGTAACGCCCTTGCCCATGTTTGCTTGTTCAGGTGTCAGTGGTGAAATGCACCCTGGCAGACATAGATTTTTTGCATAGATTTCTTGCAGGTGACAGGTGATGTTGTCGGTGACATGCTGGTGTAGCGCATTCACAGCTTTCTTAGAGAAGTAATGGCCATTGGGCAACTGGTACTGGGGGGCTGCAACAGCCAACAATATTTGGAAACAGTCTGTATACACCAGGCAGAAAAGCAGCATTTCCGTGGCCAACAGATTGGAGATGGTGGAGCTCAATGTCTTAGGCACGTGTAGGAGGAAACATTCTTTTATGTGACCACAACTGCAGGACCGATGGCTGGCTGCTGTGCTGAGAGAGGGTGGAGTATGGAGAAAAGGACAAACTGCTGGACTGTGAGTGAGGTGTAGGTTATGGTGGATTGAGGAAGATGTGTTATGCTTGGTGACACAAAGGCAGCAGTCATGTTTACTTCCGTAACAGCTGACCGACTCTCACTCACACCAACTGTGGTGGGTAAACAAGTGGAGTTTTTGCAGCCAGAGACCTGTGTGTCAAAACTTAGAATAGTGATTGAAGAAGCAGCAGATGGTGTTGATGGGATGGCCGATGGCTGTTGAGGCCCGCTAGTCCGCATTATAGCACTGTGAGATTCCCACACTAAGGTATGTTGATCGCACATGTGGCGGTTCATGCATGTAGTTGTCAAATTATTGAAATTTTTGCCTCTACTGAGGTTTTTTTTTAATTTGACAGATAACTTGTGTTGGGTAATCCTTTGCGGTCTCAAAAAAAACCCAGGTTAGCAACTCTTGCCAACACTGCAAACTGCACACTTGCAACCAATGCTGGCTACAGCCAGAATTTGGACAGAGGATGCAATGCTTGTTGTGGTGGCATCACTTCATGTCTGTGTGGGAAGTCACAACTTAAGATCCTCATCTTCCTCCTCTACATCCTAAGCTGAGCTACTCAGCTGCATGCCTCTTGGTTCACACCAAGTGGAATCTACAACCTCATCATCATCCTCCCGGTTCTCACTCTCCTCACCCTGAGAGTCACCCTCCTCCTCTTCTTGCACAATACAACTGATGGTTCCAATCCCATTTATAAGGCAAGAAATACCACTTATTAAACCTGACAGGGCACACCTGTGAAGTGAAAACCATTCCGGGTGACTACCTCTTGAAGCTCATCAAGAGAATGCCAAGAGTGTGCAAAGCAGTCATCAAAGGAAAAGGTGGCTACTTTGAAGAACCTAGAATATAAGACATAATTTCAGTTGTTTCACACTTTTTTGTTAAATATATAATTCCACATGTGTTAATTCATAGTTTTGATGCCTTCAGTGTGAATGTACAATTTTCATAGTCATGAAAATACAGAAAAATCATTAAATGAGAAGGTGTGTCCAAACTTTTGGTCTGTACTGTACATGTCGAACAACAAGCCTATTCCCCCTTCCACCACGACATCACTTTTTCCCACTCATGTTGTAAGTAGCCTTCCCCTCTTGTAACCTGCTGTTTCACAACTTTAGGCCCAGATGTGTCAGTCACGTGTCACTAAATGAACAATCACTATTTAATTTCTTAGATAGGGTGCCTGAACATCACTGTTATACCTAAGTATTTTTAAGAGGAAATCTGGCCTTCTGATTTGTCTTCGAAACACAGTTTTATCACAAACAGTTTGGAGAAGCAAATTGGGCTGGCACAGTTTTTGCACAATCTAGTTTGATGCTGGAAGATCGATTTCACACAAGACAGGATCCTAGCTAGCTAACTGACAAGTTCACTTTCAGCACCAGCTTTAGCGCAGGAGCGACCTCTCCACACGGTGACCCTGAAAGAATGGCACCAGCAAAACTAGATGTCCGCTTTTTATATGGTCGGGTACATGTGACTTCGGCAGCCAATCACAGACGACCTTGTGTCATGACGTTGTGGATGGTTTCTGCGCCCTGATTGGCTGCAGGAATCAACACACATAAAGTTAAGTCTAGCGGCCAGACTGCTGATCTGGTCAATGAACTGAAGTCCTGCAGGTCGATCTGCTGATCTCTTTCCCATACCTTTTCCTATGGCACAAATACACTGCTTAAAAAAATAAAGGGAACACTAAAATCCCACATCCTAGATATCACTGAATAAAATGTTCCAGTTGTAAATTTTTATTCATTACATAGTGGAATGTGTTGAGAACAATAAAACCTAAAAATGATCAACGTAAATCACAATCTAATATCCCACGTAGGTCTGGAGTTGGAATGATGCTCATAATCAAAGTGGAAAATGAAGTTACAGGCTGATCCAACATCAGTGGAAATGCCTCAAGACAAGGAAATGATGCTCAGTATTGTGTGTGGCCTCCATGTGCCTGTATGACCTCCCTACAATGCCTGGGCAGGTTCCTGATGAGGCGGCGGACGGTCTGAGGGATCTCTTCCCAGACCTGGACTAAAGCATCTGCCAACTCCTGGACAGTCTGTGGTGCAACGTGACGTTGGTGGATGGTGCGAGACATGATGTCCCAGATGTGTTCAATTAGATTCCGGTCTGGGAAACGGGTGGGCCAGTGCATAGCTTCAATGCCTTCATCTTGAAGGAACTGCTGACACACTCCAGTGACATGACGTCTGGCACTGTCCTGCATTAGGAGGAACCCAGGGCCAACCGCACCAGCATATGGTCTCACAAGGGGTGTGAGGATCTCATCTTGGTACCTAATGACAGTCAGGCTACCTCTGGCGAGCACATGGAGGGCTGTGCGGCCTCCAAAGAAATGCCACCCCACACCATTACTGACCAACTGCCAATCCGGTCATGCTGAAGGATGTTGCAGACAGCAGATCGCTCTCCACGGCTTCTCCAGACTCTGTCACGTCTGTCACATGTGCTCAGTGTGAACCTGCTTTCATCTATGAAGAGCACAGGGCGCCAGTGGCGAATTTGCCAACCCTGGTGTTCTGTGGCAAATGCCAAGGGTCTTCCATGGTGTTGGGCTGTGAGCACAACCCCCATCTGTGGATGTCGGGCCATCAGGCCATCCTCATGGAGTCAGTTTTTAACCATTTGTGCAAACACATGCACATTTGTGGCCTGCTGGAGGTCATTTTGCAAGGCTCTGGCAGTGCTCCTCCTCTTCCTCCTTGCACAAAGGTACAAAGGTGCTGAGGTAGCGGTCCTGCTGCTGGGTTATTGCCCTCCCATGGCCCCCTCCATGTCTCCTGGTGTACTGGTCTTTATTCCAGGTAGCGCCTCCAGCCTCTGGACACTATGCTGACAGACACAGCAAACCTTCTTGCCACAGCTCGCATTGATGTGCCATCCTGGATGAGCTGCACTACCTGAGCCACTTGTGTGGGTTGTAGAGTCCGTCTCACGCTACCACGAGTGTGAAAGCACAACCAACATTCAAAAGTGACCAAACCATCAGCCAGAAAGCATTGGTACTGAGATGTGGTCTGTGGTCCCCACCTGCAGAACCACTCCTTTATTGAGGGGGTCTTGATATTTGCCAATAATTTCCATCTGTTGTCTTTTCCATTTGCACAACAGCATGTGAAATTGATTGTCAATCAGTGTTGCTTCCTAAGTGGACAGTTTCATTTCACCGAAATTTGATTTACTTGGAGTTATATTCTGTTGTTTAAGTGTTCCTTTTATTTTTTTTAGCAGTGTAACAAAATTTATCCTGAAGTCTAGCCTAAATCCCTTTTCTTTCTGTCAGGTAAATTTGTATCAGAAGAAAAAATAAGTCCTGGTCTCAGTTTTATACTTAAGGATTAGGCTTGACCATGTAGTACATCCCAATGTGTATCCTTTAGTGATCTGTCATGATCCCAATGGCAGGGGATCACAAATGGACAAGCACAAAAACAAAACAAGCTCTAGGGTGATGGAAACTGAGCTGACCGCGCTCCTGAACCTAACCACACAACTAGCAGTAGCCGGGGAACGTGCCTACGATGATCCTAGACGTCTCGCTCCAGCCGAAGGACTAACTTCCCCTATAAGAAGAAACACAGACCTCACTTGCCTCCAGAGATACACCCCACAGAAATAGCAGCCCCCCACATGTAATAACGGTGAAATGAGAGGAAATCACAAACGTAGAGATGAAAACAGAATCAGCAAAAATGAGGCCCGCTAAAGCTAGATAGCAGAGGATACAAAAGTGAACTGCGCGGTCAGCGAAAAACCCTTCAAAAAACCATCCTGAAATTACTTGAACTCATGTGCCAACTCATGGAACATGAGGAGTAATTTCAGCCCACTAGAGCAACCAGCAGCAGGAATCACATAACTGCAAGCTGGACTAAGACAAAATGAAAACAAAACATAGAACCGGAAAATCAAAACTTAGCTTGTCCAGAAGATCACAGACGCAGGGAGCAGAGGTAAACAGACACGCTGATTACATTGATAGCCGGCGAGGAAATGACAAAAAAGCCAGGTTAAATAGGAAACACCCATAACCTGATGGAACAGGTGGACACCAGAGACTGCAGAGAACACAAGTCACCCAGTACCATCAGTAACCACCAGAGGGAGCCCAAAAACAGAACTCACAACAGTACCCCCCCCTTGAGGAGGGGTCACCGAACCCTCACGAGAACCACCAGGGCGACCAGGATGAGCCCTATGAAAAGCACGGACCAAATCGGCAGCATGAACATCAGAGGCAATCACCCAAGAATTATCCTCCTGACCATAACCCTTCCACTTGACCAAATACTGGAGTTTCCGTCTGGAAACACGAGAATCCAAGATCTTCTCAACAACATACTCCAATTCACCCTCCACCAGCACCGGATCAGGAGGCTCAAGAGAAGGAACGACAGGTACCTCATACTTCCGCAACAACGACCGATGGAACACATTATGAATAGCAAACGATGCCGGGAGATCCAAACGAAACGACACAGGGTTAGGAATTTCCAAGATCTTATAGGGACCGATGAACCGAGGCTTGAACTTAGGAGAAGAGACCTTCATAGGAACAAAACGAGAAGACAACCACACCAAGTCCCCAACAAGAAGTCGAGGACCCACGCGGCGACGGCAATTAGCAAACTGCTGAGCCTTCTCCTGGGACAACTTCAAATTGTCCACCACATGACTCCAAATCCGATGCAACCTATACACCACCATGTCCACTCCAGGACAATCAGAAGGCTCAACCTGACCACAGAGGAAAAACGAGGATGAAACCCCGAATTACAAAAGAAAGGAGAAACCAAGGTAGCAGAACTAGCCCGATTATTAAGGGCAAACTCGGCAAGCGGCAAAAAGGAAACCCAGTCATCCTGATCAGCAGAAACAAAACACCTTAAATAAGTTTCTAAAGTCTGATTAGTTCGTTCCGTCTGGCCATTCGTCTGGGGATGAAATGCAGACGAAAAGGACAAATCAATGCCCATCTTAGCACAAAACGTACGCCAAAATCTAGACACAAACTGGGATCCCCTGTCAGAAACGATGTTCTCCGGAATGCCATGCAAACGAACCACGTTTTGAAAAAACAGAGGGACCAACTCAGAGGAGGAAGGTAACTTAGACAAGGGTACCAGATGAACCATCTTAGAGAAGCGGTCACACACAACCCAAATGACGGACATTTTTTGAGAGACAGGGAGATCCGAAATAAAGTCCATGGAAATGTGCGTCCAAGGCCTCTTCGGAATAGGCAAAGGAGACAACAATCCACTGGCCCGAGAACAGCAAGGCTTAGCCCGAGCACAAACTCCACAAGACTGCACGAAAGAACGCACATCCCTCGACAAGGAAGGCCACCAAAAAGACCTGGCCACCAAGTCTCTAGTACCAAATATTCCAGGATGACCTGCCAACACAGAAGAATAAACCTCGGAGATGACTCTACTGGTCCAATTATCCGGAACAAACAGTCTTTCCGGCGGACAACGATCAGGTTTATCCGCCTGAAACTCCTGCAAAGCACGTCGCAAGTCTGGGGAGACCGCCGACAAAATCACTCCATCCCTAAGGATACCAGTAGGCTCAGAATTTCCAGGGGAGTCAGGCACAAAACTCCTAGACAAAGCATCCGCCTTCACATTCTTTGAACCTGGCAGGTATGAAACCACAAAATTGAAACGAGAGAAAAACAGTGACCAACGAGCCTGTCTAGGATTCAGACGCTTGGCAGACTCAAGGTACATCAGATTTTTGTGATCAGTCAAGACCACCACACGATGTCTAGCACCCTCAAGCCAATGACGCCACTCCTCAAATGCCCACTTCATGGCCAAAAGCTCCCGATTACCAACATCATAATTTCGTTCAGCGGGCAAAAATTTTCTAGAAAAGAACGCACATGGATTCATCACTGAGCCATCGGAACTTCTCTGTGACAAAACCGCCCCCGCTCCGATCTCGGAAGCATCAACCTCAACCTGAAAAGGAAGCGACGTATCTGGCTGACGCAACACAAGAGCAGAAGAAAACCGGCGCTTAAGTTCCTGAAAGGCCTCCACAGCCACAGGAGACCAATCAGTAACATCAGCACCCTTTTTAGTCAAATCCGTCAAAGGCTTAACCACACTAGAAAAATTAGTTATGAAGCGACGATAAAAATTAGCAAAGCCCAAGAACTTCTGTAGACTCTTAAGAGATTTAGGCTGCGTCCAGTCGCAAATAGCCTGAACCTTGACGGGATCCATCTCAATAGTGGAAGGGGAAAAAATATACCCCAAAAAAGAAATCTTCTGGACTCCAAAGATACATTTAGAACCCTTTACAAACAAAGAATTGGCCCGAAGGACCTGAAACACCTTCCTGACCTGCTGAACATGAGACTCCCAGTCATCAGAAAAAACCAAAACATCATCCAAATACACGATAATAAATTTATCCAGATATTCACGGAAAATATCGTGCATAAAAGACTGGAAGACAGAAGGAGCATTAGAAAGTCCAAAAGGCATCACCAAATACTCGAAATGGCCCTCAGGTGTATTAAATGCGGTTTTCCACTCATCACCCTGCCTTATCCGCACAAGATTATACGCACCCCTAAGATCAATCTTAGTGAACCATTTAGCCCCCTTAATGCGAGCAAACAAATCAGTCAACAATGGCAAAGGATACTGATATTTGACTGTAATCTTATTCAAAAGACGATAATCTATGCAAGGCCTCAAGGAACCATCTTTCTTAGCCACAAAAAAGAAACCTGCTCCCAAAGGGGATGAAGATGGACGGATATGTCCCTTTTCCAAGGACTCCTTAATATAATTCCGCATAGCAGCATGCTCTGGCACTGACAGATTGAACAAACGACCTTTAGGGAACTTACTGCCAGGAATCAAATCTATAGCACAATCGCAATCCCTGTGAGGAGGAAGCGAACTGAGCTTAGGCTCCTCAAAAAGCTCCCGATAATCAGACAAAAATACCGGAACCTCAGAAGGAGTAGATGAAGCGATAGAAATCGGAGATGCATCATCATGAACCCCCTGACATCCTCAGCTTAACACAGACATTGTTTTCCAGTCCAGGACTGGGTTATGAGTTTGTAACCATGGCAGACCAAGCACTAAGACATCATGTAAATTATACAGTACCAGAAAGCGAATCACCTCCTGATGAGCGGGAGTCATACGCATGGTCACTTGTGTCCAGTACTGAGGTTTATTCATAGCCAAAGGTGTAGAATCAATTCCTTTCAAAGGAATAGGAACTTCCAGAGGTTCCAGACTAAACCCACAGCGTTTGGCGAATGACCAATCCATAAGACTCAGGGCAGCGCCTGAATCCACATAGGCATCGACGGAAATGGATGACAATGAACAAATCAGCGTCACAGACAGAATGAACTTAGGCTGCAAAGTACCAATGGCAACAGACTTATCAACCTTTTTTGTGCGTTTAGAGCATGCTGATATAACATGAGCTGAATCACCACAATAAAAACACAATCCATTTTTCCGCCTATAATTTTGCCGTTCACTTCTGGACTGAATTCTATCACATTGCATTATCTCAGGTGCCTGTTCAGAAGACACCGCCAAATGGTGCACAGGTTTGCGCTCCCGTAAACGCCGATCAATCTGAATAGCCATAGTCATGGACTCATTCAGACATGTAGGCGCCGGGAACCCCACCATAACATCTTTAATGGCTTCAGAAAGACCATCTTTGAATTTTGCAGCCAGAGCGCACTCATTCCACTGAGTAAGCACCGACCATTTCCGAAATTTCTGACAATATATTTCTGCTTCATCTTGCCCCTGAGAGAGCTAATAAGGCTTTTTCAGCCTGAATCTCAAGGTTAGGTTCCTCATAGAGCAAACCCAATGCCAGAAAAAACACATCCACATTGAGCAACGCAGGATCCCCTGGTGCCAATGCAAATGCCCAATTCTGAGGATCCCCCCGCAGGAACGATATAACAATCTTGACCTGCTGAGCAGGGTCTCCAGAGGAGCGAGATGTCAAGGAAAGAAACAACTTGCAATTATTCCTAAAATTCAAAAAACTAGATCTATCTCCAGAAAAAAACTCTGGGACAGGAATTCTAGGTTCAGAGATAGGCGTATGTACAACAAAATCTTGTATATTTTGAACTTTAGCAGCAAGATTATTCAGGCTAGAAGCCAAACTCTGGACGTCCATGATTAACAGCTGAAGTCTGAGCCATTCAAGGATTAAGAGGAGGAAAGAAAAAAAAAAAAAATAACCTCAGACTACATTTCCTCCTACTTCAGCCAAAACGATGACCAATTTTTATTTTTTATGGCCGGCTATACTGTCATGATCCCAATGGCAGGGGATCACAAATGGACAAGCACAAAAACAAAACAAGCTCTAGGGTGATGGAAACTGAGCTGACCGCGCTCCTGAACCTAACCACACAACTAGCAGTAGCCGGGGAACGTGCCTACGATGATCCTAGACGTCTCGCTCCAGCCGAAGGACTAACTTCCCCTATAAGAAGAAACACAGACCTCACTTGCCTCCAGAGATACACCCCACAGAAATAGCAGCCCCCCACATGTAATAACGGTGAAATGAGAGGAAATCACAAACGTAGAGATGAAAACAGAATCAGCAAAAATGAGGCCCGCTAAAGCTAGATAGCAGAGGATACAAAAGTGAACTGCGCGGTCAGCGAAAAACCCTTCAAAAAACCATCCTGAAATTACTTGAACTCATGTGCCAACTCATGGAACATGAGGAGTAATTTCAGCCCACTAGAGCAACCAGCAGCAGGAATCACATAACTGCAAGCTGGACTAAGACAAAATGAAAACAAAACATAGAACCGGAAAATCAAAACTTAGCTTGTCCAGAAGATCACAGACGCAGGGAGCAGAGGTAAACAGACACGCTGATTACATTGATAGCCGGCGAGGAAATGACAAAAAAGCCAGGTTAAATAGGAAACACCCATAACCTGATGGAACAGGTGGACACCAGAGACTGCAGAGAACACAAGTCACCCAGTACCATCAGTAACCACCAGAGGGAGCCCAAAAACAGAACTCACAACAGTGATCCATCTAATTAAATAATAGTGACTGGGACCACTATTATTGGGCATCAGATTGCTCTTCGTAAAATGAGAATAAACTGGGGCAAACTTAAGGATATCCAAGAAATTAAGGATTAATACCAAGGAACAGTGATGAATTCATTGAATTTAATGAAGATCTTCAAGAACCAAGATGAATGAAATATCTCATAAAGGAAATCATCATCTGGCAGCATTTAATGTCCCTAAAAGTACAAAGATGACGCTCTGAGGAACATAATGAAGGAAATATCCAATATTCAATGAGTGGTCAATTACCATTATCTAACAAGAACCTTACCCTGCTGTCTCTCTAGTTCTTGGTGGCTCAGTGGTTAGCACCTTTGTCTCGCAGCGTTGGGATTAAGGGTTCGGATCTAACAGACATCTAAATGGAGCCTGCTTGTTCTCCTCATGTTTGCTCAGGTTTTCTCCAGATACTTTGGTTTTCATCCATGTACATTATGAGCTGCAATAGTCACCAGGAGCAATAGTGCCTCCTAGACTTCTGTTAAAGGTTCTCACCCAACGATTAAACTACTCTCCACTGACTCAACCGGTGAGGTGGATCCTCTAAGTCTCAGGTTCGGGAGGGCATACAGATTCCAGGTGTTGATGCAGAAAATACGAAGGAACGTGGGCAGTGAGGACTTGGCACACGGAGGAATCTCAAGAGCAACAGGAGGTATGAACTGGAATCCAGGAGTGAAGGAACAAATAAAGCACCGTATGTATGGAAAGTGGAGCACATCAAACCTAGAAATTTTGAGTCTCAGTTCCAAGACACAAGTGTGTGTCTAAATGGTCTTATATAGGTCTAGGGAGATGATGTCACTGATCCACTCAGGGCAATATGCAAAACATTATGTGGAGCACAACAGAGGGCAGCTGACCTAGGGGAAGGGAGCAGAGCTCGGGATACCCGGGGCAGGTGTGTAACAATATTGGCCCTAGAGAGACAGCATTCTTCCTTCTAGAGGAGAACTAATTTGCATACATTGTTTTTTTCCCCAGGGATCTTTTCGTGTCCTATAAGACTCCCTACACCAGATGGTGGTCTCCACAAGGACATAGCATACCCCTTAAATTACCCTCCACTATAGACACCTCTTACTTAGGTTGAGCCAATTTCTTGTTTCCATGGATGTTGGCTCTTGCTTGGGGCTACCCAACAGAAAAGCGGTGGATTAGGTGGATTATAAAAAAGCATTTGACCCTCTCGTCCCAAAAAGGGGTCTGGTGGCTCCAACTAGGTAAATGTACCATAATCATGACGTGAATCGATACTCCAAAGGTGATGGGGGAGAAGATGTGACCAGACTCTTACCTCCTAAGTGACTGAAAGCCATCAGTGCTGATGATTCGGTGGCAGGTGCTTTCACAAATGTCAGGCAACAGAATTCTTTTTCCGGCAATGTGTGCAATATTTAATCATTTGTGTCTGGTTCATCCGGATACATCTAATACATAGGAGCCCGGCCTTAGAGATTTCACATCCCGTCCCAGAAGCTCCTCCGATTCTCTAAGCATTAGATCTAGAGCCAAGCACTCTCGGCCTAGAACATTTGGAAGCCATCATCCACCTGCCGAATGGATAAACTCAATATTTAATTGAATTATCAGGAAAAAAAAAAGCTTTGGATTTGCCCGTCCTGAACCACAAAGACCGCAACGTGTGAATTTACGACTTGTGTCATGGAGATCCGATAAGATCCCGCTATTTCCAATATTACAATTTTGGTAGACGGTAACGTTCCAATTAAGATGGAAAAACCTCCTGGAATCCGGCAGATGTTTATAATGTGCAACCGGATAATTGGTAAATGCGTATGGAGGAGACGTCTCCTGGGATAAGACGGTAGAATTTACGACACGTAGACTTAATGGGAAACACGGGTCTTGGGGTAACAAATATTAAATTGTCCACGGCGATAGTCCATATGATTGCAGCTATATATCACATCCATTGACACAACCTGTATTCCTCCACAGTTCTGGACTAACTGGACGCGTTTCAGGTTTTCTTCCGTAGAAAGTGGATCATCTACAGTGACCTAAAGTGCTGGACATATCAGTAGCCATTGATCTGTCCAATCCAAGGGGCAATGTGAGGTTTGGATTACGGGAGCAGAGGCTTGGAAGGTTTGCTGGACAAGTATTGGAAAACTTCAGGGTCCTTCCAGCAGAGCAGAGTATTTCAGAAGAGTGCTAAGTTTTTCTGGCCTTCTGGGAACCAGTAATGATCTATAAACTACTGGGAGAACAGGACTGAATGTTACAGAATGAAGACTCTTGAGAAGCCATAGGCTGAGTTTTATGTCGAAAGTAGCCGGGCCACCCAGCAGCACAGAGTATTTCAGAAAATAAATTATGGAAATTGACTTTTCTGTAATGAGCATTTGTAGTGGCAAGTTTTAAAAAGAAAGCTTTACTTTTTTTTTCTAGCTATAGGACATATATTTTTCATTTCACCGCCCACATTCAATCCCATCACTCCCTATCATCACAGGCTCTGCTTGTTTGTCATTATCCACTACAGCTCTAGCATTCTGTTCATGAATCAGGAGGCGCAGGATGAACAGTAATTTTTTTTCCCATACAAAGAAGAAGCTGGAATTGTTGGAAGTTAGAAAATATGGATACAACTGGTGAGAGAGTGCATCTTTTAGCAATACTGCATGCATCTATGGTCGTGATCTCCTACACTTATGATCGTCCTCCAAATCCTCCTTGGATAATAAAAATGTCCATCCTACAAATAATCCAATTGTATAACTCCAGAAATCTACTACATTCCCCAATGGATGGAGCTCAGCGCTGAGACCGATGACACAGACCCTAATGGCATGTGACCACATATGAAATACTTGTGTTACATTGTAACAAGTCATAAAGACTAAAAGTCTCCAAGAGGCCGACAACTTCTCAAGAAAGTGACCCCAGTGATGGTTTATAACTCGGAGACTAGAAAGTCCCTGCTGTGACAGATGGTCTCCAGGATAAAGCATGGCTTTGTGGAGCCCTGCGGCCTCGTAGGTAGTCCGGGCCCATATACAAGGGTCAGTAGGAGATCTGACAACATTTAAAGAGATATTACTCACATAAATTATCAGTCAACAGTAATTACTATCATCAGAATGAAGCTTTGTCTTATTTTCCGCCAGTCATAAGACTTTGGAGAAGATGGCTGAACTCAAGGAAGCAGATGACAAGGTTTAAGATGAATGGAAGCAATCACCAAAACAGGGTCAAGGAAAAGCCCAAAGGACCCAACCAGAAGACTCTGGAGATATTCATCATGAATAGTAGCAACACTTTAAAATACTCGTCATAGATCAACAGCACATGTGACAATATGAGAATTTGTCGATCTGTTAGGCTCACTGGCTGAGGTGGATCCTCAAAGCCCAAGGTCTAGTTGGCACACTTGCCAAAGGTGTGGGTGCAGTGGTCAGATGAAGCACAGATAGTAGAGATACTAGAAGCCGCAGGCAGATCAGAGACATCCAGGAGGCCACAGGCAGGTAGCAGAGGTACTAGAAGCTGGAGGCAGATCGGAGACGTCCAGGAGGCCGCAGGCAGGTAGTAGAGGTATTAGAAGTTGGAGGCAGATCGGAGACGTCCAGGAGGCCGCAGGCAGGTAGTGGAGGTACTAAAAGCTGGAGGCAGATCGGAGACGTTCAGGAGGCTACAGGTAGGTAGTGGAGGTACTAAAAGCTGGAGGTAGATCGGAGACGTCCAGGAGGCCGCAGGCAGGTAGTGGAAGTACTAAAAGCTGGAGGCAGATTGGAGACGTCCAGGAGGCTGCAGGCAGATCGGAGACGTCCAGGAGGCTACAGGCAGGTAGTAGAGGTACTAGAAGCTGGAGGCAGATCGGAGACATCCAGGAGGCCACAGGCAGGTAGTAGAGGTACTAGAAGCTGGAGGCAGGTCGGAGACGTCCAGGAGGACGCAGGCAGGTAGTGGAGGTACTAAAAGCTGAAGGCAGATCGGAGACGTCCAGGAGGCTTCAGGCAGGTAGTGGAGGTACTAAAAGCTGAAGGCAGATCGGAGACGTCCAGGAGGCTGCAGGCAGATCGGAGATGTCCAGGAGGCCACAGGCAGGTAGTAGAGGTAATAGAAGCTGGAGGCAGATCGGAGACGTTCAGGAGGCCGCAGGCAGGTAGTAGAGGTATTTGAAGCCGCAGGCAAACTGGAAACATCCAAGAGAATACAGACAGGTTGTAGAGGTACTGGAAGCTGCAAGCAGACATCTAGAAGAGACAAACTAAAAGTCCTAATATATACCTGTTTCTTGGTAGACATTATATAGGCCTGGGTAGATGACCACATGGGAGCATGCTGGGCTACTTGCAAAGCCTGAAGTAGAACGCAAGAAAGTTTAGCGGATCGGGGTGAAGGAAGCAGAAGTAGAGCCCCGAATCTGGAAGAGGTGTGTAACACCATATAGTATATTACAATAAATGGAAAACAAGGAGGAGGGGGATGCAGCTGCAGTTTCTCTTTCTCTTTTTGCCTCTGTGAGTGGGAAAGAGGATCAGTAGCAGGAAGGAGACATCTTATTGGCTCTGACTGCTTGGCATAAAAGACTTTGCTCACTGAACACATGGAAAGAGATTGTGCAGAGCCGGGATGGTTGATTACAATGACTTCCATATTGGTTATTATATAGTTTTTGGGTTGGGTTTTGGGCTCTAAGGTTGAAAAAGAAATGAGAAGTGGAAGACCAGCAGCAAGAAATCAGGGTCAATGAGAAGCTTATAGGGTCCAACCAGAAGTTAGAACTCTCTGGAGATATGCTATTAAAAGAGTCAGACCCCCAAAACACGTGGGTTCTCTTTGCTGGCCATCATCTCCAGCAGGACAAGCAAAGCTGCAAAGAAAACTGACACCAAGACGACTGAAACAATCTCAGAGCAGCGCTTACAAGCTCTACAGCAGAGTTTGTAAGCACTGGGCTCAGGACAGACTGCAGAGACAGGGGCGTAACAATTGTGGACCCAGAGGGTGTGACCGCAACAGGGGCCATGTGGGAGAGGGGCCCGCTGACGCCAGCACCTATTTCATCTGGATGTGTGTCATCGGATGCACATTCAGCTGAAATGTCTGGCAGTACAAAGACTTGACGGCTCTCTGGACTGGAATACATGCCACTGGCCAACGAGAGGACGGCAGGTGATGTTGGCGTGCCATGGCAGTAATATCAAGCACTCTACCGTGGCGGGCATGCCAGAGTCAGCTGCTGGCTGTCGAATTGTCTGTAGAGGAGCAGCCGCACATCGTGAGAGCAGGGGGAAGTTAAGAAAAATTGTTTACTTCTTTTTAACATGTTGTAGAAGGACAGGGGACATTTTTATTGGAAGGGGCCCAGAATGAGCCATTATGTCAGGAAGGGACCCAAAATGGAGGACATTACATCTGGAAGGGGCTCAGGATGGGGACATTATACCAAGAAAGGGCCCAAGATGGAGGGCATTAATATGGGAAAAGGCCCAGGATGGTGGGTATGATTATGGGAAGAGGCCCAGGATGATGAGTATTATAGCAGAAAGGGGCCAAGGATGAACCATTATACCAATAAGGGACCCAGAATAGAGGACATTACACCAGGAAGGGGATCAGGATGGGGACATTATACCAAGAAAGGGCCCAGGATGGAGGGCATTAATATGGGAAGAGGCACAGGATGGTGGGTATTATAGCAGGAAGGGGCCAAGGATGAGCCATTATACCAATAAGGGACCCAGAATAGAGGACATTACACCAGGAAGGGGATCAGGATGGGGACATTATACCAAGAAAAGGCCCAGGATGGAGGGCATTAATATGGGAAGAGGCACAGGATGGTGGGTATTATAGCAGGAAGGGGCCAAGGATGAGCCATTATACCAATAAGGGACCCAGAATAGAGGACATTACACCAGGAAGGGGCCCAGGATGGGGATATTATACCAAGAAAAGGCCCAGGATGGAGGGTATTATTATGGGAAGAGGCCCAGGATGATGGGTATTATAGCAGGAAGGGGCCAAGGATGAGCCATTATACCAATAAGGGACCCAGAATAGAGGACATTACACCAGGAAGGGGCCCAGGATGGGGATATTATACCGAGAAAGTGCCCAGAAAGGTGGGCATTAATATGGGAAGGGGTCCAGGTTGGAGGGCATTATACCAGATAGAGACCCAGAATGGAGGACATTACAACAGGAAGGGGCCCAGGATGAGGGACATTATTACATGGGGGGGGGGAGAACACATTTGTCTTTATAGGATCTAGAATGCTACAAGGGTCCACACATCTGACTAACATGCCGGGGGCCCAGGTCCAAATTTTGCTTTAGTTACACCGCTGTGTTTAAGTGGCCGTTAACAAAGGCAATAAGCAGTAACCTAACAAAAATATAAAATCCCTCCATTCTCAAGAACGGAAAGGATTTTTTTTAAAGAGACAAATGGCAGAGTTGTGTCCATTTCAGGGAGTCAGACAACCCCTTTAGCCCGGTGTTCTGTTTTCTCTGGTGCTGCGGCCTCAGACCTGATGGCAAATGGACACAGATCTACAGAGGCAGTAAGGCTGATGTAGCAGAGGCGAGTTTGTCATTTTATACAGGACCGCAGGTAACATTACTCCACGACCTTAGTCCAGTTTAATTGTACATTCGGCTCTGCTCCTCCAGTGTTGAGCTCACCGTCTGCCGCGTACCATGGCCAGATAGGCTGCAGAACAGTGTAAGGGGAACCCTGGCAGATCCTGTAGAGGAAGCATATCCATAGCGCCCTCTATTGGCCGCCCACAGGTACAGCTCTGTTCTGTGCATCACACATCTGCTTCCCCTTTGCGCACTTTTGGGGGTGAGGGTGGGATTCTAACGCAGCCGTGTGATACAAAGTAACACTAACTAGCTGGCCATTAATAAATACGCCATGTATAGTCGCCCCCGTAACTTGTACGCAGCCCCCTCCCTATTACTACTGTATGGCCCAGATGTAAATGACAAATCGTTAACCGGTAATTAGGGTTTCACCAGGAGACACTTTCCTGCCATTTTCAAAACACAAAGGTCGCCGGCCGTCTGCAGACTGCATATTGGATCAGCGTCGGCCTTGAAATGCGTTTCCCTATAGTCTGAGCTCAGTAAATCCCCATTCGTTATTTTTTTTTTATACCCTTCACGGTATTAATCGCCCATCGCAGGTTGGTGGCTTTACTATTTCCTTCGTTTTTCCTATAGTATCTATTTTTTTTTTTGCGCTTGCGTTTAGAAAAGCAATGCGTAACCCTGTTCATCCTAATCCTCCTGGTGCATGAATAAAATGCGAGAGCCCCAGTGATAACTGACGCAGTGCAAAAAGGAGAGAAGATAGCAACATTACAATGACATTTCCTTTTTTTTTTTTTTCAATTGTCGCTATCCCTCCCTCCCTCCGGTGTCTGCACTCTTCCTCCTGACAGGCAGCGATGCCTTTTAGTGGATCATGTACTTACGCTGATTCCTTTTTAATAGGCCGCCACTTAAGGGTCAGCCACCGATGACCTTGGACAAATCACTTTATCTCTTTAGTACTCAACTAAAAATAGATTCCCCATTATTGATGCTTGGGCCCTTTAAGAACTTACTGACACTTGTATTTTAAATCGGTCTTAAAGGGACCACGCACCATTAATGGATCTATTTTTTTTTTAATTTGTCATGGGAAATAAAATTGTATCTGATTGCTTATTTGTGAGCTTGAATTGACATTGGCCCAATACTTCTGCATCCTCATCTCCCATGATAACACTTCCTGTCCTGTGGACTGGCAGTTCAGGCTTGTCATAGGGACACCCTATAGATTCGCTGCTGTACTGATCAGCTTTGCTTTAGGCTGTGTTCACACGGAGCGGGTTTTTTTTAAAGACTTTCTTGGGGGGCAAATCCGCTGCAAAATCTTCCTGCAAAAATTTAAAAAAAAATGTTTCGAAAACTCAAATTCTTATTGTTTGCCGTTCATATGAAGAATTTTTTGAATTTTTTTTTTTTGGTTCCTGAAGAGTTTTGAAAAAAATATCTGATGGGAAAAAAAATAAAAGGCGTGTGACGGATACTGGCGAAATCCGCTCCAAACTAGGCGCTGTCCAATCAAAAGGCTGTAATAAATGATTCAGGAAAAAAAAAAGTTTCCCAAAACTTTTTCAAAAACTTTTTAACAAAAGAAAAACTTTCCCCCCAAAAAAACTTCCACCGATAAAAAGAGCTTTTCCTAAAGTGGTTTCCACTTAAGTTTTTTTTTTTTTTTAACTCCCCCTGCAGGTGATATATCCACCTCCCTATAGGACTGTGCTACCCTTTAAATAACCAATAAATATCGATTCGCGTTCGCATCGACATAGGCTCGGAATTACTCCTGGGTAATTTGGAGCTGAAAAAAAGCTCATAAAAAAGCTCTGATAAAGCATATAAAAAATAATCTATAAAATAATAAAATATAAAAATAATTATGATGTGAACATGATTCAAAAAGTACCAAGATCATAGCAATAAAGAGCAATGTTCTAAAAAAAAAAAACTAAACAAAATAAATAGAATAAAAGCAATACGAATAAAAATGTAACAATCTAACCAAACTTATAATAACATATTATAAATAAATAATGTAGTAAATTAAATGCATTTAATAACATAAAATAATAATAATATTATGAAATTAAATTAATATATATAAATAATAATAATATTACAAAGAAAATTAGAAGTTTATTTACCTATAAATATTTTTAAATATTTTTTTGTAGCCATGGCAATAACTTCTTTAGACTTTTCCTTAGATCCATTCCTTGGCTTTGCCTATAAACTGCATTACAATTTTCCACATATATGACAAGTGTGATTTTTGCCTTAATATTTTTTTTATTTTTTATGAAGTTTTTTTGAGTCAGTAGCGGACATAAAAAAAAAAAAAAAGTATAGAAGAAAAAAATGCTTAGGCTATGTTCACACGTTGCGTTTTTTCATCTTTTTTTTTTTTTTTTTCTGCAAATTTTAAGCTGCACTTTACAGTACCAGCAAAGTCTAGGAGATTTTCAGAAATCTCGTGCGCACACATTGGTTTTATTTTAGCAACCGATTTGGAAAACTGCTTCGTCGCTTATTTCAGAGTTTTTTTTCCAGTGTATTTTGCAGCATTTTTTTCACCCATAGAAAACAAGGGCCGAGTGCAAAAACTCAGCAAAAAACTCAGCAAAAAAAAGTGCTTTTTGTAAACAGCTAAAACACAGCTTAAAAATTGCATAAAAAAGCAAAAAAAAAAAACGCAATGTGTGAACACAGCCTTAACCTTGGAATTAATCCCGTTTTTAATGTAACAAAGTTAAAGACGCCATAAAAAAAAAAAAAAAATATGAAAATTTCATGAAACTTATGGCACTTTGCAAAACTTTTAAAAAAAAAGTTTTCAAAAACTTGCACGTGTGTGAAGGAGGCCTAGGGATGGAATCACCCATGTAGTTCTTAATATTTTTTTTTTGTAAGCCAAATTCAGTCGTGGAAGTGAAAAAAAAAAAAACGGATGTGAATTTTCCATGTAAATCCGATGATCCAACAAACAATCGTTCAGATCATGTCAGACATCGAGGCCAGAATACAAGTACATGGACAATGGCGGATACAGCCATAAAAACAAAGCCTCAAAATGGATTAAATATAGATAAAAACAAATCTAGATTTGAGAATGTGTTTATTTATTCTGCTCAGTTATTTAGTGGCAATAATTTCCACAGGACTTTACAGACGTCGTCATCATTGTCCCCATTGGGGGTTCACCGTCTAATTGTTCTCAAATAATAATTCATTGTGAAACAATATTGTCTTTATATAATACAGAGAAAAAAAAAATAATAATAAATAATACATTGAATTCTAATATTGATTACAGCAAACAGTAATTACAATACAACAATACAAATAATTTTTAAAACACTGCTAATTACATTGTATTGATAAAATAATACCAAAATGTTATGTAATATCTATTTCAAACATATCTCTATCTCATATCATCTGTCTTTATTATCTATTTTTGTTGTCAATCACTATCTAATTTATCTATCTAAAAATTATCTATGATAATGTGTGTAAACTGTAAAGTGCTGCGGAATAAGACAGCGCTATGTAAAAATAAAGATTATTATTATATATTATTTATTATCTATTTATTATCATTTATCTATTATCTATTTATTATTTATCTATCTATTATCTATTTATTATCATTTATCTATTATCTATTTATTATTTATCTATCTATTATCTATTTATTATCATTTATCTATCTATCATCTATCTATCATCTATCTATCATCTATCTATTATCTATCTATTCTCTATCTATTATGTATTTATTATCTATCTATTATCTATTTATTATTTATCTATTATCTATCTATCATCTATCTATTATCTATCTATTATCTATCTATTATGTATTTATTATCTATCTATTATCTATTTATTATTTATCTATTATCTATCTATATCTATCTATTATCTATCTATCATCTATCTATTATCTATCTATTATCTATCTATTATGTATTTATTATCTATCTATTATCTATTTATTATTTATCTATTATCTATCTATCATCTATCTATCATCTATCTATTATCTATCTATTATCTATCTATTATCTATTTATTATCTATCTATTATCTATTTATTATCTATCTATTATCTATCTATCTATTATCTATTTATTATTTATCTATTATCTATCTATCTATCTATTATCTATCTATTATCTATCTATTATCTATTTAACTATCATCTATTTATCATCTATTATCTATTACCTATCATCTATCTATTATCTGTTTATTATCTATCTATCATCTATCTATCATCTATAATTTATCTATTGATTATATATATCTGATATCTACCAGCGATATATATGTATCCTTGAGAAAGGATACTACATCCAAAACGTCGCCACGCCATGGGGCAATAATGTCCACTTTTTTCATTTTTTGTTGCGCTTTTTTCTTCTTTTGCTTTATAGATATATATATAGTATACATTTATTATTATTATCACCATTAATGATTATCATTATTACAAATTGTTATATACTTTTTTTAGTTAATACCATTATTATTTTTCATTATTATTATCATCACTAATTATCATTACTATATTACTTATTATAATGTCACGTTGTTGGGGGCAGGCATGCGGCGCTGTTGTTGCCTAATGGCATCCTGTGATAATGTAATGACTTTTGCATCAGGGGACTCATGTGCTTGGCTCCTACGCTTATATGCCTTGTTTTTGTCACAGCGATGCTGTTGCTCTTCAAGAGTCTCATTTGCCCTTTGTTGTCTTCGAGGTTGTGCCTTTCCTGCTTTCCTTTCATTGTCATTGGCGTACTTTTTTAGGAGGAGCCATGTTGGCGTTGATATTTGCTTTTTAAAGGGGTTTTCCCACGAATAAAAGTTCATTTTAAAAATTGTCTGTGTGTGACCGTGTACAGAACATACCACAGCTCCTGGACAGGGGAGGAAGCAAAAGACAATACTGACATTACAGCAGGAGATCGCAGAGGATACATTTTGTGAGGTAAAATATTTTTTAAAAACAGTGAGCAAAATATTTTACCTCACAAAATGTATCCTCCCTGATCTCCTGCTGTAATGTCAGTATTGTCTTTTGCTTCCTCCCCTGCCCAGGAGATGTGCTATGCTCCCTACACGGTCAGACACAGACAATTTTTAAAATGAACTTTCGTTCATGGGAAAATCCCTTTAGACCATGTTCACACATAGCGTCGGGTCCCTGCGGGTTTTCCCGCAGCGGATTTGATAAATCTGCAGGGCAAACCCGCTGCAGTTATCCCTGCAGATTTATCACGTTTTGTCCTGCGGGTTCCGCTGCAGGATTTTACTCCTACTATTGATGCTGCATATGTAGCAATATGCAGCATCAATAGTAATGTTAAAAATAATAAAATAATGATATACTCACCCTCTGACGTCCCGATCTCCTCGGCGCTGCAGGCTGCGGTCCGGTTCCAAAGATGCTGTGCGACCAGGACCTTCGGTGACGTCAAGGTCATGTGACCGCGAAGTCACCGCAGGTCCTGGTCGCATAGCAAACCTGAGACCGGACGGCCGCGTGCAGCGCTGAGACTTCAGAGGTGACTATATCATTATTTTTTATTTTAATTATTTTACCACAAATATGGTTCCCGGGGCCTGGAGGAGAGTCTCCTCTCCTCCACCCCGGGTACCACCCGCACATTATCCGCTTACTTCCCGCATGGTGGGCACAGCCCCATGCAGGAAGTAAGCGGATCAATGCATTTCTATGGGTGCAGAATCGCTGCGATTCTGCACAAAGAAGTGACATGCTGCGGGTTGTAAACTGCTGCGTTCCCGCGCGGTTTTTCCCGCAGCATGTGCACAGCGGTTTGCAGTTTCCATAGGGTTTACAGGTTACTGTAAACGCTATGGAAACTGCTGCGGACCCGCAGCTGCAAAATCGCCGCGGTTCAGCGGTAAAAACCGCAAAGTGTGAACATAGCCTTAATGTGACCGGCTTCCTCTGCCTGTAGACACGTCGCGCATCTGCCACCGGGATCAGCCGAATGATTCACTGCGCCTGTGCAGAATTCGCGCAGACGCAGTAAATCAGACCGCCGCCATGTTTGTGCAGACAGATAGTGGCAGTCACATATAAAACTGCGCATGCGCTCCTCCTGTACAAAGATGGCGGCGGTCAGTGAATCATATGGCTGATCCCGGCAGCGGCGTGTTCGCGACAGTGTTCCACTGGTGGTACCGTGCAAGAGGCTGCGTGAGTGTGTGAGTGTGTGTGTGAGGGTGTGAGAGAGTGTGAGTGTGTGTGGTACATACGGCATACAGAGTGTGTGTGTGATAAGTATAGAGTGTGTGCGCGTGATGGTACCGCGCAAGAGGCTGCGTGAGTGTGTGTGAGGGTGTGAGAGAGTGTGAGTGTGAAAGTGTGTGTGTGTGTGGTGCGTATAGAGTGTGTGTGTGTGGTGCGTATAGAGTGTGTGTGAGGTGCGACGGTGTTCCGCTGGTGGTACCGCGCAGTGGGTTGGTACCAGCAGCAGTTTCCATATTGAGGCACCCATCACTTGGGTGTCCCAATATGGTGGTCGGTGAACTTCTGCCACTTGGAATTCTAGGATATGGTGACATCTGGACAGAACAGGAAATTAAAACATTACAAGGCAATTATATAAATAGATAAGGTGGTGGTGGTAGCAGAAGTAGTAGTGGTGATAGCAGTTGTAGTAGTGGTAGCAGTATTAGTGGTGGTTGTAGTGGTGATGGAGGTAGTAGTGATGGTGGTAGTAGTGGTGGTAGTAGTAGTGGTGATGGTGGTAGCAGTTGTGGTGGTGGTAGTGGTAGTAGTAGTGGTGGTGGTGGTAGTAGTAGTGGTAGTGGTAGTAGTGGTGGTAGCAGTAGTGATGGTGGTAGTAGTGGTGATGGTGGTAGCAGTAGTAGTGGTGGTGGTGGTGTTAGTAGTAGTAGTGATAGTGGTAGTAGTGGTGATGGTGGTAGTGATAGTAGTAGTAGTGGTGGTAGTAATGGTGGTAGTAGTAGTAGTGATGGTGGTAGTAGTAACTACCAGCACCATTACTACTACCATCACCACTACCACCATTACTACGTGGTAGTAGTAGTGGTAGTACTAGTGGTGATGGTGGTAGTAGTAGTAGTAGTAGTACTAGTGGTGATGGTGGTAGTAGTAGTAGTGGTAGTACTAGTGGTGATGGTGGTAGTAGTAGTAGTGGTAGTACTAGTGGTGATGATGGTAGTAGTAGTAGTAGTGGTAGTACTAGTGGTGGTGATAGTAGTAGTGGTAGTACTAGTGGTGATGGTAGTAGTAGTAATGGTAGTACTAGTGGTGGTGATGGCGGTAGTAGTAGTGGTAGTACTAGTGGTGGTGATGGTGGTAGTAGTAGTGGTAGTACTAGTGGTGGTGATAGTAGTAGTAATAGTGGTAGTACTAGTGGTGGTGATAGTAGTAGTAGTAGTGGTAGTACTAGTGGTGGTGATAGTAGCAGTGGTAGTACTAGTGGTGGTGATGGTGGTAGTAGTAGTGGTAGTACTAGTGGTGGTGATAGTAGTAGTAGTAGTGGTAGTACTAGTGGTGGTGATAGTAGTAGTAGTAGTGGTAGTACTAGTGGTGGTGATAGTAGTAGTGGTAGTACTAGTGGTGGTGATGGTGGTAGTAGTAGTGGTAGTACTAGTGGTGGTGATAGTAGTAGTAGTGGTAGTACTAGTGGTGGTGATGGTGGTAGTAGTAGTGGTAGTACTAGTGGTGGTGATGGTGGTAGTAGTAGTGGTAGTACTAGTGGTGGTGATGGTGGTAGTAGTAGTGGTAGTACTAGTGGTGGTGATAGTAGTAGTAGTAGTGGTAGTACTAGTGGTGATGATGGTAGTAGTAGTAGTGGTAGTACTAGTGGTGGTGATAGTAGTAGTAGTAGTGGTAGTACTAGTGGTGGTGATGGTGGTAGTAGTAGTGGTAGTACTAGTGGTGGTGATGGTGGTAGTAGTAGTGGTAGTACTAGTGGTGGTGATAGTAGTAGTAATAGTGGTAGTACTAGTGGTGATGATGGTAGTAGTAGTAGTGGTAGCACTAGTGGTGGTGATAGTAGTAGTGGTAGTACTAGTGGTGATGATGGTAGTAGTAGTAGTGGTAGTACTAGTGGTGGTGATAGTAGTAGTAGTAGTGGTAGTACTAGTGGTGGTGGTGATAGTAGTAGTAGTAGTGGTAGTACTAGTGGTGGTGATGGTGGTAGTAGTAGTGGTAGTACTAGTGGTGATGGTGGTAGTAGTAGTGGTAGTACTAGTGGTGGTGATAGTATTAGTAGTAGTGGTAGTACTAGTGGTGATGATGGTAGTAGTAGTAGTGGTAGTACTAGTGGTGGTGATAGTAGTAGTAGTAGTGGTAGTACTAGTGGTGATGATGGTAGTAGTAGTAGTGGTAGTACTAGTGGTGGTGGTGATAGTAGTAGTAGTAGTGGTAGTACTAGTGGTGGTGATGGTGGTAGTAGTAGTGGTAGTACTAGTGGTGATGGTGGTAGTAGTAGTGGTAGTACTAGTGGTGGTGATAGTAGTAGTAGTAGTGGTAGTACTAGTGGTGATGATGGTAGTAGTAGTAGTGGTAGTACTAGTGGTGATGATGGTAGTAGTAGTAGTGGTAGTACTAGTGGTGATGGTGGTAGTAGTAGTAGTGGTAGTACTAGTGGTGGTGATGGTGGTAGTAGTAGTGGTAGTACTAGTGGTGATGGTGGTAGTAGTAGTGGTAGTACTAGTGGTGGTGATAGTAGTAGTAGTAGTGGTAGTACTAGTGGTGATGATGGTAGTAGTAGTAGTGGTAGTACTAGTGGTGGTGATAGTAGTAGTAGTAGTGGTAGTACTAGTGGTGGTGATGGTGGTAGTAGTAGTGGTAGTACTAGTGGTGGTGATGGTGGTAGTAGTAGTGGTAGTACTAGTGGTGGTGATAGTAGTAGTAGTAGTAGTGGTAGTACTAGTGGTGATGATGGTAGTAGTAGTAGTGGTAGTACTAGTGGTGGTGATAGTAGTAGTAGTAGTGGTAGTACTAGTGGTGATGATGGTAGTAGTAGTAGTGGTAGTACTAGTGGTGGTGATAGTAGTAGTAGTAGTGGTAGTACTAGTGGTGGTGGTGATAGTAGTAGTAGTAGTGGTAGTACTAGTGGTGGTGATGGTGGTAGTAGTAGTGGTAGTACTAGTGGTGATGATGGTAGTAGTAGTAGTGGTAGTACTAGTGGTGGTGGTGATAGTAGTAGTAGTAGTAGTGGTAGTACTAGTGGTGGTGATGGTGGTAGTAGTAGTGGTAGTACTAGTGGTGATGGTGGTAGTAGTAGTGGTAGTACTAGTGGTGGTGATAGTAGTAGTAGTAGTGGTAGTACTAGTGGTGATGATGGTAGTAGTAGTAGTGGTAGTACTAGTGGTGATGATGGTAGTAGTAGTAGTGGTAGTACTAGTGGTGATGGTGGTAGTAGTAGTAGTGGTAGTACTAGTGGTGATGGTGGTAGTAGTAGTAGTGGTAGTACTAGTGGTGATGATGGTAGTAGTAGTAGTGGTGGTAGTACTAGTGGTGGTGATGGTGGTAGTAGTAGTGGTAGTACTAGTGGTGATGATGGTAGTAGTAGTAGTGGTAGTACTAGTGGTGATGATGGTAGTAGTAGTAGTGGTAGTACTAGTGGTGATGGTGGTAGTAGTAGTAGTGGTAGTACTAGTGGTGATGGTGGTAGTAGTAGTGGTAGTACTAGTGGTGGTGATAGTAGTAGTGGTAGTACTAGTGGTGATGGTGATAGTAGTAGTGGTAGTACTAGTGGTGGTGATAGTAGTAGTGGTAGTACTAGTGGTGGTGATGGTGGTAGTAGTAGTGGTATTACTAGTGGTGGTGATAGTAGTAGTGGTAGTACTAGTGGTGGTGATAGTAGTAGTGGTAGTACTAGTGGTGGTGATGGTGGTAGTAGTAGTGGTAGTACTAGTGGTGGTGATAGTAGTAGTGGTAGTACTAGTGGTGGTGATAGTAGTAGTAGTAGTGGTAGTACTAGTGGTGGTGATAGTAGTAGTGGTAGTACTAGTGGTGGTGATAGTAGTAGTAGTAGTGGTAGTACTAGTGGTGGTGATAGTAGTAGTAGTAGTAGTGGTAGTACTAGTGGTGATGATGGTAGTAGTAGTAGTGGTAGTACTAGTGGTGATGGTGGTAGTAGTAGTAGTGGTAGTACTAGTGGTGGTGATAGTAGTAGTAGTGGTAGTACTAGTGGTGGTGATGGTGGTAGTAGTAGTGGTAGTACTAGTGGTGGTGATGGTGGTAGTAGTAGTGGTAGTACTAGTGGTGGTGATAGTAGTAGTGGTAGTACTAGTGGTGGTGATGGTGGTAGTAGTAGTGGTAGTACTAGTGGTGGTGATAGTAGTAGTGGTAGTACTAGTGGTGGTGATAGTAGTAGTGGTAGTACTAGTGGTGGTGATAGTAGTAGTAGTAGTAGTGGTAGTACTAGTGGTGGTGATAGTAGTAGTAGTAGTGGTGATGATGGTAGTAGTAGTAGTGGTAGTACTAGTGGTGGTGGTGGTAGTAGTAGTAGTGGTAGTACTAGTGGTGATGATGGTAGTAGTAGTAGTGGTAGTACTAGTGGTGATGATGGTAGTAGTAGTAGTGGTAGTACTAGTGGTGATGGTGGTAGTAGTAGTAGTGGTAGTACTAGTGGTGGTGATAGTAGTAGTAGTGGTAGTACTAGTGGTGGTGATGGTGGTAGTAGTAGTGGTAGTACTAGTGGTGGTGATGGTGGTAGTAGTAGTGGTAGTACTAGTGGTGGTGATAGTAGTAGTGGTAGTACTAGTGGTGGTGATAGTAGTAATAGTAGTGGTAGTACTAGTGGTGGTGGTGGTGGTAGTAGTAGTGGTAGTACTAGTGGTGGTGATAGTAGTAGTGGTAGTACTAGTGGTGGTGATGGTGGTAGTAGTAGTGGTAGTACTAGTGGTGGTGATGGTGGTAGTAGTAGTGGTAGTACTAGTGGTGGTGATAGTAGTAGTGGTAGTACTAGTGGTGGTGATAGTAGTAATAGTAGTGGTAGTACTAGTGGTGGTGATGGTGGTAGTAGTAGTGGTAGTACTAGTGGTGGTGATAGTAGTAGTGGTAGTACTAGTGGTGGTGATAGTAGTAATAGTAGTGGTAGTACTAGTGGTGGTGATGGTGGTAGTAGTAGTGGTAGTACTAGTGGTGGTGATGGTGGTAGTAGTAGTGGTAGTACTAGTGGTGGTGATGGTGGTAGTAGTAGTGGTAGTACTAGTGGTGGTGATAGTAGTAGTGGTAGTACTAGTGGTGGTGATGGTGGTAGTAGTAGTGGTAGTACTAGTGGTGGTGATGGTGGTAGTAGTAGTGGTAGTACTAGTGGTGGTGATGGTGGTAGTAGTAGTGGTAGTACTAGTGGTGGTGATAGTAGTAGTGGTAGTACTAGTGGTGGTGATGGTGGTAGTAGTAGTGGTAGTACTAGTGGTGGTGATAGTAGTCGTGGTAGTACTAGTGGTGGTGATGGTGGTAATAGTAGTGGTAGTACTAGTGGTGGTGATAGTAGTAGTAGTAGTAGTGGTAGTACTAGTGGTGGTGATAGTAGTAGTAGTAGTGGTGATGATGGTAGTAGTAGTAGTGGTAGTACTAGTGGTGGTGGTGGTAGTAGTAGTAGTGGTAGTACTAGTGGTGATGATGGTAGTAGTAGTAGTGGTAGTACTAGTGGTGATGATGGTAGTAGTAGTAGTGGTAGTACTAGTGGTGATGGTGGTAGTAGTAGTAGTGGTAGTACTAGTGGTGGTGATAGTAGTAGTAGTGGTAGTACTAGTGGTGGTGATGGTGGTAGTAGTAGTGGTAGTACTAGTGGTGGTGATGGTGGTAGTAGTAGTGGTAGTACTAGTGGTGGTGATAGTAGTAGTGGTAGTACTAGTGGTGGTGATAGTAGTAATAGTAGTGGTAGTACTAGTGGTGGTGGTGGTGGTAGTAGTAGTGGTAGTACTAGTGGTGGTGATAGTAGTAGTGGTAGTACTAGTGGTGGTGATGGTGGTAGTAGTAGTGGTAGTACTAGTGGTGGTGATGGTGGTAGTAGTAGTGGTAGTACTAGTGGTGGTGATAGTAGTAGTGGTAGTACTAGTGGTGGTGATAGTAGTAATAGTAGTGGTAGTACTAGTGGTGGTGATGGTGGTAGTAGTAGTGGTAGTACTAGTGGTGGTGATAGTAGTAGTGGTAGTACTAGTGGTGGTGATAGTAGTAATAGTAGTGGTAGTACTAGTGGTGGTGATGGTGGTAGTAGTAGTGGTAGTACTAGTGGTGGTGATGGTGGTAGTAGTAGTGGTAGTACTAGTGGTGGTGATGGTGGTAGTAGTAGTGGTAGTACTAGTGGTGGTGATAGTAGTAGTGGTAGTACTAGTGGTGGTGATGGTGGTAGTAGTAGTGGTAGTACTAGTGGTGGTGATGGTGGTAGTAGTAGTGGTAGTACTAGTGGTGGTGATGGTGGTAGTAGTAGTGGTAGTACTAGTGGTGGTGATAGTAGTAGTGGTAGTACTAGTGGTGGTGATGGTGGTAGTAGTAGTGGTAGTACTAGTGGTGGTGATAGTAGTCGTGGTAGTACTAGTGGTGGTGATGGTGGTAATAGTAGTGGTAGTACTAGTGGTGGTGATAGTAGTAGTGGTAGTACTAGTGGTGGTGATAGTAGTAATAGTAGTGGTAGTACTAGTGGTGGTGATAGTAGTAATAGTAGTGGTAGTACTAGTGGTGGTGATAGTAGTAGTAGTAGTGGTAGTACTAGTGGTGATGATGGTAGTAGTAGTAGTGGTAGTACTAGTGGTGATGATGGTAGTAGTAGTAGTGGTAGTACTAGTGGTGATGGTGGTAGTAGTAGTAGTGGTAGTACTAGTGGTGATGGTGGTAGTAGTAGTAGTGGTAGTACTAGTGGTGATGATGGTAGTAGTAGTAGTGGTGGTAGTACTAGTGGTGGTGATGGTGGTAGTAGTAGTGGTAGTACTAGTGGTGATGATGGTAGTAGTAGTAGTGGTAGTACTAGTGGTGATGATGGTAGTAGTAGTAGTGGTAGTACTAGTGGTGATGGTGGTAGTAGTAGTAGTGGTAGTACTAGTGGTGATGGTGGTAGTAGTAGTGGTAGTACTAGTGGTGGTGATAGTAGTAGTGGTAGTACTAGTGGTGATGGTGATAGTAGTAGTGGTAGTACTAGTGGTGGTGATAGTAGTAGTGGTAGTACTAGTGGTGGTGATGGTGGTAGTAGTAGTGGTATTACTAGTGGTGGTGATAGTAGTAGTGGTAGTACTAGTGGTGGTGATAGTAGTAGTGGTAGTACTAGTGGTGGTGATGGTGGTAGTAGTAGTGGTAGTACTAGTGGTGGTGATAGTAGTAGTGGTAGTACTAGTGGTGGTGATAGTAGTAGTAGTAGTGGTAGTACTAGTGGTGGTGATAGTAGTAGTGGTAGTACTAGTGGTGGTGATAGTAGTAGTAGTAGTGGTAGTACTAGTGGTGGTGATAGTAGTAGTAGTAGTGGTAGTACTAGTGGTGATGATGGTAGTAGTAGTAGTGGTAGTACTAGTGGTGATGGTGGTAGTAGTAGTAGTGGTAGTACTAGTGGTGGTGATAGTAGTAGTAGTGGTAGTACTAGTGGTGGTGATGGTGGTAGTAGTAGTGGTAGTACTAGTGGTGGTGATGGTGGTAGTAGTAGTGGTAGTACTAGTGGTGGTGATAGTAGTAGTGGTAGTACTAGTGGTGGTGATGGTGGTAGTAGTAGTGGTAGTACTAGTGGTGGTGATAGTAGTAGTGGTAGTACTAGTGGTGGTGATAGTAGTAGTGGTAGTACTAGTGGTGGTGATAGTAGTAATGGTAGTACTAGTGGTGGTGATAGTAGTAGTAGTAGTGGTGATGATGGTAGTAGTAGTAGTGGTAGTACTAGTGGTGGTGGTGGTAGTAGTAGTAGTGGTAGTACTAGTGGTGATGATGGTAGTAGTAGTAGTGGTAGTACTAGTGGTGATGATGGTAGTAGTAGTAGTGGTAGTACTAGTGGTGATGGTGGTAGTAGTAGTGGTAGTACTAGTGGTGGTGATAGTAGTAGTGGTAGTACTAGTGGTGATGGTGATAGTAGTAGTGGTAGTACTAGTGGTGGTGATAGTAGTAGTGGTAGTACTAGTGGTGGTGATGGTGGTAGTAGTAGTGGTATTACTAGTGGTGGTGATAGTAGTAGTGGTAGTACTAGTGGTGGTGATAGTAGTAGTGGTAGTACTAGTGGTGGTGATGGTGGTAGTAGTAGTGGTAGTACTAGTGGTGGTGATAGTAGTAGTGGTAGTACTAGTGGTGGTGATAGTAGTAGTAGTAGTGGTAGTACTAGTGGTGGTGATAGTAGTAGTGGTAGTACTAGTGGTGGTGATAGTAGTAGTAGTAGTGGTAGTACTAGTGGTGGTGATAGTAGTAGTAGTAGTGGTAGTACTAGTGGTGATGATGGTAGTAGTAGTAGTGGTAGTACTAGTGGTGATGGTGGTAGTAGTAGTAGTGGTAGTACTAGTGGTGGTGATAGTAGTAGTAGTGGTAGTACTAGTGGTGGTGATGGTGGTAGTAGTAGTGGTAGTACTAGTGGTGGTGATGGTGGTAGTAGTAGTGGTAGTACTAGTGGTGGTGATAGTAGTAGTGGTAGTACTAGTGGTGGTGATGGTGGTAGTAGTAGTGGTAGTACTAGTGGTGGTGATAGTAGTATTGGTAGTACTAGTGGTGGTGATAGTAGTAGTAGTAGTGGTAGTACTAGTGGTGGTGATAGTAGTAGTAGTAGTGGTGATGATGGTAGTAGTAGTAGTGGTAGTACTAGTGGTGGTGGTGGTAGTAGTAGTAGTGGTAGTACTAGTGGTGATGATGGTAGTAGTAGTGGTAGTACTAGTGGTGATGATGGTAGTAGTAGTAGTGGTAGTACTAGTGGTGATGGTGGTAGTAGTAGTAGTGGTAGTACTAGTGGTGGTGATAGTAGTAGTAGTGGTAGTACTAGTGGTGGTGATGGTGGTAGTAGTAGTGGTAGTACTAGTGGTGGTGATAGTGGTAGTAGTAGTGGTAGTACTAGTGGTGGTGATAGTAGTAGTGGTAGTACTAGTGGTGGTGATAGTAGTAATAGTAGTGGTAGTACTAGTGGTGATGGTGGTGGTAGTAGTAGTTGTAGTACTAGTGGTGGTGATAGTAGTAGTGGTAGTACTAGTGGTGGTGATGGTGGTAGTAGTAGTGGTAGTACTAGTGGTGGTGATGGTGGTAGTAGTAGTGGTAGTACTAGTGGTGGTGATAGTAGTAATAGTAGTGGTAGTACTAGTGGTGGTGATGGTGGTAGTAGTAGTGGTAGTACTAGTGGTGGTGATGGTGGTAGTAGTAGTGGTAGTACTAGTGGTGGTGATGGTGGTAGTAGTAGTGGTAGTACTAGTGGTGGTGATAGTAGTAGTGGTAGTACTAGTGGTGGTGATAGTAGTAGTGGTAGTACTAGTGGTGGTGATGGTGGTAGTAGTAGTGGTAGTACTAGTGGTGGTGATGGTAGTAGTAGTAGTGGTAGTACTAGTGGTGGTGATAGTAGTAGTGGTAGTACTAGTGGTGGTGATGGTGGTAGTAGTAGTGGTAGTACTAGTGGTGGTGATAGTAGTAGTGGTAGTACTAGTGGTGGTGATAGTAGTAGTGGTAGTACTAGTGGTGGTGATGGTGGTAGTAGTAGTGGTAGTACTAGTGGTGGTGATAGTAGTAGTGGTAGTACTAGTGGTGGTGATAGTAGTAGTGGTAGTACTAGTGGTGGTGATAGTAGTAGTGGTAGTACTAGTGGTGGTGATGGTGGTAGTAGTAGTGGTAGTACTAGTGGTGGTGGTAGTAGTAGTGGTAGTACTAGTGGTGGTGATAGTAGTAGTGGTAGTACTATTGGTGATGTCTGATGGTGGTAGTAGTAGTGGTAGTACTAGTGGTGGTGATGGTGGTAGTAGTAGTGGTAGTACTAGTGGTGGTGATAGTAGTAATAGTAGTGGTAGTACTAGTGGTGATGTCTGATGGTGGTAGTAGTACGCCTCCTGTTCTTCTATGTCTCCTATCCTGTGGGATCTGTTCCTCAGTAGTCATACACATGATGCTGCCTGTGGATTTCCCCCAGAGTCAGCCTTTTGCCCCCAGTCACCGTGTCTCCTATAGATGGACCCAGAAGCCCCCAGTAGCCCTCAGCAGCTCCCCCTCCCCTGAGCCCCTCTGCAGCAGTTGCCTCTCCCCGCTGACCTGCAGCAGTTGCCTCTCCCCTCTCTGCTGCTGCAGATGCAGGCGGTGCGGAGGAATCTGCACTGAATACATCAAAGTCATTTGTTGCTGCAAATCCGGAGCCTTTGTTATGTTAATGCAGCCTGACATCACTGCTGTGATCAAAGCCAATGACGGCGCATATAAGCGGCTCCTGCCGGTAGCTGGCAGCACTGTGCGCCGGGACAGCGGAGCCGGGACTGAGCCTGCAGAGCGCCGGGAGTGCGGCAGGGAGCGGGGAGCAGGGTGGTGCGGGGAGCAGGGTGCTGGGTGCAGGGTGGTGCGGGGAGCAGGGTGCAGGGTGGTGCGGAGAGCAGGGTGCAGGGTGGTGCGGGGAGCAGGAGGGTGCGGGGTGCGGGGAGCAGGGTGGTGCGGGGAGCAGGGTGGTGCGGGGAGCAGGGTGCAGGGTGGTGCGGGGAGCAGGGTGGTGCGGGGCAGGGTGCAGGGTGGTGCGGGGCAGGGTGCGGGCTGCGCCTCTCGGACCTGGATCTACCCCACTGCCTGCTGCTGTCACCTCTGGCTGGGACTTCTTGCACAGTTCGGACGCTGCCTGGATCTGTGGAGGAGCCCGGGATTCTCTACACTCCCTGCACTGGCTCCTCTCTGGGGCTGCACAGCATGGTGAGTCCTCTGCTGGTTCTCTCTGAAAAACTTCTAAACACGTTTTGGGAACTTTTTGAGGTCAGATGAGATTGTTGGGACCTGAGAATATTAATGTTTCTAGAACTTATGGAGGAAGAGGAGAAAGTAATGGAGCAAAACCCGGAGATCAGAGGCAGCACAGAGAGGAAGGTGGAAAAACCGAGGAGTCCGATCACTGGGAGAAGAGAGAACATCAGAGCAGCTGTCTATGATCTATTATCTATTATCTATCATCTATTATCCATTATCTATCATCTATTATCCATTATCCATTATCCATTATCTTTCTATTATCTATTATCCATTATCTATTATCCATTATCTATCTATCTATCTACCTATCTATTATTTATCATCTATTATCTATCAATCATCTATCTATCTATTATCTATCTATCATCTATCTATCTATTATCTATCTATCTATCTATCATTTATCTATTATCTATCTATCTATCTATCATTTATCTATTATCTATCTATCTATCTATCTATCTATCTATCTATTTTCTATCTATTATCTATTATCCATCTAGCTATTATCTATCTATTATCTATCTATCTATTATCTATCTATTATCTATCTATCTATTATCTATCTATCTATCATCTATTATCTATCTATCTATCTATCTATTATCTATCTATCTATCTATCTATCTATCTATCTATCATCTATCTATCTATCTATCATTTATCTATTATCTATCTATCTATCTATCTATTATTTATCATCTATCTATCTATTATCTATCTATTATCTATCTATTATCTATTATCCATCTGTCTATTATCTATCTATTATTTATCATCTTATCTATCTAGTATCTATATATCTATCATTTTTCTATTATCCATCTGTCTATTCTCTATTTATCTAGCTATACTTCTATCTATCACTATCAGTTATACATTGAATGGTATTTCTTTCCCCGCAGTATTTCATCATTTTCATGTAGATGTGATATGAATATATATCAGCTATAGATGCAGGATCGGACGATATATGAGATAGAATTCGCTGTGATCTGCCTCCAGAGCCGTCGTCCCCTACACTCCATATTCTCTACTGCGCATTTAGTCCTGCAAATATCGCTTCTTTGAATTTGGTAGATTGATGGATTAATAAATGTGTTTTATTTGCATTTTAATGGAGAGCTGCCTTCTTGTATGATCCTATATAATGGAGGTCACTGGTATCTGACCTGGAGACTGGTCCCCAACACAGAATGGAACTGGTGATGCTTTATCCATCTGTTTTTATTCTTTCTGTTGGATAGTGGCAAAAAGATATGTGAATAAAGTCCTACTGACTTTTTCTTTGAAAAGTAGATAAAGAGATAATAGATAGAATGTCGGAAGGGCAGGGTCCTGCCCCCTGTACCAGTCTGTGATTGTTAGTTTACTGTATGTGATATCTGTAAGTTGTATGTAACCCCTTCTCATGTACAGCACGTGCTAGAGAAATAATAATAATAATAATGATAGATATATAGATAATAGATAGATAATAGATCAGTAGATAGTAGACAATGGATACATAGATAAATGATAGATAGATAATAGATGTATAGATAACAGATATATATATAGATAGATAGATAATAGATAGATAATAGATAATAGATAGATAGATAATAGATAATAGATAGATAATAGATAGATAATAGATAATAGATAGATAGATAATAGATAATAGATAGATAATAGATAATAGATAGATAGATAATAGATAAATAATAGATAATACATGATAGATAGATAATAGATAATAGATAGATAGATAGATAGATAATAGATAGATAATAGATAATAGATAGATAGATAATAGATAGATAGATGATAGATAGATAATAGATAATAGATAGATAATAGATAGATAATAGATAGATAAGAGATAGATAATAGATTATAGATAATAGATAGATAATAGATAGATAATAGATAATAGATGATAGATAGATAATAGATGATAGATAATAGATAATAGATGATAGATAATAGATGATAGATAATAGATAATAGATAGATAGATAATAGATAGATAGATAGATAGATAGATAATAGATAGATAATAGACAGATAATAGATAGATAATAAATAGATAATAGATAGATAATAAATAGATAGATAGATAATAGATAGATAATAGATAATAGATAGATAATAGATAGATGATAGATAATAGATAATAGATAGATAATAAATAGATAATAGATAGATAATAAATAGATAGATAGATAATAGATAGATAATAAATAGATGATAGATAATAGATAATAGATAGATAATAAATAGATAATAGATAGATAATAAATAGATAGATAGATAATAGATAGATAATAAATAGACAGCTGACATGGAGCAGGCGGTCTGTGATGGATCCGCATTGGGGAGAACACAGAAGGGGGATGGAAATAACAAAGTGGATGAGGCAGAGCAGTATCAGAGGCTGCAGATAATGGGGCAGAACAATGGGGACAATGTCGGGAGGGTGATGATTACTGGGGGCTGTGCTGGGGGAGATGCAGAGTGTGGGAATTAGCACTGTCCTCTGTATCAGGAGCTGCAGCATCCCAGGCTGTGTGCTGTGCAGCAGGAGGGTCCGCTGTGCTGGGGGGCTACTGGCCTAATGCCTCCATACATATATATCATATGAAATACTGTCTTCTAAACTACTGTATCTAATCCTCTCCTGTGTGATACTGTCTGCTGAGCCGTGTATCTAATCCTATCCCGTGTGATACTGTCTGCTGAGCCGTGTATCTAATCCTCTCCTGTGTGATACTGTCTGCTGAGCCGTGTATCTAATCCTCTCCTGTGTGATACTGTCTGCTGAGCCGTGTATCTAATCCTATCCCGTGTGATACTGTCTGCTGAGCCGTGTATCTAATCCTCTCCTGTGTGATACTGTCTGCTGAGCTGTGTATCTAATCCTATCCTGTGTGATACTGACTGCTGAGCTCTGTATCTAATCCTATCCTGTGTGATAATGTCTGCTGAGCCGTGTATCTAATCCTCTCCTGTGTGATACTGTCTGCTGAGCCGTGTATCTAATCCTCTCCTGTGTGATACTGTCTGCTGAGCCGTGTATCTAATCCTATCCTGTGTGATACTGACTGCTGAGCTGTGTATCTAATCCTATCCTGTGTGATACTGACTGCTGAGCTGTGTATCTAATCCTATCCTGTGTGATACTGTCTGCTGAGCCGTGTATCTAATCCTCTCCTGTGTGATACTGTCTGCTGAGCCGTGTATCTAATCCTCTCCTGTGTGATACTGACTGCTGAGCCGTGTATCTGATCCTATCCTGTGTGATACTGTCTGCTGAGCTGTGTATCTAATCCTCTCCTGTGTGATACTGTCTGCTGAGCCGTGTATCTAATCCTCTCCTGTGTGATACTGTCTGCTGAGCTGTGTATCTAATCCTCTCCTGTGTGATACTGGCTGCTGAGCTGTGTATCTAATCCTATCCTGTGTGATACTGACTGCTGAGCTGTGTATCTAATCCTCTCCTGTGTGATACTGTCTGCTGAGCTGTGTATCTAATCCTCTCCTGTGTGATACTGACTGCTGAGCCGTGTATCTGATCCTATCCTGTGTGATACTGTCTGCTGAGCTGTGTATCTAATCCTCTCCTGTGTGATACTGTCTGCTGAGCCGTGTATCTAATCCTCTCCTGTGTGATACTGTCTGCTGAGCTGTGTATCTAATCCTCTCCTGTGTGATACTGACTGCTGAGCTGTGTATCTAATCCTATCCTGTGTGATACTGACTGCTGAGCTGTGTATCTAATCCTATCCTGTGTGATACTGTCTGCTGAGCCGTGTATCTAATCCTCTCCTGTGTGATACTGTCTGCTGAGCTGTGTATCTGATCCTATCCTGTGTGATACTGTCTGCTGAGCTGTGTATCTAATCCTCTCCTGTGTGATACTGACTGCTGAGCTGTGTATCTAATCCTCTCCTGTGTGATACTGTCTGCTGAGCTGTGTATCTAATCCTCTCCTGTGTGATACTGTCTGCTGAGCTGTGTATCTGATCCTATCCTGTGTGATACTGTCTGCTGAGCTGTGTATCTAATCCTCTCCTGTGTGATACTGTCTGCTGAGCCGTGTATCTGATCCTATCCTGTGTGATACTGTCTGCTGAGCTGTGTATCTAATCCTCTCCTGTGTGATACTGACTGCTGAGCTGTGTATCTAATCCTCTCCTGTGTGATACTGACTGCTGAGCCGTGTATCTAATCCTCTCCTGTGTGATACTGTCTGCTGAGCCGTGTATCTAATCCTCTCCTGTGTGATACTGTCTGCTGAGCTGTGTATCTAATCCTCTCCTGTGTGATACTGGCTGCTGAGCTGTGTATCTAATCCTATCCTGTGTGATACTGACTGCTGAGCTGTGTATCTAATCCTCTCCTGTGTGATACTGTCTGCTGAGCTGTGTATCTAATCCTCTCCTGTGTGATACTGTCTGCTGAGCCGTGTATCTAATCCTATCCTGTGTGATACTGACGGCTGAGCCGTGTATCTAATCCTATCCTGTGTGATACTGACTGCTGAGCTGTGTATCTAATCCTATCCTGTGTGATACTGTCTGCTGAGCTGTGTATCTAATCCTCTCCTGTGTGATACTGACTGCTGAGCTGTGTATCTAATCCTATCCTGTGTGATACTGTCTGCTGAGCTGTGTATCTAATCCTCTCCTGTGTGATACTGTCTGCTGAGCTGTGTATCTAATCCTATCCTGTGTGATACTGTCTGCTGAGCTGTGTATCTAATCCTCTCCTGTGTGATACTGTCTGCTGAGCTGTGTATCTAATCCTCTCCTGTGTGATACTGACTGCTGAGCTGTGTATCTAATCCTCTCCTGTGTGATACTGTCTGCTGAGCTGTGTATCTAATCCTATCCTGTGTGATACTGTCTGCTGAGCTGTGTATCTAATCGTCTCCTGTGTGATACTGTCTGCTGAGCTGTGTATCTAATCCTCTCCTGTGTGATACTGTCTGCTGAGCTGTGTATCTAATCCTCTCCTGTGTGATACTGTCTGCTGAGCTGTGTATCTAATCCTATCCTGTGTGATACTGTCTGCTGAGCTGTGTATCTAATCGTCTCCTGTGTGATACTGTCTGCTGAGCTGTGTATCTAATCCTGTCCTGTGTGATACTGTCTGCTGAGCTGTGTATCTAATCCTATCCTGTGTGATACTGTCTGCTGAGCTGTGTATCTAATCGTCTCCTGTGTGATACTGTCTGCTGAGCTGTGTATCTAATCGTCTCCTGTGTGATACTGTCTGCTGAGCTGTGTATCTAATCGTCTCCTGTGTGATACTGTCTGCTGAGCTGTGTATCTAATCCTCTCCTGTGTGATACTGTCTGCTGAGCTGTGTATCTAATCCTATCCTGTGTGATACTGTCTGCTGAGCTGTGTATCTAATCCTATCCTGTGTGATACTATCTGCTGAGCTGTGTATCTAATCCTCTCCTGTGTGATACTGTCTGCTGAGCTGTGTATCTAATCCTATCCTGTGTGATACTATCTGCTGAGCTGTGTATCTAATCCTCTCCTGTGTGATACTGTCTGCTGAGCTGTGTATCTAATCCTATCCTGTGTGATACTGTCTGCTGATCTGTGTATCTAATCGTCTCCTGTGTGATACTGTCTGCTGAGCTGTGTATCTAATCGTCTCCTGTGTGATACTGTCTGCTGAGCTGTGTATCTAATCCTCTCCTGTGTGATACTGTCTGCTGAGCTGTGTATCTAATCCTATCCTGTGTGATACTGTCTGCTGAGCTGTGTATCTAATCGTCTCCTGTGTGATACTGTCTGCTGAGCCGTGTATCTAATCCTATCCTGTGTGATACTGTCTGCTGAGCTGTGTATCTAATCGTCTCCTGTGTGATACTGTCTGCTGAGCTGTGTATCTAATCCTATCCTGTGTGATACTATCTGCTGAGCTGTGTATCTAATCCTCTCCTGTGTGATACTGACTGCTGAGCTGTGTATCTAATCCTATCCTGTGTGATACTATCTGCTGAGCTGTGTATCTAATCCTCTCCTGTGTGATACTGTCTGCTGAGCTGTGTATCTAATCCTCTCCTGTGTGATACTGTCTGCTGAGCTGTGTATCTAATCCTCTCCTGTGTGATACTGTCTGCTGAGCTGTGTATCTAATCCTCTCCTGTGTGATACTGTCTGCTGAGCTGTGTATCTAATCCTCTCCTGTGTGATACTGTCTGCTGAGCTGTGTATCTAATCCTCTCCTGTGTGATACTGTCTGCTGAGCTGTGTATCTAATCCTCTCCTGTGTGATACTGTCTGCTGAGCTGTGTATCTAATCCTATCCTGTGTGATACTGTCTGCTGAGCTGTGTATCTAATCCTCTCCTGTGTGATACTGACTGCTGAGCCGTGTATCTAATCCTCTCCTGTGTGATACTGTCTGCTGAGCTGTGTATCTAATCCTCTCCTGTGTGATACTGTCTGCTGAGCTGTGTATCTAATCCTCTCCTGTGTGATACTGACTGCTGAGCCGTGTATCTAATCCTCTCCTGTGTGATACTGTCTGCTGAGCTGTGTATCTAATCCTCTCCTGTGTGATACTGTCTGCTGAGCTGTGTATCTAATCCTCTCCTGTGTGATACTGTCTGCTGAGCTGTGTATCTAATCCTATCCTGTGTGATACTGTCTGCTGAGCTGTGTATCTAATCCTCTCCTGTGTGATACTGACTGCTGAGCCGTGTATCTAATCCTCTCCTGTGTGATACTGTCTGCTGAGCTGTGTATCTAATCCTCTCCTGTGTGATACTGACTGCTGAGCTGTGTATCTAATCCTCTCCTGTGTGATACTGTCTGCTGAGCTGTGTATCTAATCCTCTCCTGTGTGATACTGTCTGCTGAGCTGTGTATCTAATCCTCTCCTGTGTGATACTGTCTGCTGAGCTGTGTATCTAATCCTATCCTGTGTGATACTGTCTGCTGAGCTGTGTATCTAATCCTCTCCTGTGTGATACTGACTGCTGAGCCGTGTATCTAATCCTATCCTGTGTGATACTGTCTGCTGAGCTGTGTATCTAATCCTATCCTGTGTGATACTGTCTGCTGAGCTGTGTATCTAATCCTATCCTGTGTGATACTGTCTGCTGAGCTGTGTATCTAATCCTCTCCTGTGTGATACTGACTGCTGAGCTGTGTATCTAATCCTCTCCTGTGTGATACTGTCTGCTGAGCTGTGTATCTAATCCTCTCCTGTGTGATACTGTCTGCTGAGCTGTGTATCTAATCCTACCCTGTGTGATACTGACTGCTGAGCTGTGTATCTAATCCTCTCCTGTGTGATACTGTCTGCTGAGCTGTGTATCTAATCCTCTCCTGTGTGATACTGTCTGCTGAGCTGTGTATCTAATCCTACCCTGTGTGATACTGACTGCTGAGCTGTGTATCTAATCCTCTCCTGTGTGATACTGTCTGCTGAGCTGTGTATCTAATCCTACCCTGTGTGATACTGACTGCTGAGCTGTGTATCTAATCCTCTCCTGTGTGATACTGTCTGCTGAGCTGTGTATCTAATCCTATCCTGTGTTATACTGGCTGCTGAGCTGTGTATCTAATCCTATCCTGTGTGATACTGGCTGCTGAGCTGTGTATCTAATCCTATCCTGTGTGATACTGTCTGCTGAGCTGTGTATCTAATCCTATCCTGTGTGATACTGTCTGCTGAGCTGTGTATATTATCCTATCCTGTGTGATACTGGCTGCTGAGCTGTGTATCTAATCCTATCCTGTGTGATACTGTCTGCTGAGCTGTGTATCTAATCCTATCCTGTGTGATACTGTCTGCTGAGCTGTGTATATTATCCTATCCTGTGCGATACTGACTGCTGAGCTGTGTATCTAATCCTCTCCTGTGTGATACTGGCTGCTGAGCTGTGTATCTAATCCTATCCTGTGTGATACTGTCTGCTGAGCTGTGTATCTAATCCTCTCCTGTGTGATACTGACTGCTGAGCTGTGTATCTAATCCTATCCTGTGTGATACTGTCTGCTGAGCTGTGTATCTAATCCTATCCTGTGTGATACTGTCTGCTGAGCTGTGTATATTATCCTATCCTGTGCGATACTGACTGCTGAGCTGTGTATCTAATCCTCTCCTGTGTGATACTGGCTGCTGAGCTGTGTATCTAATCCTATCCTGTGTGATACTGTCTGCTGAGCTGTGTATCTAATCCTCTCCTGTGTGATACTGACTGCTGAGCTGTGTATCTAATCCTATCCTGTGTGATACTGTCTGCTGAGCTGTGTATCTAATCCTATCCTGTGTGATACTGTCTGCTGAGCTGTGTATCTAATCCTCTCCTGTGTGATACTGACTGCTGAGCCGTGTATCTAATCCTCTCCTGTGTGATACTGTCTGCTGAGCTGTGTATCTAATCCTCTCCTGTGTGATACTGACTGCTGAGCTGTGTATCTAATCCTCTCCTGTGTGATACTGTCTGCTGAGCTGTGTATCTAATCCTCTCCTGTGTGATACTGTCTGCTGAGCTGTGTATCTAATCCTCTCCTGTGTGATACTGTCTGCTGAGCTGTGTATCTAATCCTATCCTGTGTGATACTGTCTGCTGAGCTGTGTATCTAATCCTCTCCTGTGTGATACTGACTGCTGAGCCGTGTATCTAATCCTATCCTGTGTGATACTGTCTGCTGAGCTGTGTATCTAATCCTATCCTGTGTGATACTGTCTGCTGAGCTGTGTATCTAATCCTATCCTGTGTGATACTGTCTGCTGAGCTGTGTATCTAATCCTCTCCTGTGTGATACTGACTGCTGAGCTGTGTATCTAATCCTCTCCTGTGTGATACTGTCTGCTGAGCTGTGTATCTAATCCTCTCCTGTGTGATACTGTCTGCTGAGCTGTGTATCTAATCCTACCCTGTGTGATACTGACTGCTGAGCTGTGTATCTAATCCTCTCCTGTGTGATACTGTCTGCTGAGCTGTGTATCTAATCCTCTCCTGTGTGATACTGTCTGCTGAGCTGTGTATCTAATCCTACCCTGTGTGATACTGACTGCTGAGCTGTGTATCTAATCCTCTCCTGTGTGATACTGTCTGCTGAGCTGTGTATCTAATCCTACCCTGTGTGATACTGACTGCTGAGCTGTGTATCTAATCCTCTCCTGTGTGATACTGTCTGCTGAGCTGTGTATCTAATCCTATCCTGTGTTATACTGGCTGCTGAGCTGTGTATCTAATCCTATCCTGTGTGATACTGGCTGCTGAGCTGTGTATCTAATCCTATCCTGTGTGATACTGTCTGCTGAGCTGTGTATCTAATCCTATCCTGTGTGATACTGTCTGCTGAGCTGTGTATATTATCCTATCCTGTGTGATACTGGCTGCTGAGCTGTGTATCTAATCCTATCCTGTGTGATACTGTCTGCTGAGCTGTGTATCTAATCCTATCCTGTGTGATACTGTCTGCTGAGCTGTGTATATTATCCTATCCTGTGTGATACTGGCTGCTGAGCTGTGTATCTAATCCTATCCTGTGTGATACTGTCTGCTGAGCTGTGTATCTAATCCTCTCCTGTGTGATACTGACTGCTGAGCTGTGTATCTAATCCTATCCTGTGTGATACTGTCTGCTGAGCTGTGTATCTAATCCTATCCTGTGTGATACTGTCTGCTGAGCTGTGTATCTAATCCTCTCCTGTGTGATACTGTCTGCTGAGCTGTGTATCTAATCCTATCCTGTGTGATACTGTCTGCTGAGCTGTGTATCTAATCCTCTCCTGTGTGATACTGACTGCTGAGCTGTGTATCTAATCCTCTCCTGTGTGATACTGTCTGCTGAGCTGTGTATCTAATCCTCTCCTGTGTGATACTGTCTGCTGAGCTGTGTATCTAATCCTACCCTGTGTGATACTGACTGCTGAGCTGTGTATCTAATCCTCTCCTGTGTGATACTGTCTGCTGAGCCGTGTATCTAATCCTCCCCTGTGATACTGTCTGCTGAGCTGCTGTACTGTAGACTTTTCCTCTGATTGTTGCACTCCTGGTTTTGGCACAATTACTGACCGTGTGAACGAGGCCTAATAACTCTTTTCCATTTTATACTGTTGCTTCCGAAATACGGACGTCACACAGATAACAATACGGAGGAAATCTTCCCCATTCCAGAATTCCAGATTATTTTTCATGCGCTCACAAGACCCCGGTCTACAGCTGAAATATTATTATTATTATACATTTTTATAGCGCCATTTATTCCATGGCGCTTTACATGTGAATACGCGGCAAATATAGACAAATACATTAAACATGAGCAGATAACACGGCACACGAGTACATAAGGAGGGAGGACCCTGCCCGCGAGGGCTCACAGTCTGCAGGGGGTGGGTGAGGATACACTAGGAGAGGGAAATATTCTGCGGATATCTGAGGGTCCTAAATTTTAAAGGCACATACACCCAATAATTAGCATTGCAGAGGAGGTTGCAGCCGATGGGGCACAGCGGTGACATTGTGGCTCCGGTATGAAGGGTATCCCCCATGGGGGGGGGGGGGGGGTTGGGGGGGAGGGGAGATTACACAGGGGATCTATTTTAATCACAACAGACATGTGAAGCCTCCACAAGTCCCACTGCGGGGAGGGGGCGACCCGGACATCACTGATAAACATGATGCCCAGCCCCCCCATATGTGTCCGAATAGGGCGAGAGCGGGGGGCTGCAGGGGCCGTCTATTATCTATCTATCTATCTATCTATCTATCTATCTATATCTATTATCTATATCTATTATCTATCTATTATCTATCTATTATCTATCTATTATCTATCTATCTATTATCTATATCTATTATCTATCTATCTATCATCTATATCTATTATCTATCTATTATCTATCTATCTATCTATCTATCTATATCTATTATCTATCTATCTATCTATTATCTATCTATCTATCTATCTATATCTATTATCTATCTATCTATTATCTATCTATTATCTATCTATCTATTATCTATCTATTATCTATCTATCTATATCTATTATCTATATCTATTATCTATCTATCTATTATCTATCTATTATCTATCTATCTATTATCTATCTATCTATCTATCATCTATATCTATTATCTATCTATTATCTATCTATTATCTATCTATCTATTATCTATCTATTATCTATCTATTATCTATCTATTATCTATCTATTATCTATCTATCTATTATCTATCTATTATCTATCTATCTATTATCTATCTATATCTATTATCTATCTATTATCTATCTATTATCTATCTATCTATTATCTATCTATTATCTATCTATATCTATCTATTATCTATATCTATTATCTATATCTATTATCTATCTATATCTATTATCTATACTTATTATCTATCTATTATCTATCTATTATCTATCTATCTATTATCTATCTATTATCTATCTATTATCTATCTATCTATTATCTATCTATTATCTATCTATCTATTATCTATCTATATCTATTATCTATCTATTATCTATCTATTATCTATCTATCTATTATCTATCTATTATCTATCTATATCTATCTATTATCTATATCTATTATCTATATCTATTATCTATCTATATCTATACCTATTATCTATCTATTATCTATCTATCTATCTATCTATCTATATCTATTATCTATCTATTATCGTACAGGTGCTTCTCAGTAAATTAGAATATCATCAAAAAGTGAATTTATTTCAGTTCTTCAATACATAAAGTGAATCTCATATATTATATAGAATCATTACACACAGAGTGATCTATTTCACATGTTTATTTCTGTTAATGTTGATGATTATGGCTTACAGCCAATGAAAACCCAAAAGTCATTATCTCAGTAAATTAGAATACTTTATAACACCAGCTTGAAAAATTGATTTTAACATCCGAATTGTTGTCCTCCTGAAATGTATGTTCAGTAAATGCACTCAATACTTGGTCGCGGCTCCTTTTGCATCAATTACTGCATCACTGCGGCGTGGCATGGAGGCGATCAGCCTGTGGCGCTGCTGAGGGGTTATGGAAGCCCAGGTTGCTTTGATAGCAGCCTTCAGCTCATCTGCATTGTGGGGTCTGGTGTCTCATCTTCCTCTTGACGATTCTCCGTAGATTCTCTATGGGGTTAAGGTCAGGTGACTTTGCTGCCAATCAATCCCAGTGATACTGTTGTTTGTAAACCAGGTATTGGTACTTTTGGCAGTGTGGACAGGGGCCGAGTCCTGCTGGAGAATGACATTTCCATCTCCAAAAAGCTTGTCGGCAGAGGGAAGCATGAAGTGCTCTAAGATGTCCTGGTAGACGGCTGCGCTGACTTTGGTCTTGATAAAACACAGTGGACCTACACCAGCAGATGACATGGCTCCCCAAACCATCACTGATTGTGGACACTTCACACCAGACCTCCAGCAGCTTGGATTGTGGCCTCTCCACTCTTCCTCCAGACTCTGGGACCTGGATTTTCCAAATGAAATGCAAAATTTACTTTCATCTGAACACAACACCTTGGACCCCTGACAACAGTCCGGGTCTTTTCTACTTGGCCCAGATAAGACGCTTCTGGCGTTGTCTATTGGTCATGAGTGGCCGGACACAAGGAATGCGACACTTGTAGCCCATGTCCTGGATACGTCTGTGTGTGGTGAAGCAATGACTCCAGCAGCGTCCGCTCCTTGTGAATCTCCCCCACATTACTGAATGGCCTTTTCTTAACAATCCTTTCCAGGCTGCGGTTATCCCGGTTGCTTGTGCACCTTTTTCTTACACTTTTTCCTTCCACTTTCCATTAATATTCTTGGATACAGCCGGCTTCTGTAGCAATGACCTATTGTGGCTTCTCCTCCTTGTGGAGTGTGTCAGTGACGCCTTCTGGACACCTGTCAGGTCAGCAGTCTTCCCCATGATTGTGGAGCTACTGAAACAGACTAAGGGACCTTTATAAACACTTAGGAGCCTTTACAGGTGTGTTTTCTTAATAATTTTAATTTACTGAGATAATGACTGTTGGGTTCTCATTGGCTGTAAGCCATAATCATCAACATTAACAGAAATAAACACGTGAAATAGATCACTCTGTGTGTAATGACTCTATATAATATAGGAGTTTCACTTTTTGTATAGAGGAACAGAAATAAATTCACCTTGTGATGATATTCGAATTTTGTGAGAAACTCCTGTATATATATATATATATATACAGTGGGGCAAAAAAGTATTTAGTCAGTCAGCAATAGTGCAAGTTCCACCACTTAAAAAGATGAGAGGCGTCTGTAATTTACATCATAGGTAGACCTCAACTATGGGAGACAAACTGAGAAAAAAAAATCCAGAAAATCACATTGTCTGTTTTTTTAACATTTTACTTGCATACTATGGTGGAAAATAAGTATTTGGTCAGAAACAAAATTTCATCTCAATACTTTGTAATATATCCTTTGTTGGCAATGACAGAGGTCAAACGTTTTCTGTAAGTCTTCACAAGGTTGCCACACACTGTTGTTGGTATGTTGGCCCATTCCTCCATGCAGATCTCCTCTAGAGCAGTGATGTTTTTGGCTTTTCGCTTGGCAACACGGACTTTCAACTCCCTCCAAAGGTTTTCTGTAGGGTTGAGATCTGGAGACTGGCTAGGCCACTCCAGGACCTTGAAATGCTTCTTACGAAGCCACTCCTTCGTTGCCCTGGCGGTGTGCTTTGGATCATTGTCATGTTGAAAGACCCAGCTACGTTTCATCTTCAATGCCCTTGCTGATGGAAGGAGGTTTGCACTCAAAATCTCACGATACATGGCCCCATTCATTCTTTCATGTACCCGGATCAGTCGTCCTGGCCCCTTTGCAGAGAAACAGCCCCAAAGCATGATGTTTCCACCACCATGCTTTACAGTAGGTATGGTGTTTGATGGATGCAACTCAGTATTCTTTTTCCTACAAACACGACAAGTGGTGTTTCTACCAAACAGTTCCAGTTTGGTTTCATCAGACCATAGGACATTCTCCCAAAACTCCTCTGGATCATCCAAATGCTCTCTAGCAAACTTCAGACGGGCCCGGACATGTACTGGCTTAAGCAGTGGGACACATCTGGCACTGCAGGATCTGAGTCCATGGTGGCGTAGTGTGTTACTTATGGTAGGCCTTGTTACATTGGTCCCAGCTCTCTGCAGTTCATTCACTAGGTCCCCCCGCGTGGTTCTGGGATTTTTGCTCACCGTTTTTGTGATCATTCTGACCCCACGGGGTGGGATTTTGCGTGGAGCCCCAGATCGAGGGAGATTATCAGTGGTCTTGTATGTCTTCCATTTTCTAATTATTGCTCCCACTGTTGATTTCTTCACTCCAAGCTGGTTGGTTATTGCAGATTCAGTCTTCCCAGCCTGGTGCAGGGCTACAATTTTGTTTCTGGTGTCCTTTGACAGCTCTTTGGTCTTCACCATAGTGGAGTTTGGAGTCAGACTGTTTGAGGGTGTGCACAGGTGTCTTTTTATACTGATAACAAGTTTAAACAGGTGCCATTACTACAGGTAATGAGTGGAGGAAAGAGGAGACTCTTAAAGAAGAAGTTACAGGTCTGTGAGAGCCAGAAATCTTGATTGTTTGTTTCTGACCAAATACTTATTTTCCACCATAATATGCAAAAAAAATGATAAAAAAACAGACAATGTGATTTTCTGGATTTTTTTTTCTCAGTTTGTCTCCCATAGTTGAGGCCTACGTATGATGTAAATTACAGACGCCTCTCATCTTTTTAAGTGGTGGAACTTGCACTATTGCTGACTGACTAAATACTTTTTTGCCTCACTGTATATATATTCTAGATTGTGGCCCAATTCTAATGCATCGGGTATTCTAGAATGCATGTCCCCGTAGTATATGGACAATGATGATTCCAGAATTCGCGGCAGACTGTGCCCGTCGCTGATTGGTCGAGGCAACCTTTATGACATCATCGTCGCCATGGCAACCATTATGACATCTACGTCGATACTGTGCCCGTTGCTGACGCGGGATGTCTACGTCCTTTATGACATCATCGTCGCTGTGCCCATCGTTAATTGGTCGAGGCCTGGCGGCCTCGACCAATCAGAGACGCGGGATTTCCAAGACAGACAGACAGACAGACGGAAAAACCCTTAGACAATTATATATATATAGATATATATATATACCCATCTTCTATCTATATCTATCTTTCTATCCCTTGGTTCACTATTTCTTATTTACTCCCTCCCTTCCTTCTTTCCTTTTCTTCCCTCCTTCCTTCCTCCCTTCCCTTCCTCTTTTCTTCCTTCGTTCCTTTCTCTTTCTTTTTTTCTTTTCTTCCTTTCTTTCTTTCTTTTCTTTCTTTTTCTTCCTTTCTCCTCCCTTCCTTCCTTCCTTCCCTCCCTCCTTCCTTCCTTCCTTCCTTCCATCCCTCCTTACTTCCTGCTTCCTCCCTTCCTTCCTTCCCTCTTTCCCTCCTTCCTTCCTTCACTCCTTCCTTCCTTCCCTCCTTCCTTCCTTCCTTACTTCCTGCTTCCTTCCTTCCTTCCCTCCTTTCCTCCTTCCTTCCATCCTTACTTCCTGCTTCCTCCCTTCCTTCCTTCCCTCTTTCCCTCCTTTCTTCCTTCCCTCCTTCCTTCCTTCCCTCCTTCCTTCCATCCTTGATTCTGACCTTTCATTCACCCCCCACATCCGATCACTGGCTCGCTCTTCTTACCTGCATCTCAAAAACATTTCTAGAATTCGCCCTTTTCTTACTTTCGACTCTGCAAAAACTCTTACTGTTTCACTTATTCATTCTCGTCTGGACTATTGTAACTCTCTACTAATCGGCCTCCCTCTTACCAAACTCTCCCCGCTCCAATCTGTCCTGAATGCTGCTGCCAGGATCATATTCCTCACCAACCGTTACACCGATGCCTCTACCTTGTGCCAGTCATTACACTGGTTACCCATCCACTCAAGAATCCAGTACAAAACTACTACCCTCATCCACAAAGCACTCCATGGCTCAGCACCACCCTACATCTCCTCTCTGGTCTCAGTCTACCACCCTACCCGTGCCCTCCGCTCCGCTGATGACCTCAGGTTAGCATCCTCAATAATCAGAACCTCCCACTCCCGTCTCCAAGACTTTACACGTGCTGCGCCGATTCTTTGGAATGCACTACCTAGGATAATACGATTAATCCCCAATCCCCACAGTTTTAAGCGTGCCCTAAAAACTCATTTGTTCAGACTGGCCTACCGCCTCAATGCATTAACCTAACGATCCCTGTGTGGCCTATATTAAAAAAAAAAAAAAAAATTAATTAACTGGTTCATGCAGCTTTACATGAACACCCAAGCCTTACACTATGGCTGGTCCGAATAACTATAGCAATTGTTACCATCCACCTCTCGTGTCTCCCCTTTTCCTCATAGTTTGTAAGCTTACGAGCAGGGCCCTCACTCCTCTTGGTATCTGTTTTGAACTGTATTTCTGTTATGCTGTAATGTCTATTGTATGTACAAGTCCCCTCTATAATTTGTAAAGCGCTGCGGAATATGTTGGCGCTATATAAATAAAAATTATTATTATTATTATTATTATTATTATCCTTACTTCCTGCTTCCTTCCTTCCTTCCCTCCTTCCCTCCCTCCTTCCTTCCATCCTTACTTCCTTCTTCCTTCCTTCCTTACTTCCTCCTTCCTTCCTTCCCTCCTTCCTTCCCTCCCTCCTTCCCTCCATCCTTACTTCCTGCTTCCTTCCTTCCTTACTTCCTTCCTTCCCTCCTTACTTCCTGCTTCCTTCCCTCCTTCCTTCCTACCATCCCTCCTTCCCTCCTTCCTATCTTCCTTCCATCCATTCCTCCTTACTTCCTGCTTCCTTCCTTCCTTCCATCCCTCCTTACTTCCTGCTTCCTTCCTTCCATCCCTCCTTACTTCCTGCTTCCTTCCCTCCTTCCTATCTTCCTTCCATCCATCCCTCCTTACTTCCTGCTTCCTTCCTTCCTTCCCTCCTTCCTTCCTTCCATCCCTCCTTCCTTCCTTCCCTCCTTCCTTCCTTCCTTCCTTCCTTCCTTCCTTCCTTCCTTCCTTCCTTCCTTCCTTCCTTCCTTCCATCCCTCCTTCCTTCCTTCCCTCCTTCCTTCCTTCCTTCCTTCCCTCCTTCCTTCCTTCCTTCCTTCCTTCCTTCCTCGCACAGAGGTTTTCTTTGAGGTGTTCAAAAAATTGACCACTGTTCTAGTGGAACACTCTGCAGGAAACGCTCCTCCATCTTTTGTGAAAACATTTTTTTAAGTGCTTTGGATGAATTTTTTGGGGAAACGTTTTGATTGGACGGCGCCTGGTTTGGAGCAGATTCCTCCAGGAGACACTTTTTTCTTTTCCCACCAGTTGTTTTTCAGAATGGAAAATGGAAAAAAAAATCACACAAAAGACTGAAAGCCGGAGCAGCTGAGGTCTCGGGAGTGAATGGGAAGAGTCTTTTTAGTATTTTTTAGTGATTTTTTTTAGGCCCTTTCTGGACTGGAGTAAGAATCTTCCATGTTCTCAGTGTGCACAGTGGTGACGTGTTTGCAGAGCAGTGAGGCCCAGAGAGGAGCTCTGCTGATGGTGCAGATGCAGCAGAGGGGAATTTGTTGTTTCCATTTCTGCTCAGTTGACCTGATGTAAGATGGCCTGCAGTCCTATGTAAAACCACATGGGACACATCTTGATATATGAGTTATAGCAAGTAACAAACTCCGCTCTGCTGCATCTGATGTAGCTGATATCATTAATGGAGAACGAATGAGCCGCGTAGAGACGAGCCGCAAGAATTAAAATGATTTCACTAAAATGGGAAATATTCTTCTATATTATTGCTCATGTAGGTCGGTGCATGTGGGACGACTGACAGCCAATGTATCTGACTGACTGAGCTCTGCTGCATCTGAACAAACCTCATCTCTGCCCCATCTGTGTGTTGAGGGATGGAGCTGTCATGTGCTGCACTCACAGCTGCACTGCCTTGTCCCGGAGGAGCCCACACTGGGGATCATCATCTCCCTATGCTACTATGTGCTAATATTTACTACCGCCATCTTGTGGGGCGCAGGAGGCTCATACACCCCGCTGCAGACTAATTCTGTACCGCTATTATATAGACTTCCTTATATATGGCACTATTACTTGTTCTATATATTTTGGTATCTTGTCCGGAGTTTATTATTGTATGTTCGTGTTTTGTAAGGACCATATGGCGGCATTATTCATTGGCTATTGTATGTTGGTATTATGTGTGCACTGTATGGAAGCATTATTCATTGGCTATTGTATGTTATTATTATGTGTGCACTGTATGACGACATTATTCATTGATCATTGTATGTTGGTATTATGTCTGCACTGTATGGCGGCATTATTCATTGGCTATTGTATGAACCAACCACAACTTAAGCACGGACAGCCAAAAAAGTGTACCCACACAGAGAATTACTGAAAAATATAAGCCTTTATTTATGGTGGCAATGGCACAATATTAAAAATAATAGTACGCGAGGACAATAAAAATTGTTTAAAAAATATATAGGATATTAATAAGTGACCTCTGGAAAAATTATTAATGGATATAAATATATTTTGTCACATGTGGTTACAGCCAAAAAAAATATATATATAAACAATATATAAAAAATAATAATCGAATGTATGTTATTATTATGTGTGCACTGTATGGCGACATTATTCATTGGTCATTGTATGTTGGTATTATGTCTGCACTGTATGGCGGCATTATTCATTGGCTATTGTATGTTGGTATTATGTCTGCACTGTATGGCGGCATTATTCATTCGTCATTGTATGTTATTATTATGTGTGCACTGTATGGCGGCATTATTCATTGGCTATTGTATGTTATTATTATGTGTGCACTATATGGCGACATTATTCATTGGTCATTGTATGTTGGTATTATGTCTGCACTGTATGGCAGCATTATTCATTGGCTATTGTATGTTGATATGTGTGCACTGTATGGCGGCATTATTCATTGGTCATTGTATGTTGGTATTATGTGTGCACTGCATGGTGGCATTATTCATTGGCTATTGTATTTTGGTATTATGTGTGCACTGTATGGCGGCATTATTCATTGGCTATTGTATGTTGATATTATGTGTGCACTGTATGGTGGTATTATTCATTGGTCATTGTTGGTATTATGTGTGCACTGTATGATGGCATTATTCATTGGCTATTGTATGTTGATATTATGTGTGCACTGTATGATGGCATTATTCATTGGCTATTGTATTTTGGTATTATGTGTGCACTGTATGGCAGCATTATTCATTGGCTATTGTATGTTGATATTATGTGTGCACTGTATGATGGCATTATTCATTGGCTATTGTATTTTGGTATTATGTGTGCACTGTATGGCGGCATTATTCATTGGTCATTGTATGTTGGTATTATGTGTGCACTGTATAGCAGCATTATTCATTGGCTATTGTATGTTGATATTATGTGTGCACTGTATGGCGGCATTATTCATTGGCTATTGTATGTTGGTATTATGTCTGCACTGTATGGCGGCATTATTCATTGGTCATTGTATGTTATTATTATGTGTGCACTGTATGGCGGCATTATTCATTGACCATTGTATGTTATTATGTGTGCACTGTATGGCGGCATTATTCATTGGCTATTGTATGATATTATGTGTGCACTATATGGCGACATTATTCATTGGTCATTGTATGTTGGTATTATGTCTGCACTGTATGGCAGCATTATTCATTGGCTATAGTATGTTGATATGTGTGCACTGTATGGCGGCATTATTCATTGGTCATTGTATGTTGGTATTATGTGTGCACTGCATGGTGGCATTATTCATTGGCTATTGTTTTTGGTATTATGTGTGCACTGTATGGCGGCATTATTCATTGGCTATTGTATGTTGATATTATGTGTGCACTGTATGGTGGCATTATTCATTGGTCATTGTTGGTATTATGTGTGCACTGTATGATGGCATTATTCATTGGCTATTGTATTTTGTTATTATGTGTGCACTGTATGGCAGCATTATTCATTGGCTATTGAATGTTGATATTATGTGTGCAGTGTATGATGGCATTATTCATTGGCTATTGTATGTTGGTATTATGTGTGCACTGTATGGCGGCATTATTCATTGACTATTGTTTGTTATTATTATGTGTGCACTGTATGGCGGCATTATTCATTGGCTGTTGTATGTTGGTATTATGTGTGCACTGTATGGCGGCATTATTCATTGGCTATTGTATGTTATTATTATGTGTGCACTGTATGGCGACATTATTCATTGGCCATTGTATGTTGGTATTATGTCTGCACTGTATGGCGGCATTATTCATTGGCTATTGTATGTTGGTATTATGTCTGCACTGTATGGCGGCATTATTCATTGGTCATTGTATGCTATTATTATGTGTGCACTGTATGGCGGCATTATTCATTGACTATTGTATGTTATTATGTGTGCACTGTATGGCGGCATTATTCATTGGCTATTGTATGTTATTATTATGTGTGCACTGTATGGCGACATTATTCATTGGTCATTGTATGTTTGTATTATGTCTGCACTGTATGGCAGCATTATTCATTGGCTATTGCATGTTGATATGTGTGCACTGTATGGCGGCATTATTCATTGGTCATTGTATGTTGGTATTATGTGTGCACTGCATGGCGGCATTATTCATTGGCTATTGTATTTTGGTATTATGTGTGCACTGTATGGCGGCATTATTCATTGACTATTGTATGTTGATATTATGTGTGCACTGTATGGTGGCATTATTCATTGGTCATTGTTAGTATTATGTGTGCACTGTATGATGGCATTATTCATTGGCTATTGTATTTTGTTATTATGTGTGTACTGTATGGCGGCATTATTCATTGGCTATTGTATGTTGATATTATGTGTGCACTGTATGATGGCATTATTCATTGGCTATTGTATTTTGGTATTATGTGTGCACTGTATAGCGGTATTATTCATTGGCTATTGTATGTTGATATTATGTGTGCACTGTATGGCGGCATTATTCATTGGTCATTGTATGTTGGTATTATGTGTGCACTGCATGGCGGCATTATTCATTTGTCATTGTATGTTGATATTATGTGTGCACTGTATGGCGGCATTATTCATTGGCTATTGTATGTTGATATTATGTGTGCACTGTATGGTGGCATTATTCATTGGCTATTGTATGTTGATATTATGTGTGCACTGTATGGCGGCATTATTCATTGGTCATTGTATGTTATTATGTGTGCACTGTATGGCGGCATTATTCATTGGTCATTATATGTTGTTATTATTATGTGTGCACTGTATGGCGGCATTATTCATTTGTCATTGTATGTTGATATTATGTGTGCACTGTATGGCGGCATTAGTCATTAGTCATTGTATGTTGGGATTATGTGTTTACTGTAGGGCAGTGTTATGTCAGCACTATGTGGTTGTATTATTTGCTATTTGCTATTATGAAAGCTATGTTTGGTGGCATTTTCTGTTTACTGTAAAGTGTCAGACATTGTGGTAATACATAGCTGAGCTGCAGTGTAAAGCACAGAGGAAAGACTGAGCAGCGTCAGAGATTGTGGTAATACGTAGCTGAGCTGCAGTGTAAAGCACAGAGGAAAGGCTGAGCAGCGTCAGAGATTGTGGTAATTCGTAGCTGAGCTGCAGTGTAAAGCACAGAGGAAAGGCTGAGCAGCATCAGAGATTGTGGTAATACGTAGCTGAGCTGCAGTGTAAAGCACAGAGAAAAGGCTGAGCAGCGTCATAGGGAGATAGATAGAATAAAAGCTGGTAATTCATCTGCCGGCTTCTGTAAAATTACTTCTGCAGGCGCTGACAGGATAGAAGAGATGGATTACCTACAGTAAATACATATAGAATAGGTAAATATATAGATGTCAGTGGCAACTACAATTAGTACAGTGTGTGTGCAAATTAGGGGACATGTATGTATTTAATAAAGGGTTATTTTACGTTAAAAAAAAAGGCGTGGGCTCCCGTGCAATTTTTAAAACCAGCAGATGGAAAGTCAGCAACTGGGGGCAGATGTTTATAGCCTGGGAAAGGGTAATACCTATGGAGCTTCTCAGGCTATTAATCAGCTCACAGCTGTATATTTAGCCTTTACTGGCTATTAAATTAGGGGACCCCCCAAAAAGTGACGTGAGGTCCCCTATAACTAATAACCAGAAAAGGCTATGCAGACAGCTGCGGGCTGATATTAATAGCCTAGGAAGGGGCCATGGATATTGGCCCCCTCTGGCTAAAAACATCAGCACTCAGCCATCCCAGAAAAAGTGCATCTCTAATATGTGCCAAGGCTCGCTCTTCCCACTTGCCCTGTAGCGGTGACAAGTGGGATAATAGTTGTGGGGTTGATGTCACCATCCTGGTTGAAAACTGTATATACCCCAGATATAGATTACGGCGTGGGACAGAACTATGGACAGGTATGGTATATTGTTGGTTTATTATTTTACTTTTATTACATGGGATCGAGGGCGTCACATGAATTAGGAGTAGCAATAAAATGGTAAAACTGTGTTGTGTTTTATTTAATTAAAAGTCTTTATTCTGGCTGTGTCTTTATTTAACATGTACCAACTATAGGATTAGTAATGGATAGGGGTTTTATTGACACTTTCCATTACTAAGCTGGGCTTGATGTCACCTTACAATACAAAGGTGACATCAACCCCACAACTATTATCCCACTTGACACCGCTACAGGGAAAGTGGGAAGAGTGAGGCTAAGTGCCCGAAGTGGTGCATCTTAGAGATGCACTTTTTCTGGGATGGCTGAGTGCTGATGTTTTTAGCCATAGGGGGCCAATATCCATGTCCTCTTCCTAGGCTATTAATATCAGCATGCAGCTGTCTGCATAGCCTTTGCTAGTTATTAATTATAGTGTGAGCCCACATCATTTTTTGGGGGGTTCCCCTATTTTAATAGCCAGTAAAGGATAAGTATACAGCTGTGAGCTGATATTAATAGCCTGGGAAGCTCCATGGGTATTACCCCCTTCCCAGGCTATAAACATCTGCCCCCAGTAGCTGGCTTTCCCTCTGCTGGTTTTGAAAATTGCGTGAGAGCCCATGCCATTTTTTACGTAAAATTACCATTTATTAATTACGTACATGTCCCCTAATTTGCACACACACTGCATTAATTGTGTTTGTCAATACCATCTATATATCTTTATAAAACAACCTTGGACTCCGATAGATAGAGCAGTTACGTTGCATCAGAGTAGACCTGCAGTGTAAAGCACAGTGGCGGACAGAGCAGCGTGTGAAAAGACAGTAACCGTAGACTCCAGCAGACAGTGCAGCTGCGGTCGGGTTTACACGGCTCGGAACGATCAGTGATAGAAAAGTATTGTCCTCGGCAGCACAGGTCCTGTTTACTGTGCATGATGTGCTGCCGAGAGCGAGGACTCATTGCACCACATGAATGAGCATTTTTCACCTTGGTGTGGTGATTGTGACTGACAACTGCCCCATCTCAGGCGGCATTCACATGTTGCGTTTTTTGGGGAATTTTCTAAAATTTTCTGTAAAATTTCCTTTACTCACAACTGACAGAACTTCTGGTTTATGGACGGCTGTAGAACACAAGGGGGCGCTGCCCGTGCTGGCATCTGTGTGGGGGTCGCCTGCTGTACAGGGGGACATGGAAGAGCGGCCCTTTACATGAGGGCGTGCAGGGTGGGGGGCTTCTATCCTACCTGGGGGTGTTGGGGTGGAGGACAGAGAAGACACCGGAAGCTTTATCATGGACGGAGGTGATGTGTCGGGATCCACCTTGGACAGTAGGATCGGCTGGGGCTGACGGGAACGTGTATCCACACCTAGGGGTGCAAGGGCTGAGCTATCTCGCTTAATACCGCCAAGTAGAACAAAATATCTACTGTTCCAAATTAGTTTTTATATAATCTCAATCTTTAATTTTTAATTAATCACACCCCATACTAAAAATTATTAATAAAAAAACCCAAATGAGCAGAGTGGTTATAGATCAGTGCAGACACATCACTAATCCTATATCAAAAGTACAAGAGTTCTGATAATCCCTCATCTTCATCATTAACTAGAAGCTTAACGAGGTAATTTATCAGTCAGCTGTAAGACAGACACTAACGATGCAGCTCAGACATCTCACATTGACCCTTAGTTCACTTACTTACCCCCATGGAAGCATCGATGCAGAAAACGAGATACATCTATACACACCAAGGGCCACTGTATAATCAGAGCGCTCTGCCCAGCAACCAGCACCCGGGCCCAATACATGACCTGAACTGCCGGGAGGCGGGTGACAGCATCCGTGTCCATGATGTAGGGACCTTAATGATTTCTAAATAAAGGGGGAAGACTCCTCTTACAGCCATAGAGTATCTAATCCTATCCTGTGTGATACTGACTGCTGAGTCGTGTATCTAATCCTATCCTGTGTGATACTGACTGCTGAGCTCTGTATCTAATCCTATCCTGTGTGATAATGTCTGCTGAGCCGTGTATCTAATCCTCTCCTGTGTGATACTGTCTGCTGAGCCGTGTATCTAATCCTCTCCTGGGTGATACTGTCTGCTGAGCTGTGTAACCAATCCTATGCTGTGTGATACTGTCTGCTGAGCTCTGTATCTAATCCTATCCTGTGTGATACTGTCTGCTGAGCCGTGTATCTAATCCTCTCCTGTGTGATACTGTCTGCTGAGCTGTGTATCTAATCCTATCCTGTGTGATACTGGCTGCTGAGCCGTGTATCTAATCCTATCCTGTGTGATACTGACTGCTGAGCCGTGTATCTAATCCTATCCTGTGTGATACTGTCTGCTGAGCCGTGTATCTAATCCTCTCCTGTGTGATACTGTCTGCTGAGCTGTGTATCCAATCCTATCCTGTGTGATACTGTCTGCTGAGCCGTGTATCTAATCCTATCCTGTGTGATACTGACTGCTGAGTCGTGTATCTAATCCTATCCTGTGTGATACTGTCTGCTGAGCCATGTATCTAATCTTAAGCCTGTGTGATACTGTCTGCTGAGCCGTGTATCTAATCCTAGCCTGTGTGATACTGACTGCTGAGTTGTGTATCTAATCCTATCCTGTGTGATACTGTCTGCTGAGCTGTGTATCTAATCCTATCCTGTGTGATACTGTCTGCTGAGCTGTGTATCTAATCCTATCCTGTGTGATACTGACTGCTGAGCTGTGTATCTAATCCTATCCTGTGATACTGTGTTCTGAGCTGTGTATCTAATCCTCTCCTGTGTGATACTGACTGCTGAGCCGTGTATCTAATCCCATCCTGTGTGATACTGTCTGCTGAGCTGTGTATCTAATCCTATCCTGTGTGATACTGGCTGCTGAGCCGTGTATCTAATCCCATCCTGTGTGATACTGACTGCTGAGCCGTGTATCTAATCCCATCCTGTGTGTGACACTTTCTCATAGATACAGGAAATACATTGACAACTAGAGAACTATCATATTAGTGTAGTTTTGCCTGCAGTCCTATGTAGCTGCATAGATTGCACATTGTGGTATCAGCTTCGCTTTCAGTTCTCCTCCTCGGCTCTGCCAGCTCCATACAGTGATCACCACCTCATTTACTAAAATGCCTGTGCAGCAATACAGTGCATTATCCAGTAGGGGGCGACAGTGATGCTAAGAGTGGCTGTACTTTCCCTTTAAATAAATTCCCATCTGTTAACTGACTAACAGTAAAGGGGGTCTCCAGAGCCTTATGATGGGAGGGTTGTGTGTTACCGCTGGTTCTCCAACACCTGGTGAGCAGCAGAATGAAGAACAGCGCCATACATATGAGTGTGGCAGTGAGCTATCTATTATCTATTTATTATCTATCTATTATCTATCTATTATCTATCTATTATCTATTTATTATCTATCTATTATCTATTTATTATCTATCTATTATCTATTTATTATCTATCTATTATCTATTTATTATCTATCTATTATCTATTTATTATCTATCTATTATCTATTTATTATCTATCTATTATCTATTTATTATCTATCTATCTATCTATCTATCTATCTATCTATTTATCTATATATTATCTATCTATCTATTATCTATCTATCTATCTATTGTCCAGAAAGATGAAGGCAGCACTCCAGTAGAAAAAATAAGAGTATTTTATTGGCCCATGTGCATACTCTTATTTTTTCTATTGGAGTGCTGCCTTCATCTTTCTGGACAATAGCATGAGGTTTGCTATATACCTGGAAGGATCTTTTGCACCCTCTGTCTTCTTTTGGTGCTGCTTTTTGTTTTCTTTTTCTATATCTATCTATCTATATACACCTCTGGCAAACATTGAGACCACTGAAAAGTGTTCAGTTTGTCTGATTTTTCTCTTTGTAGGTATATTTTTGAGTAAAATGTAAATTGTTCTTTTATTCTATAAACTACTGACGCATTGTCCTGCTGGAAAAAACACTTCTCAGAGGGAATCAACTGTTTTTCCAGGATAACCTTGTATGCGGCTTGATTCATATGTCCTTCACAAAGAACAACCTGCCCAATTCCAGCCTTGCTGAAGCCTCCCCAGATCCAATGTTGTCCTAAATGCCTAATGATGATAAATATGATCCACCTGTGTGTGATCAAGTCTCCGTATAAATGCACCTGCTCTGTGATAGCCTCAGGGTTCTGTGTGAAGCACAGAGAGCATCATGAAGACCAAGGAACACAACAGGCAGGTCCGTGATACTGTTGTGGAGAAGTTTAAAGCCGGATTTGGATACAAAATGATTTCCAAAACTTTAAACATTCCAAGGAGCACTGTACAAGCGATCGTATTGAAATGGAAGGAGTATCATACCACTGCAAATCTACAAAGACCCGGCCGTCCCTCTAAACTTTCATCTCAAACAAGGAGAAGACTGATCAGAGATGCAACCAAGAGGCCCATGATCACTCTGGATGATCTGCAGAGATCTACAGCTGAGGTGGGACAGTCTGTCCATAGGACAACAATCAGTCGTACACTGCACAAATCTGGTCTTTATGGAAGAGTGGCAAGAAGAAAGCCATTTCTCAAAGATATCCATAAAAAGTGTCGCTTAAAGTTTGCAACAAGCCACCTGGGAGACACCAAACATGTGGAAGAAGGTGCTCTGGTCAGATGAGACCAAAATCGGAACTTTTTGGCATCAATGCCAAACAATGTTGTTTGCCAAGGAAGAATGGGCAAGAATTTCAGTCTCTCGATGTACAAAACTGATGGAGACAAACCCCAAGAGACTGGTAATCGCAGCAAAAGGTGGCAGAACAAAGTATTAAGTTAAAGGGGCCGATCTATCTATTATCTATCTATTATCTATCATCTATCTATCTATCTATCTATCCCTTTATCTATTTCATATCTATCTGCAGGGCTTTCAAAAAGTCTTCCTACCCTGTGAACTTTTCCACATTTTTCACATTACACCCACAAACCCAAATGTGTTTTATTGGGATTTATTTGATGCCAACACAAATAACAGGTATTTATGAAGGGTAAGGGAAACAATTCGAGGTTTTCTAATTATTTAAAAAATATAAATCTGAACCTTGTTCCGTGCATTTGTGTTCAGCCCCTGAGTCAGTACTTTGTAGGACCACCTCTCGTTGCAGTCTTTTGGGGTCTGTCTCTTCCAGATTTGCTCATGTAGAGGTGACGTTTTGCCCCTTCTCCTTTGCACACTCGCTGTCGCTCAGTGAGATTGGATGGAGACGTCTATGAACTACACTATTATATTCTTGTCACAGATTCTCTGGGATTTGGGTCTGGACGATGACTGGGCCGTTCACACACAGGAATATGCTCTGAACTAAACCCTCCATTGTAGCTCCGGCAGGATGTTTAGGGTCGTTGTCCTGCTGGAAAGTGAACCTACGCCCCAGGCTCAAGTCTTTTGCAGCCTCTAACAGATTTTCCTCCAGAATTGCCCTGTATTTAGCTCCATTCATCGTCCATTCAACTCTGACCAGCTTCCCCCCCTGCTGAAAAGAAGCCTCCCCACAGCATGATGCTAGCACCACCACCATGTGTGACGGTGGGCATGGTGTTATCATAATCATGTGCAGTGTTAGCTTTGTGCCACACATCGTGTTTTGGAATTAGTACAAAAAGCTCTCCTTTGGCTTCAACTGACCAGAGCCTATTCTTCCACATGCTCACTGTGTCCGCTATATTAGTTTTTTTGCAAGCTGCAAACAGAACTTGTTATGGTTTTGAAAAATATCTTCTTGCTTATCTTCCATAAAGACAAGACTTGTGGAGTATATGACCATTAGTTGTCCTGTGGCAGATTCTCCCCCTGAACTGTTGATTTCTGCAGCTCCTCCAGATTGACCTTCGGCCTCTTGGCTGCTTCTCTGATTATTGCTCTCCATGCTTGAGATGTCAGTTTGGGTAAATGGCCATGTCTTGGTAGGTTTGCAGTTGAACCGTACTCCTTCCATTTTTGAAAGATGGATTAACAATGCGCCATGACTAGTGTTGAGCGATACCGTCCGATACTTGAAAGTATCGGTATCGGATAGTATCGGCCGATACCCGAAAAATATCGGATATCGCCGATACCGATATCCGATACCAATACAAGTCAATGGGACATCAAGTATCGGAAGGTATTCTCATGGTTCCCAGGGTCTGAAGGAGAGGAAACTCTCCTTCAGGCCCTGGGATCCATAGGGATGTGTAAAATAAAGAATTAAAATAAAAAATATTGATATGCTCACCTCTCCGGCGGCCCCTGGACTTCACACTGCTAACCGGGAGGCTTCTTTGTTTAAAAAGCGCGCCTTTCGGACTTGTGAATGACGTCCCGGCTTCTGATTGGTCGCGTGCCGCCCATGTGACCGGCACGCGACCAATCAGAGGCCGCGACGTCATTCGCAGGTCCTCAATTCCTATAATTAGCAGTTTTGTGAATGAGAATGACGTTGCGGCTTCTGATTGGCCGCGTGCCGGTCACATGGGCGGCACGCGACCAATCAGAAGCCGGGACGTCATTCACCGGTCCGAAAGGCGCGCTTTTTAAACAAAGAAGCCTCCCGGATAGCAGCGTGATGTCCAGGGGCCGCCGGAGAGGTGAGCATATCAATATTTTTTATTTTAATTCTTTATTTTCCACATCCCTATTGATTCGATACCGATACCCGATATCACAAAAATATCGGATCTCGGTATCGGAATTCCGATACCGCAAATATCGGCCGATACCCGATACTTGCGGTATCGGAATGCTCAACACTAGCCATGACATGTTCAGAGCTTGGTCTATTTTTTATAGACTAACCCTGCTTTGCTATTCTCCATGATTTTATCCCTGACCTGTCTGGTGAGCTTCTTGATTTTCATGATGCTGTTTGATCCCTAATGTTCTCAAACCTCTGAGGCCCTCACAGAACAGCCGTAGTTATGGAGCGCCCCCAGACACAGGGCCACAAGTCACTCGGTACCGGTCCCTTTCCTTCTGTTCTGCGGTTGTCACGGTGGCTGGACCCGGTCGTGACCCTGCTAAGGGGCGTCCAATGAAAATGGTAGTACAGTCTGTCAGTAGTTCGTGACGCCACCTGTGGTGTTCGGTAAGGGCGACCGACGCTGCTGTGGGGTCCACTGGGGTGATGGAATGGCAGCCAGATGGTATACCTTCCCACAGGTGAAGTATGTCCCCAGGGCTTCCCAGAGTGTAGATGGTGTATGGTGTCAGGTGCAGGCAATAACGAGGACACAGGGTTGCAGTCTCTTTACCTTTTACTGAAGGCTTCAGTACACTCAGTCCAGAGCACGTTCAACCGGGCTATCAGAGACCGGCCGGTCCGATGGGCACATCCAGAGTTTCCTTCGCAGATGGAAATCGTTGCCTACCAATAGCGCCTGTGTGTTGTAGTCCTACCCCGCTGAGCATTCGGAATAGTCCTCACAACTGCTGTTCTCCTTCGGTTCGTTCTCTACAGCTCTCTCTCTCTCTCTCTCTCTCGTTCTTTGGTTCCAGATGTTGCTAGTTTCTAACGTCCCCCAGATAAAGTATGGCTAGAACGCCACCCGTTTGACGGGAAGGCTTGGAGGTCTTCCGGGAACCTAGAGACGCCCCTCTCCCAATGTTGCCCCCTATGTCTTCGTAGGTGTAAAAGGTACACAGCCAACCTATAATCAACTGTCCAGCGGAATTTGAAGTAAGGCCTGAAGTCAGTTACTCCTACGGTGATCCGGCCACCGACTACGCGCCTCAGTAGGATGTTGTCTTCCTCTCTCGGCACGACTCTTACTGGCTCTCCTTTGTGCTGATCTCGTTTACACTGTTCCACAATATCCTTCCCCTCTCGTCTCTTTCTTAGGATACCGTCACGGGGTGTGCAGGCACGGTTCCGTAACGTTCTGCTCTGTTCGCTAGGCACCTGCCAGGTTCCCACGCCTGACAGGAACCCCCCTGTGTCTTCTCCCTGCAACACCCCCTGCCACGGGATGTTGCCTGGTTCCAACCCAGTCAGCTTCTGACTAACTTCCTCCCCAGCCCCTAGTTTTACCAGTGTGAGGAGTGGCCCAATAAATAAAGCCTTTTGCTCCCCCTAGTGGCCGGAGTGTGAAGTGTAATGTGTTCTGGTTATACCTGGTCAGGAGAACTCTTTAGTGCCATCGGTACCGCTACTCGCCTTGGGGCCATACTGCAACGACCAGGTCTCTGGGGCGCTGCACTTATACTGAGGATAAATCACACCCAGGTAGATTCAATGTACGAATTATGTGACTTCTATTCTTTTATCTTATTATATCTATCTTTTTTCCAAAAGAAGGCAGCACAATAGTTCCAGAAATAAAGTGTAACAAAACGTTATTCATGTGGCAAAATACATCAGAGCCGCTCTCATTCCCGATGTATTATGCTGCAGCAGCACCACATGGACCGAATAAAGTCCATAACACTTTGCTTTCTGCATTTGATGTGCTGCCTTCGTTTATGAGAAGTAGAATACATGACGAGATCCTGATGGAATCTTGGAATACTGGGCTTGTAACGAAGGTCCATATTTCTATCTATTATCTATTATCAATCTATTATCTATCTATTATTTGTCTATTATCTATCTATCTATCTATCTAGTATCTATCTATCATCTATCTATCATCTATCTATCTATCTATCTATCTATCTATCTATCTATCTATCTATCTATCTATCTATCTATTATCTATCTATCTATTATCTATCATCTATCTATCTATCTATTATCTATCTATTATTTATCTATTATCTATCTATTATCTATCTATTATTTATCTATTATCTATCTATTAACTATCTATTAACTATCTATTATCTATCTATTAACTATCTATCTATTATCTATCTATTAACTATCTATTATCTATCTATTAACTATATATCTATTGTCTATCTATTATTTATCTATTTATTATCTATCTATTATCTATCTATCTATCTATCATCTATGTATTATCTATCTATCTATTATCTATCTATCTATCTATCTATCATCTATCTATTATCTATCTATCTATCATCTATCTATTATCTATCTATCATCTATCTATTATCTATCTATCTATCTATCTATCTATCTATCTATCTATCTATCTATCTATCTATCTATCTATCATCTATCTATCTATCTATCTATCTAATATCTATCTATCTATCTATCTATCATCTTTCTATCTATCTATCTATCTATCTATCTATCTATCATCTATCTATTATCTATATATCTATTATCTATTATCTATCTAATATCTATCTCTCTACTATCTTTAGATCTATCATCTATTTATCAACTATCTATTATCTAATATCTATATATTATCTATCTATCTATCTATCTATTATTTATATTATCTGTCTATAATCTATATGTTATCTAGTATCTATCTGTCATCTATCTATTATCTATATATTATCTGTTATTTAAAACAAGTTTTTTTATTTAAAATAATTCAATATCCAATCCAAAGTGTCATTGTACTTGGTCTAAAAAATCCTCTGGCTTTATACGCTAGTAAATGAAAACAATTCTTGCTACAATCGGCCACCACTAGAGGGAGCTCACTGCATACAGGTCATACACAGACTTCTATAATAGCACAGTCTGCAGAGTGCTCCCTCTGGTGGTGGCTGATTGCAAGAAGAACTTTATATAGATATAAAATTTGTATGGACTTATCCAAGCCTTAATTGTAAAAGCATAGATATATATATATATAGAAGTTTGCGTTTATATAAAAAAGTCACTTTGTTATATCTATTAGAAAAAGTCCCCCTAAAGAATGTGAGAACATTTCCTTAATAGTGTGTAGACGCGCTGAGGAAGCATCGATCTGCTCAGCCTTGTATGTTTGTGTACCGGAGTAAGAAAGTAAATGAGGCGAAGAGAGAAGAGAAATTACCGTCACCTGATACCTTCCTATATATATTATCAGACACATGTCAACATCTGCTGAGGAGGAGGGATCCTAAATACTGAGCGGGTGCAAGAGGCCGGAGAGAGGGGGCGCCGCACCTCCCTCACCTCCACTGTACTGACAATCACTCACAGTGTGCTGGGATCAGGTCGGGGGTTTACATTTGATTTTTCCTTCTCTGGCATGCAACCCCATATACAGCATAAATAAACAGATATCTGAATCCAACCATATGTAGAAGAGCGAGCAATCAGCGGAGTAATCCAAGCCATACGTTGTCCTTATAGGCAAAGGGAAAGTCTTAAGGGGTATATAGATTTCTTTATGGGAGTGAAATCGAAAATTCACAAACATAAATTACATTACTGTTCCTGAGTTACATCCTGTATTATACTCCAGAGCTGCACTCACTATTCTGCTGGTGCAGTCACTGTGTACATACATTACATTACTGATCCTGAGTTACATCCTGTATTATACCCCAGAGCTGCACTCACTATTCTGCTGGTGCAGTCACTGTGTACATACATTACATTACTGATCCTGAATTACATCCTGTATTATACTCCAGAGCTGCACTCACTATTCTGCTGGTACAGTCACTGTGTACATACATTACATTACTGATCCTGAGTTACATCCTGTATTATACCCCAGAGCTGCACTCACTATTCTGCTGGTGCAGTCACTGTGTACATACATTACATCACTGATCCTGAGTTACATCCTGTATTATACCCCAGAGCTGCACTCACTATTCTGCTGGTGCGGTCACTGTGTACATACATTACATTACCGATCCTGAGTTACATCCTGTATTATACCCCAGAGCTGCACTCACTATTCTGCTGGTAGTCATTGTGTACATACATTACATTACCGATCCTGAGTTACATCCTGTATTATACCCCAGAGCTGCACTCACTATTCTGCTGGTGCGGTCACTGTGTACATACAATACATTACTGATCCTGAGTTACATCCTGTATTATACCCCAGAGCTGCACTCACTATTCTGCTGGTGCGGTCACTGTGTACATACATTACATTACTGATGCTGAGTTACATCCTGTGTTATACCCCAGAGCTGCACTCACTATTCTGCTGGTGCGGTCACTGTGTACATACATTACATTACTGATCCTGAGTTACATCCTGTATTATACCCCAGAGCTGCACTCACTATTCTGCTGGTGCAGTCACTGTGTACATACATTACATTACTGATCCTGAGTTACATCCTGTATTATACTCCAGAGCTGCACTCACTATTCTGCTGGTGCAGTCACTGTGTACATACATTACATTACTGATCCTGAGTTACATCCTGTATTATACTCCAGAGCTGCACTCACTATTCTGCTGGTGCAGTCAAAATGTTTGATGGAGCCCAACAATAAAAATGCATTTAGCCCCTTTAATTCCTGACCATTTTCAATCAGTAACTGAGTGCTGTAAACTGGACAGGAGCATCTGCATTCGGGGGGAGGGAGGGAGTAATTTATGTATTAATTTGATAAGCAGTTATATGACTTTTTTGAGGTCTGTGATGACCATGGAGTCAGAGGTCTATTTTTCACCCCATCCATTCTCCTATATTTGCCACTTACAGAGCAATATAGTCCTCTAGCAAAGTTAGATGTTTATTTGCACCCCCTTAAGTTCCAGGACCATTTGCCCCGCCTACGGTTACACCCCCGCTTAAATTTGTTGTTAAAAGGACATGCTATATTTTTTGCAAACTCTAGAATGACCCTTATGTGATTTATTTTAACCTCCTATACTCTTCCGTAGGTTCCCCTACTGATGCCCATAGTATAACAGCTATACCCCAGCGACATTTCTGGGAATCGTCATCCTTGGATTTTATCTATTTTCCTGCTTTGGATTTTTATTGCTCTTGAAAATGAAGATTCATCTTTTCGTTGGGACTGTATTAACGTTTATTCTTCATACACGGATTTGCCAGAGCATCAAATGGCTGTGAGTATCTCCTCGTACATTATAATGGTATTGTCCAGCTGACTGTCATTATGTAAAACATGGAGAATCTGCTCATATTTTCACAAGAGTCCACCTGTAGGTGAAATGGGTTACTGCAATCTTCTGTAGACTAAAAGAAAAGTGCTTCCCATCCCTCCTGTACCCCCAAATGATCAGCAGATGCTAACTTTCCCATATTAGGGGCTAAGAGAGCTTCTCCTGGGTACTAGGACTTCGAGAGCTTCCCCTGGGTAGTAGGGCTAAGATAGCTGTCTCTGGATAGTAGGGCTAAGAGCGCTGTCCCTGGGTTGGGTAGTAGGGCTAAGAGCGCTCTCCCTGGTAGTAGGGCTAAGAGAGCTGTCCCTGGGTAGTAGGGCTAAGAGAGCTGTCCCTGGGCAGTAGGGCTAAGAGCGCTGTCCCTGGGTAGTAGGGCTAAGAGAGCTGTCCCTGGATAGTAGGGCTAAGAGAGCTGCCCCTGGGTAGTAGGGTTAAGAAAGCTGCCCCTGGATAGTAGGGCTAAGAGAGCTTCCCCTGGGTAGTAGGGCTAAGAGAGCTGTCCCTGAGTAGTAGAGCTAAGATAGCTGTCCCTGTGTCGTATGGCTTAGAGAGCTTCCCCTGGGTAGTAGGGTTAAGATAGCTGTCTCTGGATAGCAGGGCTAAGAGAGCTGTCCCTGGATAGTAGGGCTAAGAGAGCTTCCCCTGGGGAGCAAAGCTAAGAAAGCTTCTCCTGGGTAGTAGGGCTAAGAGAGTTGTCCCTGGGTAGTAGGGCTAAGAGAGCTGTCCATGGTTAGTAGGGCTAAGAGAGCTGCCCCTGGGTAGTAGGGGTAAGAGAGCTGCCCCTGGGTAGTAGGGCTAAGAGACCTGTCCCTGAGTAGTAGGGTTTAGAGAGCTGTCCATGGGTAGTAGGGCTAAGAGAGCTGCCTCTGGGTAGTAGGGCTAAGAGAGCTGTCCCTGGGTAGTAGGGCTAAGACAGCTGTCCCTGGATAGTAGGGCTAAGAGAGCTGCCCCTGGGTAGTAGGGTTAAGAAAGCTGCCCCTGGATAGTAGGGCTAAGAGAGCTTCCCCTGGGTAGTAGGGCTAAGAGAGCTGTCCCTGAGTAGTAGAGCTAAGATAGCTGTCCCTGTGTCGTATGGCTTAGAGAGCTTCCCCTGGGTAGTAGGGTTAAGATAGCTGTCTCTGGATAGCAGGGCTAAGAGAGCTGTCCCTGGATAGTAGGGCTAAGAGAGCTTCCCCTGGGGAGCAAAGCTAAGAAAGCTTCTCCTGGGTAGTAGGGCTAAGAGAGTTGTCCCTGGGTAGTAGGGCTAAGAGAGCTGTCCATGGTTAGTAGGGCTAAGAGAGCTGCCCCTGGGTAGTAGGGGTAAGAGAGCTGCCCCTGGGTAGTAGGGCTAAGAGACCTGTCCCTGAGTAGTAGGGTTTAGAGAGCTGTCCATGGGTAGTAGGGCTAAGAGAGCTGCCTCTGGGTAGTAGGGGTAAGAGAGCTGCCCCTGGGTAGTAGGGCTAAGAGGGCTGTCCCAGGATACTAAGGCAAAAGAGAGCTGTCCCTGGGAACTAGGGCTAAGAGCTCTGGTCTTGGGTAGTAGGGCTAAGAGAGCTTTTCCTGGGTAGTAGGATTAAGATATATGTCACTGGGTAGCAGGGCTAAGAGTGCTGTCCCTTGGTAGTAGGGCTAAGAGCGCTGTCCCTGAGTAGTAGGACTAAGAGAGCAGCCCCTGGGAGGTAGGCCTAAGAGAGTTGTCCCTTGGTATTAGGGCTAAGAGTGCTGTCCCTGGGTAAAGAGACTAAGAGAGTTGTCCCTGGATAGTAGGGCTAAGTGAACTGTCCCTTGGTAGTAGGGCTAAGAGAGTTGTCCCTGGACAGTAGGGCTAAGACAGCTGTCCTAGGGTAGTAGGGCTAAGAGTGCTGTCCATGGGTAGTAGAGCTAAGAGATATACCCCTGGGTAGTAAGGCAATGAGAGCTGTCCCTGGGTAGTAGGTCTAAAAGCGCAGGCTGCCTGTGTTCACCGTTTGTGCTGGCTGACTGCATTCCATTCACCATTTGTGCAGGCTGACTGCGTTCACCATTTGTTTAGGCTGCCTGTGTTCACCATTTGTGCAGGCTGACTGCCTTCACCGTTTGTGCAGGATTCCTGCTGCGATGGTGGGATATGTTATGTGGTTATCATTTTGTGTATATTTATATTTTACTTTTTATCATGGTGTTCTCTTGTAGGAGGAGTTATTTGTAAATTGATGAATTGGTCCTGTACTGTTATCTCTCCACAGGGTCAGTGAAATCGAACCGAGTGAAATCGGCCGATCCTATAAAAAAGTCGGGGTCGGCCGAAACTCGAAACCCAATGCAGTGCATTGGGTTTCCAATGGTTCCCAGGGTCTGAAGGAGAGGAAACTCTCCTTCAGGCCCTGCGATCCATATTTAAGTGTAAAATAAAGAATTAAAATAAAAAATATCGCTGTACTCACCCTCGGACGCGCCCTGGTACTAACCGGGAACCTTCCTTCCTTCGAATCAGCGCTTGCAGGACCTTGCGGTGACGTCGCGGCTTGTGATTGGTCGCGTGACCGCCCATGTGATCGCTCGCGTGACCAATCACAAGCCGCGACGTCACCGCAAGGTCCTGCAAGCGCTGATTCGAAGGAAGAAAGGCTGCCGGTTAGTACCAGGGCGCGTCAGAGGGTGAGTATAGCGATATTTTTCATTTTAATTCTTTATTTTACACTTAATATGGATTCCGATACCGATTTCCGATATCGCAAACATATCGGAACTCGGGATCGGAATTCTGATACCAGATTCAGAAGATCGCCGACTTCATGGCCGACCCCACACAGGGGTCGGGTCGGGTTTCATGAAACCCGACTTTGCCAAGAGTCGGCGACTTCTGAAAATGGCCGATCCGTTTCGCTCAACCCTAGTATTCACTGTTTGTGCAGGCTGAGTGCATTCATTGTTTGTGTTGGCTGACTTCATTCACCGTTTGTGCAGGCTGACTATTCACTGTTTGTGCAGGCTGACTGCATTCATTGTTTGTGCAGTCTGACTGCTTTCACAGCTTGTGCTGGCTGACTGTGTTCACCACTTGTGCTGGCTGACTGCGCTCACTGTTTGTGCAGGCTGACTGCATTCATTGTTTGTGTTAGCTGATTGTATTCACTGTTTGTGCAAGCTGACTGCGTTCACCGTTTGTGCAGGCTGACTGCTTTTACTGTGTGTTCGGGCTGACTGTGTTCATCGTTTGTGCAGACTGACTGCGTTCACTGTGCAGGCTGACTGCGTTCACTGTTTGTGCATCCTGACTGCTTTCAGCTTTTGTGCTGGCTGACTGTGTTCACCATTTGTGCAGGCTGACTGCGTTCACTGTTTGTGCAGGCTGACTGCATCCATTGTTTGTGTTGGCTGACTATTCACTGTTTGTGCAGGCTGACTGCATTCATTGTTTGTGTTGGCTGACTGTATTCACTGTTTGTGTTGGCTGACTGCATTCACCGTTTGTGCAGGCTGACTGTATTCACCGTTTGTGCAGGCTGACTATTCACTGTTTGTGCAGGCTGACTGCATTCATTGTTTGTGCAGTCTGACTGCTTTCACCGCTTGTACTGGCTGACTGTGTTCACCACTTGTGCTGGCTGACTGCGTTCACCGATTGTGCAGGCTGGCTGCGTTCACTGTTTGTGCTGGCTAACTGCATTCATTGTTTGTGTTGGCTGACTGTATTCACTGTTTGTGCAGGCTGACTACATTCATTGTTTGTGTTGGCTGACTGCATTCACCGTTTGTGCAGGCTGACTGCATTCATTATTTGTGTTGGCTGACTGCATTCACCGTTTGTGCAGGCTGACTGTATTCACTGTTTGTGCAGGCTGACTGCATTCATTGCTTGTGCAGTCTGACTGCTTTCACCGCTTGTGCTGGCTGACTTTGTTCACCACTTGTGCTGGCTGACTGCATTCATTGTTTGTGCAGTCTGACTGCTTTCACCGCTTGTGCTGGCTGACTTTGTTCACCACTTGTGCTGGCTGACTGCGTTTACCGTTTGTGCATCCTGACTGCTTTCACCGTTTGTGCAGGCTGACTGTATTCACCATTTGTGGAGGCTGACTGCTTTCACTGTTTGTGCTGGCTAACTGTGTTCACCATTTGTGCAGGCTGACTGCGTTCACTGTTTGTGCTGGCTGACTGTGTTCACCATTTGTGCAGGCTGACTGCGTTCACTGTTTGTGCAGACTGACTGCATTCATTGTTTGTGTTGGCTGACTGTATTCACTGTTTGTGCAGGCTGACTGCATTCATTGATTGTGTTGGCTGACTGTATTCACTGTTTGTGCTGGCTGACTGCGTTCATCGTTTGTGCATCCTGACTGCTTTCACCGTTTGTGCTGGCTGTGTTCACCATTTGTGCAGGCTGACTGCATTCACTGTTTGAGCTGACTGACTGTGTTCACCATTCGTGCAGGCTGACTGCGTTCAGTGTTTGCGCTGGCTGACTGTGTTCACCATTTCTGCAGGCTGACTGCGTTCACTGTGCTGGCTGACTGTGTTCCCCATTTTTGCAGGCTGATTGCATTTATTGTGTTGGCTGTCTGCATTCACTGTTTGTGCAGGCTGACTGCGTTCACTGTTTGTGCAGGCTGACTGCATTCATAGTTTGTGTTGGCTGTCTGCATTCACTGTTTGTGCAGACTGACTGTATTCACTGTTTGTGCAGGCTGACTGCATTCATTGTTTGTGCTGGCTGACTGTGTTTACTGTTTGTGCAGGCTGACTGCGTTCATTGTTTGTGCTGGCTGACTGTGTTCACCATTTGTGCTGGCTGATTGCATTCACTGTTTGTGCTGGCTGACTGTGTTCCCCATTTTTGCAGGCTGATTGCATTTATTGTGTTGGCTGTCTGCATTCACTGTTTGTGCAGGCTGACTGCGTTCACTGTTTGTGCAGGCTGACTGCATTCATAGTTTGTGTTGGCTGTCTGCATTCACTGTTTGTGCAGACTGACTGTATTCACTGTTTGTGCAGGCTGACTGCATTCATTGTTTGTGCAGGCTGACTGCATTCATTGTTTGTGCTGGCTGACTGTGTTTACTGTTTGTGCAGGCTGACTGCGTTCATTGTTTGTGCTGGCTGACTGTGTTCACCATTTGTGCTGGCTGATTGCATTCACTGTTTGTGCTGGCTGACTGTGTTCACCATTTGTGCAGGCTGACTGCATTCACTGTTTGTGCAGGCTGACTGCATTCACTGTTTGTGCAGGCTGACTGCATTCATTGTTTATGTTGGCTGTCTGCATTCATTGTTTGCGCAGTCTGACTGCTTTCACCGCTTGTGCTGGCTGTGTTCACCACTTGTGCTGGCTGACTGCGTTCACCATTTGTGCAGGCCGACTGCGTTCACTGTGCAGGCTTACTGCATTCATTGTTTGTGTTGGCTGACTGCATTCATTGTTTGTGCAGTCTGACTGCTTTCATCGCTTGTGCTGGCTGACTGTGTTCACCACTTGTGCTGGCTGACTGCGTTCACCGTTTGTGCAGGCTGACTGCATTCACTGTTTGTGCTGGCTGACTGCATTCATTGTTTGTGTTGGCTGACTGTATTCACTGTTTGTGCAGGCTGATTGCATTCATTGTTTGTGTTGGCTGACTGTATTCACTGTTTGTGCAGGCTGACTGCATTCATTGTTTGTGTTGGCTGTCTGCATTCACTGTTTGTGCAGGCTGACTGCGTTCACCGTTTGTGCAGGCTGACTGCATTCACTGTTTGTGCAGGCTGACTGCATTCATTGTTTGTGTTGGCTGACTGTATTCACTGTTTGTGCAGGCTGACTGCTTTCACCGTTTGTGCTGGCTGACTGCATTCATTGTTTGTGATGGTTGACTGTATTCACTGTTTGTGCTGGCTGACTGCGTTCACCGTTTGTGCAGGCTGACTGCATTCATTGTTTGTGCTGGCTGACTGCGTTCACCGATTGTGCAGGCTGACTGCATTCATTGTTTCTGTTGGCTGACTGTATTCACTGTTTGTGTTGGCTGACTGTATTCTGTTATGATCTGGTGGTTTAGGAACAACATGAGACAAGCTCTGAAGGAGGTGGTATCTGTACTGACCGCAGACCCTGAACCTAGCAGCGCAACTAGAAATAGCCGTGGGGGGGTACCTGACGCTCCCTAGACCCCTCGGCACAGCCTAAGATCTAACTTGTTTAATGTATTTGTCTATATTTGCCCCGTATTCACATGTAAAGCGCCATGGAATAAATGGCGCTATAAAAATGTATAATAATAATAATAATAATAACTTCCCCTAAAGATGGAAACAGGAAACCTATCTTGCCTCAGAGAAAATCCCCAAAGGAAAGATAGCCCCCCCCACAAATATTGGCGGTGAGAGGAGGGGAAAATAACATACGCAGAGATGAAATCAGATTTTAGCATAGGAGGCCAGTCTAGCTTGATAGATAGGACAGGAAAGGATACTGTGCGGTCAGTATAAATACTACAAAACAATCCACACAGAGTTTACAAAATCTCCACACCTGACTAAAGGTGTGGAGGGTAAATCTGCTTCCCAGAGCTTCCAGCTAACAGAAAAAATCCATAATGACAAGCTGGACAAAAATAGAATGCACAGAACAATAAGTCCACAACATGTGGACTGAAATGAGCAAAGCCAGAACTTATCTTAGCAGAACTGGTCAGGAAACCAGGAGAATCCAAGCAGAGATGTGAATCCAGCCAGAGAACATTGACAAGTGGCATAGGCTGAAGACTAGAGCCAGGTTAAATAGCAGAGCCAGGAGAGACGATTAGTGAAAGCAGCTGCTAAAGCTAAACCCAAGGAGCAGCAGTTCCACTCAAAATCACCAGAGGGAGCCCAAGGGCAGAACTCACAAAAGTGCCATTTACAACCACCGGAGGGAGCCCAAGAACGGAATTCACAACAGTATTCACTGTTTGTGCAGGCTGACTGCATTCACTGTTTGTGCTGGCTGACTGCATTCATTGTTTGTGTTGGCTGTCTGCATTCACTGTTTGTGGTGGCTGACTGTATTCACTGTTTGTGCAGGCTGACTGCGTTCACCGTTTGTGCAGGCTGACTGCGTTCACCGTTTGTGCAGGCTGACTGCATTCATTGTTTGTGTTGGCTGACTGTATTCACTGCTTGTGCTGGCTGACTGCATTCATTGTTTGTGTTGGCTGACTGTATTCACTGTTTGTGCAGGCTGACTGCATTCACTGTTTGTTCTGGCTGACTGCATTCATTGTTTATGTTGGCTGTCTGCATTCACTGTTTGTGCTGGCTGACTGTGTTCACCTTTTGTGCTGGCTGACTGTATTCACTGTTTGTGCTGGCTGACTGTGTTCACTGTTTGTGCAGGCTGACTGCATTCACCGTTTGTGCTGGCTGACTGCGTTCACCGATTGTGCTGGCTGACTGCATTCATTGTTTGTGCAGGCTGACTGCTTTCACCGTGTGTACAGGCTGACTGCATTCACCATTTGTGCTGACTGACTGTATTCACTGTTTGAGCAGGCTGACTGCATTCACCATTTCTGCTGGCTGACTGTATTCACTGTTTGAGCAGGCTGACTGCATTCACCATTTGTGCTGGCTGACTGCATTCACCATTTGTGCTGGCTGACTGTATTCACCATTTGTGCAGGCTGACTGCATTCACTGTTTGTGCAGGCTGACTGCATTCACTGTTTGTGCAGGCTGACTGCATTCATTGTTTATGTTGGCTGTCTGCATTCATTGTTTGCGCAGTCTGACTGCTTTCACCGCTTGTGCTGGCTGACTGTGTTCACCACTTGTGCTGGCTGACTGCGTTCACCATTTGTGCAGGCCGACTGCGTTCACTGTGCAGGCTTACTGCATTCATTGTTTGTGTTGGCTGACTGCATTCATTGTTTGTGCAGTCTGACTGCTTTCATCGCTTGTGCTGGCTGACTGTGTTCACCACTTGTGCTGGCTGACTGCGTTCACCGTTTGTGCAGGCTGACTGCATTCACTGTTTGTGCTGGCTGACTGCATTCATTGTTTGTGTTGGCTGACTGTATTCACTGTTTGTGCAGGCTGATTGCATTCATTGTTTGTGTTGGCTGACTGTATTCACTGTTTGTGCAGGCTGACTGCATTCATTGTTTGTGTTGGCTGTCTGCATTCACTGTTTGTGCAGGCTGACTGCGTTCACCGTTTGTGCAGGCTGACTGCATTCACTGTTTGTGCAGGCTGACTGCATTCATTGTTTGTGTTGGCTGACTGTATTCACTGTTTGTGCAGGCTGACTGCTTTCACCGTTTGTGCTGGCTGACTGCATTCATTGTTTGTGATGGTTGACTGTATTCACTGTTTGTGCTGGCTGACTGCGTTCACCGTTTGTACAGGCTGACTGCATTCATTGTTTGTGCTGGCTGACTGCGTTCACCGATTGTGCAGGCTGACTGCATTCATTGTTTCTGTTGGCTGACTGTATTCACTGTTTGTGTTGGCTGACTGTATTCTGTTATGATCTGGTGGTTTAGGAACAACATGAGACAAGCTCTGAAGGAGGTGGTATCTGTACTGACCGCAGACCCTGAACCTAGCAGCGCAACTAGAAATAGCCGTGGGGGGGTACCTGACGCTCCCTAGACCCCTCGGCACAGCCTAAGATCTAACTTGTTTAATGTATTTGTCTATATTTGCCCCGTATTCACATGTAAAGCGCCATGGAATAAATGGCGCTATAAAAATGTATAATAATAATAATAATAATAACTTCCCCTAAAGATGGAAACAGGAAACCTATCTTGCCTCAGAGAAAATCCCCAAAGGAAAGATAGCCCCCCCCACAAATATTGGCGGTGAGAGGAGGGGAAAATAACATACGCAGAGATGAAATCAGATTTTAGCATAGGAGGCCAGTCTAGCTTGATAGATAGGACAGGAAAGGATACTGTGCGGTCAGTATAAATACTACAAAACAATCCACACAGAGTTTACAAAATCTCCACACCTGACTAAAGGTGTGGAGGGTAAATCTGCTTCCCAGAGCTTCCAGCTAACAGAAAAAATCCATAATGACAAGCTGGACAAAAATAGAATGCACAGAACAATAAGTCCACAACATGTGGACTGAAATGAGCAAAGCCAGAACTTATCTTAGCAGAACTGGTCAGGAAACCAGGAGAATCCAAGCAGAGATGTGAATCCAGCCAGAGAACATTGACAAGTGGCATAGGCTGAAGACTAGAGCCAGGTTAAATAGCAGAGCCAGGAGAGACGATTAGTGAAAGCAGCTGCTAAAGCTAAACCCAAGGAGCAGCAGTTCCACTCAAAATCACCAGAGGGAGCCCAAGGGCAGAACTCACAAAAGTGCCATTTACAACCACCGGAGGGAGCCCAAGAACGGAATTCACAACAGTATTCACTGTTTGTGCAGGCTGACTGCATTCACTGTTTGTGCTGGCTGACTGCATTCATTGTTTGTGTTGGCTGTCTGCATTCACTGTTTGTGGTGGCTGACTGTATTCACTGTTTGTGCAGGCTGACTGCGTTCACCGTTTGTGCAGGCTGACTGCGTTCACCGTTTGTGCAGGCTGACTGCATTCATTGTTTGTGTTGGCTGACTGTATTCACTGCTTGTGCTGGCTGACTGCATTCATTGTTTGTGTTGGCTGACTGTATTCACTGTTTGTGCAGGCTGACTGCATTCACTGTTTGTTCTGGCTGACTGCATTCATTGTTTATGTTGGCTGTCTGCATTCACTGTTTGTGCTGGCTGACTGAGTTCACCTTTTGTGCTGGCTGACTGTATTCACTGTTTGTGCTGGCTGACTGTGTTCACTGTTTGTGCAGGCTGACTGCATTCACCGTTTGTGCTGGCTGACTGCGTTCACCGATTGTGCTGGCTGACTGCATTCATTGTTTGTGCAGGCTGACTGCTTTCACCGTGTGTACAGGCTGACTGCATTCACCATTTGTGCTAACTGACTGTATTCACTGTTTGAGCAGGCTGACTGCATTCACCATTTCTGCTGGCTGACTGTATTCACTGTTTGAGCAGGCTGACTGCATTCACCATTTGTGCTGGCTGACTGCATTCACCATTTGTGCTGGCTGACTGTATTCACTGTTTGTGCAGGCTGACTGCATTTACCGTTTGTGCAGGCTGACTGCATTCATTGTTTGTGCTGGCTGACTGCTTTCACCGTGTGTGCAGGCTGACTGCATTCACCATTTGTGCTGGCTGACTGTATTCACTGTTTGTGCTGGCTGACTGTGTTCACTGTTTGTGCAGGCTGACTGCATTCACCGTTTGTGCTAGCTGACTGCGTTCACCGATTGTGCTGGCTGACTGCATTCATTGTTTGTGCAGGCTGACTGCTTTCACCGTGTGTACACGCTGACTGCATTCACCATTTGTGCTGGCTGACTGTATTCACTGTTTGAGCAGGCTGACTGCATTCACCATTTGTGCTGGCTGACTGTATTCACTGTTTGAGCAGGCTGACTGCATTCACCATTTGTGCTGGCTGACTGCATTCACCATTTGTGCTGGCTGACTGCGTTCACAGTTTGTGCTGGCTGACTGCTTTCACCGTTTGTGCTGGCTGACTGCTTTCACTGTTTGTGCAGGCTGACTGCTTTCACCGTTTGGGACCCAGAAGTGCCCACAAAGTAGTGTCACCGGAGTATGTCAGTATCACAATATATGACTTTACCCAAGTTACTTGCCCCAAGACTAGAGGTTGTAGCGGAGGCCACGAAGACCACGTGTGCCCTATGTTCACAATGCATCTAATCGGTTGTCCCAGCTGCCTTACGTGGTGCCCATTGAACAGGGTCAGCAGAATATCAATATACTGATCCTCAGACGCTTGTAACTTCTACCGAACAGCCACAAGTGAGTGTTATAATACCGCTCTGCTTTATTTCAGCGTCTATATAGAGGTACAGAACTAAATCTGAGACATTTGCCGTTCTCTATGAATATCTATTATTTTAATTTGTATACGGCCATAAAACACGTCCATCTGAACACGGCCTTATGCCAGTGCTCATCAGACAAGTTCGGATTGCTCGGTATTGATAGAGGAGATCAGTGGCCAAATCCCAAAACTTTTTGTCCCATGTTGAAAACTTTTTTTTTTTTTTTTTTAAACGTAAAAAGAAATAATTAAACATTTTTAATATGATTGATTCTATGTAACAATTCATTTAAAGGTGTTAATGTCAACAAGTTGTGGTCTCTCTTCATTTTATGGGGTAGGGAACTTTTTACATTCTTGCATTTTTGCTGAACTTTTCTTCATGCCCTCGGAGGGTCGGGGAGGGACCTTGTATTGTTGGAGGGGTGATGTTATTTGCGAGCCTCTCATTCAGCCTCAATGGGTACAAAAGACGCTTCATTCTGAGGGAGGAATTCAGCTGTGGATAAGCATTAAGCAGAATGATACGGGCGATCAACTCTGCACAAAGCTGCCCCGCCACTGCATTGTGAGCCGGCCGTATAGACAAATGTTACGGTTTTGAAAACATTGGCAGCGAACAATCGGGCATCACTCATGCACCTAATTATTGGAACATATCTGGGAGGCGAAAAAAGAAAAAAAAATAACCTTTTCCATCTTTACTTTCTAATTTGCGTCGTCTTGTTAGACGGATCGGCGTGATTATGGTTGTCTTTACACGTTTTCATAAAGGATCTTGTTCAGGAATTCACTGTTATTCCCGCCGGCTCCCTTTAAGCCACTGCACACAGTTTATGAAAGGCCGCTAATGATATTTGCCGTGCCCGTCGCATGCAAAAACTGGCAGCAATTAATTAACTTGACAGGCAAATGGCACGCCTTAGAACAGAGGATACCTTTGCACCAGAGAGATGTAGAAAAGATGAAATGGTCATTCCAAATTAGCTTGAATATTAAGGCAATTGCTTACAATACAGAGGCAATTGCATAGAGCATGCTGTGAGATATTTAATTTCCCGGGCCATGGGTCCAATATCCCTATAGGGCTGTCAAGTTTGGGCCATACTCCAAACGTGAATGTTGTACATGCGATCAAGTGGCTTTAATTTGACCTCCTCCATCAGTCATAACAGGTGAGTCAAGGCAAGGATCGGTAATCTGGAGGACCCAGCATATCCATTAAATCCAGTGCCTGACCACATGGGATGTGGTGGTTTTCTTACTGCAGGTTTACCCCACTAGTAATGGGGACGTGGCATAGCTAAAGGGGTTCTAAAGTCAAAGCCTCATTTTAAAGAGATTACCTCATCCCTGTGGATGTCGTAGAGTTGTGTCCTGGCCCAAGAAGTCCCAGCGGGCTGGACATGTCTGTAAATGACATGGTTTGCCATTCATGCATTCGGCCAATGCAAGGGAATTGTGTTTTAGATGTAGCAAGGCTGAACAGGTTGCAGTCAGGTAATTTTTTTCTCCTTTAAGGAGGGCCTGTCATGTGCTATAAATGCATAATTATTTTACCTGTTGTCATTCCCGCTGTTCTCCTGAATCTGGAGATGTTTTCCTTTTGTTTATGTGCCTCTCCATTCCTGAGATAAGGCCTTCTCTTCCCTGTATGTAAATCAAGTCTTGTTAGCTAAGGGGTGTGGTCCTGAAGAAAATGAAGAGTAGAAGAACACGCCCACTTTGATAAAAACACCAGATTTACATACAGAGAAGAGAGGCCGATATCTCATGAACGGAGAGGCGCAGGAACAAAAGAAAAACATCGCCGGATTCAGGAGAACAGCGGCATTTACACAAGTTAAAAAAGTACATATTTATGGCAAATGACAGGTTCTTGTGAGATGTCATAATTTGACCAGCAATCCGTTGTTAAAACACAGATTCAAGATACGGCGCTAATATAAATTGTGCCGGGTACCAGCTGTGCAACATCCAGCCCTTGAGGGGTTAATCAGCTTTAGTTGTGAGCGTTCGTGACAGATGAAAGTTTTGATTAGACTGCTATGTGACGTATGAGCTGCAGCCAGATGCACTTTTCCCGCACTCACACCTGTTGGATATTGGCTGGAAATGAATTCATAGACTCGATTTCATGAACTGGAAAAGTTCCCGCATGGGGAGCGGAGTAAAGCGAGATCCATCTGCCTATCCATATCCCGGGCCATTGGGTCCTGGTTTTATGGCATAATACTTTCCAGGCTGGAAATAGGTGGTCCACAGCAAAATTAGTTTATTATTCGTGGTCCAATATAGAGCGCTAGAGAAAGTTGCGTCAAACATAATAGGATGCGGAGCGCGTGCGTTAAGAACCATAATAGATATCTGCCTCTTCCTCCATCTCATATACTAGAAATGTCCATTTCATCTTCTTATTGGATATTATCTTAGGGGAGCGCAGAATCCATCAGCCCCCCACTGTCAAATGATCCAGGAGAACCAGTAACATCCACTGGAGAGCGGTGCAGCTTCTTCTTGGAGTGGCGTAAAGGTGGATCGCATGCCCACCCCGTGGCTAGCTAAAGCAGCCAGCCGCCACTTCCTTTTCATCTCAGTCGCTGCCACCAGTTTCTATGCAGAGCGCCACACTCAAGATGATTTTGTCATCGGCTGCTGTGCTCTGCATCGGCAGCGACTGAGAGGACAGGAGCTGAGCAGTTAATGTATTAAGTCAGCGCTGCACTCTGCTTTCCCGCAGAGCTCTTTACCTCTTCTCTTACTTGAAGTTTTGTGAGAGAAGAGACAGAGACCTGTTTGGTAAGGTGTCCCGAATTTAAAGGAGTTCTTTGTTAAAAAAAAAAAAAAGAAAAAAAGCCAATGCAAGTCAATGAGTGTGAAAAAAAAAATCGCACGGCACACGGACCATGCATGTGCTGTCCGATTTTTACGCACCCATCTGTTAGAAAACCTGACATTTCATCAGTCAAGTACAGTAAATTCACTTTGTTACCCATCAGAATAGGATAGGTAGAAAGATGTCAGTGACATTAGTGTAGTGCATGTGTAGTTTAATGTTCATGGATTTAACTAATAAATAAATGACTTAAAGAAAGAAATTACATGGGGTCCCCCAAAATTTTAATAACCAGCTGAGGGATAGCAGACAGCTGGAGGCTGATGTTTATAGCCTGGGAAGGGGTAATAAACAAGGAGCTTCTCAGGCTATTAATATCAACTCACAACTGTATGCTTAGCCTATACTGGTTAGTAAAATGGGGGGACCCTGTTATGATAGGCAATTCAGGAACACAATGTACATAGCGATCAGAGCACACACAGTGATCTGACAACAACCCAAAATAACAGAACGAGCTCTGAGACGTGGGAACTCTGCAGACCGCAATTCCTGATCCTCTCCAAACACAACTAGAGGCAGCTGTGGATTGCGCCTAACGATCCCTATGCAACTCGGCACAGCCTGAGAAACTAACTAGCCTGAAGATAGAAAAATAAGCCTACCTTGCCTAAGAGAAATACCCCAAAGGAAAGGCAGCCCCCCACATATAATGACTGTGCGTAAGATGAAAAGACAAACGTAGGGATGAAATAGATTCAGCAAAGTGAGGCCCGATATTCTAGACAGAACGAGGATAGGAAAGATAACTTTGCGGTCTACACAAAACCCTAAAGAAAACCACGCAAAGGGGGCAAAAAGACCCTCCGTACCGAACTAACGGCACGGAGGTACACCCCTTGCGTCCCAGAGCTTCCAGCAAAACAAATAGACAAGCTGGACAGAAAAAATAGCAACAAATAGCAAAGAAGCACTTAGCTATGCAGAGCAGCAGGCCACAGGAATGATCCAGAGAAACACAAGTCCAACACTGGAACATTGACAGGAAGCATGGATCAAAGCATTAGGTGGAGTTAAGTAGAGAAGCAGCTAACGACCTCACCAGATCACCTGAGGGAGGAAACTCAGAAGCTGCAGTACCACTTTCCTCCACAAACGGAAGCTCCGAGAGAATCAGCCGAAGTACCACTTGTGACCACAGGAGTGAACTCTGCCACAGAATTCACAACAGTACCCCCCCCCCTTGAGGAGGGGTCACCGAACCCTCACCAGAGCCCCCAGGCTGACCAGGATGAGCCACATGAAAGGCACGAACAAGATCGGGAGCATGGACATCAGAGGCAAAAACCCAGGAATTATCTTCCTGAGCATAACCCTTCCATTTAACCAGATACTGGAGTTTCCGTCTTGAAACACGAGAATCCAAAATCTTCTCCACAATATACTCCAATTCCCCCTCAACCAAAACCGGGGCAGGAGGCTCAACAGATGGAACCATAGGTGCCACGTATCTCCGCAACAATGACCTATGGAATACGTTATGTATGGAAAAAGAATCTGGGAGGGTCAGACGAAAAGACACAGGATTAAGAACCTCAGAAATCCTATACGGACCAATAAAACCAGGTTTAAACTTAGGAGAGGAAACCTTCATAGGAATATGACGAGAAGATAACCAAACCAGATCCCCAACACGAAGTCGGGGACCTACACGGCGTCTGCGATTAGCGAAAAGTTGAGCCTTCTCCTGGGACAAGGTCAAATTGTCCACTACCTGAGTCCAAATCTGCTGCAACCTGTCCACCACAGTATCTACACCAGGACAGTCCAAAGACTCAACCTGCCCTGAAGAGAAACGAGGATGGAACCCAGAATTGCAGAAAAACGGTGAAACCAGGGTAGCCGAGCTGGCCCGATTATTAACGGCGAACTCAGCCAAAGGCAAAAAGGACACCCAGTCATCCTGATCAGCAGAAACAAAGCATCTCAGATATGTTTCCAAGGTCTGATTGGTTAGTTCGGTCTGGCCATTAGTCTGAGGATGGAAAGCCGAGGAAAAAGACAAGTCAATGCCCAACCTACCACAAAAGGCTCGCCAAAACCTCGAAACAAACTGGGAACCTCTGTCAGAAACAATATTCTCTGGAATGCCATGTAAACGAACCACATGCTGGAAGAACAAAGGCACCAAATCAGAGGAGGAAGGCAATTTAGACAAGGGTACCAGATGGACCATCTTAGAAAAGCGATCACAGACCACCCAAATGACTGACATCTTTTGAGAAACGGGAAGGTCAGAAATAAAATCCATAGAGATATGTGTCCAAGGCCTCTTCGGGACCAGCAAGGGCAAAAGCAACCCACTGTCACGAGAACAGCAGGGCTTAGCCCGAGCACAAATCCCACAGGACTGCACAAAAGTACGCACATCCCGCGACAGAGACGGCCACCAAAAGGATCTAGCCACTAACTCTCTGGTACCAAAGATTCCAGGATGACCAGCCAACACCGAACAATGAAGTTCAGAGATAACTCTATTCGTCCACCTATCAGGGACAAACAGTTTCTCCGCTGGGCAACGATCAGGTTTATTAGCCTGAAATTTTTGCAGCACCCGCCGCAAATCAGGGGAGATGGCAGACACAATTACTCCTTCCTTGAGGATACCCGCCGGCTCAGATAAACCCGGAGAGTCGGGCACAAAACTCCTAGACAGAGCATCCGCCTTCACATTTTTAGAGCCCGGAAGGTACGAAATCACAAAGTCAAAACGGGCAAAAAACAACGACCAACGAGCTTGTCTAGGATTCAAGCGCTTGGCAGACTCGAGATAAGTCAAGTTCTTATGATCAGTCAATACCACCACGCGATGCTTAGCTCCTTCAAGCCAATGACGCCACTCCTCGAATGCCCACTTCATGGCCAGCAACTCTCGGTTGCCCACATCATAATTTCGCTCAGCAGGCGAAAACTTCCTGGAAAAGAAAGCGCATGGTTTCATCACTGAGCAATCAGAACCTCTCTGCGACAAAACAGCCCCTGCTCCAATCTCAGAAGCATCAACCTCGACCTGGAAAGGAAGAGAAACATCTGGTTGACACAACACAGGGGCAGAAGAAAAACGACGCTTCAACTCTTGAAAAGCTTCCACAGCAGCAGAAGACCAATTGACCAAATCAGCACCCTCCTTGGTCAAATCGGTCAATGGTTTAGCAATACTAGAGAAATTGCAGATGAAGCGACGATAAAAATTAGCAAAGCCCAGGAACTTTTGCAGACTTTTCAGAGATGTCGGCTGAGTCCAATCATGGATGGCCTGGACCTTAACAGGATCCATCTCGATAGTAGAAGGGGAAAAGATGAACCCCAAAAATGAAACCTTCTGCACACCAAAGAGACACTTTGATCCCTTCACAAACAAAGAATTAGCACGCAGGACCTGAAAAACCGTTCTGACCTGTTTCACATGAGACTCCCAATCATCCGAGAAGATCAAAATGTCATCCAAGTACACAATCAGGAATTTATCCAGGTACTCTCGGAAGATGTCATGCATAAAGGACTGAAACACTGATGGAGCATTGGCAAGTCCGAACGGCATCACTAGATACTCAAAATGACCCTCGGGCGTATTAAATGCAGTTTTCCATTCATCGCCTTGCTTAATTCGCACCAGATTATACGCACCACGAAGATCTATCTTAGTGAACCAACTAGCCCCCTTAATCCGAGCAAACAAGTCAGATAACAATGGCAAGGGGTACTGAAATTTAACCGTGATCTTATTAAGAAGGCGGTAATCTATACAAGGTCTCAGCGAACCATCCTTCTTGGCTACAAAAAAGAACCCTGCTCCTAATGGCGACGATGACGGGCGAATATGCCCCTTCTCCAGGGATTCCTTCACATAACTGCGCATAGCGGTGTGCTCAGGTACGGATAAATTAAACAATCGACCTTTTGGGAATTTACTACCAGGAATCAAATCGATAGCACAATCACAATCCCTATGCGGAGGTAGGGTATCGGACTTGGGCTCATCAAATACATCCCGGTAATCAGACAAGAACTCTGGGACCTCAGAAGGGGTGGATGACGAAATTGACAGAAATGGAACATCACCATGTACCCCCTGACAACCCCAGCTGGACACCGACATGGATTTCCAATCTAATACTGGATTATGGACTTGTAGCCATGGCAACCCCAACACGACCACATCATGCAGATTATGCAACACCAGAAAGCGAATATCCTCCTGATGTGCAGGAGCCATGCACATGGTCAGCTGGGTCCAGTACTGAGGCTTATTCTTGGCCAAAGGTGTAGCATCAATTCCTCTTAATGGAATAGGACACTGCTCCAAGAAACTGTGATATAGAAGATGCTAAGCACAGCCTAAATAGGGGAGGTGCACAGTCATAGGTGCCCAAACCTGAACGTATACAATATAAAGTGACTAGCACACTCCAGGGTGTTGTGATGCAAAAAAGTGGGGATTTATTACATACAGTAAATCACAAACGTTTCGGTCGATACTGGACCTTCATCAGTGTGCTACAAAAAAGGAATTATATACAGAACAAAAAACAATAAATGTGTTGTACATATGAAAGACAAAAACAAAACAGAAACAAAAGTATATACATCACGGAGACACAGGTCATAAAATGAGGAGAGAGAACAATGACCCTGGAGGACATTCAACTTGCGTGGATACAGGTGTATATATATATATACATACATAATTCTTTAAATCATAGGCTGCAAGTTCTAACATGGAAAAGCCGTTGGTACGCTGAGGACATAGGTCCAAGAGGGTGTGGGTGATGTATGGTATTGCCCCGCAGTACGTTGTTGCACTGATTGCAACTCAGGCACGGGAAGGTACCCGTTTTGGGGTTGGCTAGAAAACGCTGAGTTGGGCCAGAGTGTGTGGGGCCAATGTCTGCACGGACTAGGTTATCCTTGATATTACGCGGTCTTTTAAAGCATGGGAGAAAAGGATGTTGAAATTCTTGGATCGTGGGGTATGCTTCTTGAAGAATATGCCAATGTTGGCGAATGGTTCTGTGTAGTTTATAAGCTGCAGGATGGTACTGGTGTACAAATGGGATCCGTGACGTAGCGGATATCCTGTCTCTGGTAGTACTGTTGGCCTGGGCGGTATCAAGGATACGTGGTGGATAACCCCTTTCACGGAATTTTGACCTCATCTCAGTTGTTCTAAGGTCTTTGGTGGCAGGGTCTGAGACTATTTTTGATACCCTGTTTAGTTGTGATTTGGGAATAGATTTTATCATGTTTTTGGGGTGGGGTTTTTTTCCAGCATGTCTGATTGGTAGGTAGCCTTATTTAGCTCCACACACACTCGGCACCATTAGTGTCTGTGACCGTAACCCCGTTTTCTCATCTCTAGATGCAAATCCGAGTAGTCTATTGTTTTTGGGGCCATACAAGTATACAATTATACCTAGGTATGTGTTCACTGTACACCAACTCTCCCCTCGGCATATCACTTCACCACTCGTGTTCCACAAAGTAGTCCTCTCACACTCCCTCTTGGACCTATGTCCTCAGCGTACCAACGGCTTTTCCATGTTAGAACTTGCAGCCTATGATTTAAAGAATTATGTATGTATATATATATATACACCTGTATCCACGCAAGTTGAATGTCCTCCAGGGTCATTGTTCTCTCTCCTCATTTTATGACCTGTGTCTCCGTGATGTATATACTTTTGTTTCTGTTTTGTTTTTGTCTTTCATATGTACAACACATTTATTGTTTTTTGTTCTGTATATAATTCCTTTTTTGTAGCACACTGATGAAGGTCCAGTATCGACCGAAACGTTTGTGATTTACTGTATGTAATAAATCCCCACTTTTTTGCATCACAACACCCTGGAGTGTGCTAGTCACTTTATATTGTATACTGCTCCAAGAAAAACCCACAACGCTTAGCATAATCCAAGTCCATCAAATTCAGGGCAGCGCCCGAATCCACAAACGCCATGACAGAATATGATGACAAAGAGCATATCAAGGTAACGGACAGAAGAAATTTTGACTGTACTGTACCAATGGTGGCAGACCTAGCGAACCGCTTAGAGCGCTTAGGACAATCAGAGATGGCATGAGTGGAATCACCACAGTAGAAACACAGACCATTCAGACGTCTGTGTTCATGCCGTTCAACTCTGGACAAAGTCCTATCGCACTGCATAGGCTTAGGTTTAATCTCAGGTAATACTGCCAAATGGTGCACAGCTTTACGCTCACGCAAGCGTCGACCGATCTGAATGGCCAAAGACATAGATTCATTCAGACCATCAGGCATAGGAAATCCCACCATGACATCTTTAAGGGCTTCAGAGAGACCCTTTCTGAAAATCGCTGCGAGCGCAGCTTCATTCCATTGAGTGAGTACAGACCACTTTCTAAATTTCTGACTGTATACCTCTATCTCATCCTGACCCTGACACAAAGCCAGCAAATTTTTCTCTGCCTGATCCACTGAATTAGGCTCATCGTACAGCAATCCGAGCGCCAGGAAAAACGCATCAATATTACCCAATGCAGGATCTCCCGGCGCAAGGGAAAATGCCCAGTCTTGAGGGTCACCACGCAAAAAAGAAATAATAATTCTCACTTGTTGAGCTGGGTCACCAGAGGAGTGAGGTTTCAAGGCCAAAAACAGTTTGCAATTATTTTTGAAATTCATAAACTTGACTCTATCACCAAAAAACAAATCAGGAATAGGAATTTTTGGTGCTAACATAGGCTTCTGAACCACCAAGTCTTGAATCTTTTGTACATTTATAACGAGATTATCCATTGAAGAGCACAGACCCTGAATATCCATGTCCACACCTGTGTCCTGAACCACCCAAATGTCTAGGGAAAAAAAAGACAAAACACAGTGCAAAGGAAAAAAAAAAATTGTCTCAGAACTTCTTTTTTCCCTCTATTGAGAAACATTAGTACTTTTGGCTTCCTGTACTGTTATGATAGGCAATTCAGGAACACAATGTACATAGCGATCAGAGCACACACAGTGATCTGACAACAACCCAAAATAACAGAACGAGCTCTGAGACGTGGGAACTCTGTAGACCGCAATTCCTAATCCTCTCCAAACACAACTAGAGGCAGCTGTGGATTGCGCCTAATGCTCCCTATGCAACTCGGCACAGCCTGAGAAACTAACTAGCCTGAAGATAGAAAAATAAGCCTACCTTGCCTCAGAGAAATGCCCCAAAGGAAAGGCAGCCCCCCACATATAATGACTGTGAGTAAGATGAAAAGACAAACGTAGGGATGAAATAGATTCAGCAAAGTGAGGCCCGATATTCTAGACAGAACGAGGATAGGAAAGATAACTTTGCGGTCTACACAAAACCCTAAAGAAAACCACGCAAAGGGGGCAAAAAGACCCTCCGTACCGAACTAACGGCACGGAGGTACACCCCTTGCGTCCCAGAGCTTCCAGCAAAACAAATAGACAAGCTGGACAGAAAAAATAGCAACAAATAGCAAAGAAGCACTTAGCTATGCAGAGCAGTAGGCCACAGGAATGATCCAGAGAAACACAAGTCCAACACTGGAACATTGACAGGAAGCATGGATCAAAGCATTAGGTGGAGTTAAGTAGAGAAGCAGCTAACGACCTCACCAGATCACCTGAGGGAGGAAACTCAGAAGCTGCAGTACCACTTTCCTCCACAAACGGAAGCTCCCAGAGAGAATCAGCCGAAGTACCACTTGTGACCACAGGAGTGAACTCTGCCACAGAATTCACAACAGGACCCCCCAAAACATGATGTGGTGCTTCTCTATATATAATAACCAGCAAAGGCTAGGCAGACAGCTTCGGGATGATGGTAATAGGCTAGGAAGGGGCCATGCATATTGCCCCCTCCCAAACTAAGAACATCAGCTCTCAGCCGCATCAGAAATGGTGCATCCATAAGATGCGCCAATTCTGGCACTTAGCCCCGCTCTTCCCACTTGGCCTGGTTTCTGGTAAGTGGGGTAATAGTATTGGGGTTTATGTCATCTTTGTATTGGCAGTTGACATCAAGTCCAGGGGTTAGTAATGGAGAGGCGTCTATAAGATGCCCCCATTACTAATCCCATAGTCATTCCTCAACTCTTTTGTACTCATTTATTTTAAAAAATGAAAAATGAAAAAGCAAAGTTAAACTCATCTGTCCGACAAGAAGATAATAAGCTGATGCCCATGTCCCCTGTAAAAGACAAAAAATAATAAAATACCATAATCCTCACCTGTCCAACGATAAGACAGTGCATTTGTCCCTTGCCATGCTGAACATTGGCATGATGTGAGTGTTCAGCCTGGCATCAAGGAGAGACACTGAGCTGCACTTGATAGCGCAGAATATCTTCCCTCTCCTAGTGTATCCTCACCCACCACCTGCAGACTGTGAGCCCTCGCGGGCAGGGTCCTCCCTCCTTATGTACTCGTGTGCCTTGTTATCTGCTCATGTTTAATGTATTTGTCTATATTTGCCGCGTATTCACATGTAAAGCGCCATGGAATAAATGGCGCTATAAAAAAATGTATAATAATAATAATAGCGCAGAATAAGTGTCTCGCAGTGACGTGAATAAAGTGAGCAGAGTTCATAGCCGATGAACTCCGTTCACCCCACTGACGTCACCACTAGCGGTGTGAGAACTTTTTTTTTTTTTTTAAGTTATTTATGATTTAAAATACAATATGCTTGGGAAGATAAGAGGTTCAACGCTGGACTGATAGAAGGGATTCAGGGTGAGGGGTGCAAAATACTTACCTTGACCCCGGTGCTGATGTCCTCCACCACTTCACTGTCTAATGGGCATGTAACAAGATATTCCCTATTAAATCTTATGGGTGGGCAGCCATAATTAGAGTATTTTTCTCCAGGACATTCTGATTCTCCTTCAGGCTTTCAAACAAATTGTTCATGATTAGAATGAGCGGACCCGTAGAGGTTCCAATTCGGGTGCCCGACCCGAACTTTAGTCCAAAGTTTGGTTTGGGTATCAAAACTGAACCAGAACTCCATTTAAAACAATGGAACTCCGAACACTGCAACAGACTACCGTGAGAAGTCCATGTCCAGCGTTTAACACCAGACACTAACTGTGCCGTACGAACCCCGAACTTTTAACACTAACAGCTGGGCTGTTCACATCAGATTTTGCCGTCTTACCGAGTGGTCCATGCAGAATCTCGGAGACAAGTCAGATATTGAGAAATAAGAAAAAAAAACAGCCTCACAACTCGAATCTTCCGTGAAATAAAAAACCTTTGTCCTTTATTTCATTTGCACAATGTGGACAAGGTTATAAGGGAGAGACGTTAGGAGAACATGCAGAAAAAACAAAAGAGGACTACGGCCGTTTCGCGTCTTGCACGCTTCAACGTGTCCTATATGGTCCTATTCTCCCTTCTAACCTTGTCCACATTGTGCAAATGAAATAGGTTTTTTATTTCACGGAAGATTCTAGTTGTGCGGCTGTTTTTTTCTTATTTCTGGATTACTTCACATGTGTTTTTCAGGAAGCACCTCCACCCACCGTGAATATACCGTGAAGGGTGTCGTTGATTCAGAGACCATCATCTCCACCAGTAAGTCGATATTTTTTGTCTTTATGCCATTCAATTTTTTCTTTTTTTCATTGTGAGGTCAGATATTGATCCAAGTGTCAGATCAAAATAAGCAAAGCAAGTCCAGAGACGTAACTACACTAGGTGCAAGGGTTGCAATCGCACCCGAGCTCTGGGCTTAGGGGGCCCCAAAAGTCCCTTTGTCCTACATGAACAGACCAGTGCTATTACAGACTTGCAATAATTGGGGGCTCTGTTGGAGCTTTTAATTGAGGCCCATGAGCTTCAAGTTACACCAGTGTGCAAGTTTATGGGACTGTGAAAAAAATCGGACAGCAGTTTGATCCGTGTGCTGTCCGTCTTTGCTGGCTGATAGAAGAAGCTGGAGAAACTTTTTTTTTTCTCATCAGTGAAAAAAAAACTGATGAAACTCTGACCTGGACCTGTCGAGGATGAGTAAAGAATAGTTATGTTGTTTTTTTTTTTCTCAACAAACTGTAACTTGGAAAGGGGTTTTCTGAAACAAATGAGTAAAAATACAAAACTTTTTATTTTCTGAAATGTCTTTGCATAAATTTTACTTTTCATAGTAATGAGAGTTGCCCTTTAAATAGTGTAAGGCTTAGTATCCATCCATCCCCTCCGTCAAGAGAATGTCAAATGTTCCGTCTCGGAATGAGCGACATCTCTTGTATCTTCTTACAAAACACGGCGGCTCTTGAAACCGAACGCCCTAAGAGGTTTCACAGATAGGTGCACGGTAATGATCTGATGAAGGAGTATGATCCATGGGAAAGCGTCACCTTTGTTCTCATGAAAAGGGCAATGACATCCGATACCCGGCACCTTGACATGTGAATGGATAGGTGAGGACCCGGTCTATCCAAATATATCACCCACATCCATCTCAGGAGATCCTTCTGCAGCCTGGACCTGACTCATTATCACCTCCCTGCTTCAAAGGCTAAGACCCCGATTAATAACTGGAACACTTCAACGTATCCCAATAATTCTGAGATTATTTTTTCGTGGCACATTGTACTTTATGTTATTTGGTAAATTTAGGATGATATTGTTTATGTTCATTTATGGAAATATAAATATGGTGAACATTTCTCAATCTCCAAATTTTTAATTTGTAGGCCCTTAAGCCATTTCCCATATGTCTACTTTACTCTACATAATTTTTTTAAACATATTTTTTTCTTTAGGAAGTTAGAAGGGTTAAAAGTTGATCAAAATGTTCTAATTTGTCCAACAAAATTTACAAAAATCACTTTTTAGGAACCACCTCCCAATCGAATTGACTTTGAGATGGGGCCTTTATGACATAAAATACTCCAAAGTGACACCATTCTAAAAACTGAACCCCTCAATCTGCTCAAAACGACATTTAAGAAGGTTAGTAACCCTTCAAGTGCTTCATATGAATTAAGGTAATGTGGAAGGAAAAAATGAAAATTTTACTTTTTTTTCACAAAAATTTTACTTTAGCCCCAAATTTAGTATTTTCACAAGGATAACAGGAGAAATGCACCATAACTTTTTTTTTTTTGCAATTTCTCTTGAGTACATCAATACCCATATGTGCTACTGTTTGGATGCACAGCAGGGCTCAGAAGGGAGTAAGCACAATTTGACTTTTGGAGCACAAAATTGTCTGAAATTGATAGCGGACACCATGTCGCCTTTGGAGAGCCGATAATGTGCCTAAAGAGTAGAAACCCCACCAAAATAAGCCATTTTAAAAATTAGACACCTCAAAAAATTTATCTAGATGTGTGGGGAGGAACCTTGAAGGACCCCTAAGTGCTTCACACAATTTTAGCAGACTGAGTCATTAAAATAAAAACTCACATTTTTCCACAAAAAATAATTTATCTAGATGTGTGGTCAGCACCTTGAACCCACAGATGCTTCACAGAATCTGACAACTTCGAACTGTAAAAATGAAAACATTTGATTCTTCCAACAAAAAATGTTGCTTTAGCCCCAAGTTTTTTCATTTTCACAAGTGTGGCAAGAGAAACTGGACCAAACATTTGTTGTGCAATTTCCACTGAGTACACAGATACTCTATATGTGGTGGAAAACTACTGTTTGGGCGCACGGCAGGGCTCGGAGTGGAATGAGTGACGTTTTGGAGCACAGACTTTGATAGTATGGTCTGCCGGCACCATGTTGTGTTTGGAGAGCCCCTAATGTGCCTCAACAGTGGAAATCCCCCACAAGTGACCCCATTTTTGGACACTACATCCCTCAAGAAATGTATATAGAGGCATTATTCTAGTAATTTTAATAATGGTTTTGGTTTTACCGATGTGTGAATTTTAAATGTGGTGTTATGTGTACTTGCAGAGTACATCAGATTATAAACATGTGTTGTGTCAACAGGGTAAAACCAAGAGTTATTAATTTGTGAACGTGTGGTACACTTGGAAGCAATCCTTAAAGCTAAGACCAGGTTTCTCAGGGCAGGTGTCACAATGGTAAATTGTGTCTTTTCGGATTCCCCTCTTGGAGCATACTCTGCACGGTTTTTGTGATCATCCTTTCTTCGCTGTTTGGGGAAAATGTTGATCTGGGATGATACAGGCACTATCAGTTTCAGAAGTGATCCTGGGACCCTCACATTCCTGAGTGCCAAACATTAGGGCCTTGATGACTACCTCCTGAAACTGAAGGAAGGTTCCGTATTGAAACAGCAGAAAAGCATTGTACAGTGCCATCTTCAATGTGCATTGCCAATTTTTTGTACCATACTTTAGGTTTTCGCATGGCACTGTATGTTTTGAGGACCTGATCGGAGAGATCTGCACCCCCCCATGTACTTATTATAATCCAAGATACAATCTGGCTTTCGGACTTGTTGTGTGGTACCTCAGGCAGTGACATGGGAGCTGTTATCACGGTGTATGGTGGTAAAGATAAGAACTTCCCTCTTGTTCTTGTACTTGAATACCAGCATGTTGTCGCTACATTGGGCTCTGCTGTCGCCCTTTCTGAGCAGTTAGCCGCTTAGGGAGTCCTTTCTGCTTTCACACGGTCTTGCATGCGACTGTACCTCTGGCAGAGGGTCTTAAAAAGTGTGCTGCTGGTTTAAAAGTATAGCGGTGATAACCCTGATCCAGCAGTGGGTGCAGCAATTCCCACACAATTTTCCCACTCACTCCCAGGTCAGGAGGATATTCAGGGGGCCAATCTTGGTTTCCTTACCCTTGTAGACCGTGAATCTGTGGGTGTACCTTGAGGTACTCTCGCACAACTTGTACAGTGTAATTCCATACATCGCCCTCTTACTTTGAAATTAACCAGAGATTCATCTATAGTGAAGTCCATTTGGGGGTCTTAGGCCTCAGCCAATATTCTGCTGAAGTGGCCAACTCCCGGCCGAATTTTATATAGATGATCAAAGTTGGGATAGTGTTGGGGAGAACACTGCGCAGTATCACTGCAAAGCAAACAATGTTGGATCGCTTAAAATTGTGTCCTTCTCATGGCCTTATGGAATACTGGTGTACTGTAGTGCATATATCAGTTCTCCAGTATTGCCGAATCTCTGGTTTTCTGACTATGGCCATGTGCAGCACAATGCCCCAAAATCTCATAATTTCTTCTGCATTTACAGGGGTCTATCTGGCATATGATGATGTTGCATTTTGGGTGTATAATTGATGGGTATACAGGTTTGTCTGGGCCACCATAGCATTTATTAATTCCTTGCAGACATTTTTTAAAAAAAAGTCAATTTCAGTGAGGCCTGTAATATCAGACTGGATTCCTGAGCTGCCGATGAAATCCAGAATAACAGGCTGATAATTTTCGTGGGGTGGAGTCCATATGGGATCAATTGCTGTAGGGGTTGCCTCGGTCTTTGGGGATCCCTCCTTACTAGATGAGGAGGAGGAAGAGGAATAGAAGAAAGTGGGATCTTCCTCGCTAGAGATGGGCAAACCCGAACAGTAAAGTTTGGCGTCCGTACCGAACACCTACTGTTCAGGCACGGACACCGAACACGGAGTTCACCGGGAAGCCTAAAAATAGCAGTCCACAGCCACCAAGAAAGGCACATCTATTAGCGCTTTGCCCGGATCTTCCCACTTGCCCTGTAGCGGTGGCAAGTAGGGTTAATATTTGTGGGGTTGATGCCACTTTTGTATTGTCAGGTGACATCGAGCCCACAGCTTAGTAATGGAGAGGCATCTGTAAGACACCTATACATTACTAATCCTATAGTTACATGGTAAATAAAGACACAGCCAGAAAAAAGTCCTTTATTAGAAATAAAACTAAACACAAGTTTCCTTTTTTATTTAAAAATTAAAAAATAATAAACACAGTTATACTCACCAAATGCCTATTCCACCGAAGCCCTTGTTCTTCTGTAATAAAACTAAAATGAAAAAACAACAATATCCCTCACCTCTCCGTCATTCTGTCCCACGCCGTAATCCATGTCTGGGGGAAAAACAGTTTTCAACCTGGACGGTGCCAAGATGTTACCGTCCAGGCTGAGAACCACTGGTGAAAGAGCGCAGCCTCAATGACTGGCGGTGACGTCATAGAGGTTACCTCCGGTCACTGAGGCTCCACTCCCAGCCGGGCTGGACTGCCGTGACCTCAGTGACATCCCTTCTAGCACTGTGAGAAACGTATTTAAATAATTAAAGAATACGGCATTGGGACCCCTCTATTCTTATTAGCCAGCCTTGCTGAAGCTGACAGCTAAGAGTTACAGCTTCCAGCTGTGAGTTTTGCCTGGCTGGTTAACAAAAATACACGCCATATTTTTTTAAATTATTTATTTACAGCGCAGGAGCACCTGATGAATACTCCCATCCGCGGCTCCAGCTCTCGCTGTTAGCAGCGGCAGCAGATGACGGATAACGGGAGCAGTTGTCCCATTAGTTGATACCAGTGACCAGAGGTAAACTTTATACCTCCGATCACAGCGGAGCGCTTACGCTGTCTTTTGACAGCGTGGGAACCGTGGCTCGCTGACCGGCAGGGTTGATTTCACCGGTGATCAGAAGCGGTGTTTGCCACGCTGTCATGTCATTTTTGTATAAAAAAAATAGCGATGTTTATGTGCAAAGGTCACTGTGAAGTGAGGGGGAGGAGGTGAGCTGTGACATCGCCTATTGTGATTGGTGGATCCTGTGTTATCAGCTGAGTATGGAGGCGATATCAGTCAATGTAATCCTGTGTCTGATGGATGGTAATGAGGCAGCTCATTCTGTTCATTGCTGTTAATAAACATGTTCAGTTCCTGAAGCAATACTGTAGAATGTAAAAAATAGCAGGGAGAAAGTTGCTAGCAAGAAGATTTCTATTTTTCATTTATAGTGGTATATACAAAGAAAAAAAAAATTGCCAAAATGAATACCGTAAGTCATTCTCCGTTGACACATTCCATTTAAGGGTCTATTGCCAGAGCCCCCGTAGATTGCAGCAGGGTTGGCGTCACCACCCGGAGCACCTGGGCAAGTACCAGGGCCCTGACAAACGGCTGTCCGGGCATCAGCCCTTCCCCTCAAATACTCACCTCTCCCCATTCCCAGCTGCTCCCGTTTATTCAGTGTCTTCTGACTCTGTGACATCTGAGGACAGAGGTCAGGATGATGTCACTACAGCGCAACCTCTGCCCAGCACTGCAGAGTCAGAAGACGCTGAAGAGACCGGAGCAGCGGGGAAGGAGAAAGATGAATATTTCTTTTTTTATGTATGGAGCATTATATGGGGCCCATTATACTACATGGATCATTATATAGGGCCATTATATATGGTACCCATTATACTATATAGATCATTATATAGGGCCATTATATACTGTATGGAGCACTATATGGGGCCCTTTATACTGTATGGAGCACTTTATGATGCCATTATACTGTATGGAGCAAAATATGGGGTTATTATACTGTATGGGGCACTTTATAATGTCTTTATACTCTATGAAGTAATATATGGGGCCATTATGTACTGTATGGAGCAATATATGGGTCCATTATACTGTTTGGTGCAATATATGAGGCAATTTTATACTGTATAGAGCAATATATGTGGCCCACCATACTGGCCATTATATACTGAATGAAGCATTATATGGGGCCCATTATATACTGTATAGAGTAATATATGGAGCCATTATACTATATAAAGCAAAATATGTGGCCATTCTACTGTATGGAGCAATATATGAGACCATTATATACTGTATGTTGCATTATATGGGGCCCATCATACTGTATAGAGCAATATATGGGGCCATTGTATACTGTATAGAGCAATATATGGGGCTCATTATACTGTATAGAGCAATATATGGGGCCATTATATACTGTATGGAGGACTATGTGGTGTCCATAATACTGTATGGAGCAATACATGGGGCACATTATTCTGTATGGAGGACTATGTTGTGCCCATAATAGTGTATGGTGTACTCTGTGGTGCCCATAATACTGTATAGAGGACTACGTGGTGCCCATAGTACTGTATGGAGGACTATGTGGTGCCCATAATACTGTATGGAGGACTATGTGTTGCCCATAATACTGTATGGAGGACTATGTGGTGCCCATAATACTGTATGGAGGACTATGTGGTGCCCATAATACTGTATGGAGGACTATGTCGTGCCCATAATACTGTATGGAGGACTATGTGGTGCCCATAATACTGTATGGAGGACTATGTGGTGCCCATAAGACTGTATGGAGGACTATGTGGTGCCCATAATATTCTATGGAAAATTATGTGGTGCCCATAATACTGTATGGAGGACTATGTGGTGCCCATAATACTGTATGGAGGACTATGTGGTGACCATAATACTGTGCGAAGGACTATACTGTCCAGTGTAAAATGATAAGTCTGCAGTCACTCTGTGCACTGTGCGATGCGAAGATTCACCGGTTTCTGAGCTATTGTAGAATTTACATTAGTTATTACTAGTGTTGAGCATTCCGATACCGCAAGTATCGGGTATCGGCCGATACTTGCGGTATCGGAATTCCGATACCGAGATCCGATACTTTTGTGGTATCGGGTATCGGTATCGGATACATAGAGATGTGAAAAATAAAGAATTAAAATAAAAAATATTGATATATTTACCTCTCTGGCGGCCCCTGGACTCAGCGCGGGTAACCGGCAGGCTTCGTTGTTCAAAATCAGCGCTTTTAGGACCTGAGAATCACGTCCCGGCTTCTGATTGGTCGCGGGCCGCCCATGTGACCGCCACGCGACCAATCACAAGCCGCGACGTCACCGCAAGCTATTAACGCGCTCATTTTTAAAAATGAGCGCGTTAATGGCTTTCAAAGACGTAGCGGCTTGTGATTGGTCACGTGGCCGCGACCAATCACAAGCCGCGACGTCACCGCAAGCTATTAACGCGCTCATTTTTAAAAAAAATGAGCGCGTTAATGGCTTTCAAAGACGTAGCGGCTTGTGATTGGTCACGTGGCCGCGACCAATCACAAGCCGCGACGTCACCGCAAGCTATTAACGCGCTCATTTTTAAAAATGAGCGCGTTAAAGGCTTTCAAAGACGTAGCGGCTTGTGATTGGTCGCGTGGCCGCGACCAATCACAAGCCGCGACGTCACCGCAAGCTATTAACGCGCTCATTTTTAAAAATGAGCGCGTTAATGACTTTCAAAGACGTAGCGGCTTGTGATTGGTCGCGGCCACGCGACCAATCACAAGCCGCGACATCACCGCAAGCTATTAACGCGCTCATTTTTAAAAATGAGCGCGTTAATGGCTTTCAAAGACGTAGCGGCTTGTGATTGGTCACGTGGCCGCGACCAATCACAAGCCGCGACGTCACCGCAAGCTATTAACGCGCTCATTTTTAAAAAAAATGAGCGCGTTAATGGCTTTCAAAGACGTAGCGGCTTGTGATTGGTCACGTGGCCGCGACCAATCACAAGCCGCGACGTCACCGCAAGCTATTAACGCGCTCATTTTTAAAAATGAGCGCGTTAATGACTTTCAAAGACGCAGCGGCTTGTGATTGGTCGCGGCCACGCGACCAATCACAAGCCGCGACGTCACCGCAAGCTATTAACGCGCTCATTTTTAAAAATGAGCGCGTTAATGGCTTTCAAAGACGTAGCGGCTTGTGATTGGTCGCGTGGCCGCGACCAATCACAAGCCGCGACGTCACCGCAAGCTATTAACGCGCTCATTTTTAAAAATGAGCGCGTTAATGACTTTCAAAGACGTAGCGGCTTGTGATTGGTCGCGGCCACGCGACCAATCACAAGCCGCGACGTCACCGCAAGCTATTAACGCGCTCATTTTTAAAAATGAGCGCGTTAATGGCTTTCAAAGACGTAGCGGCTTGTGATTGGTCGCGGCCATGCGACCAATCACAAGCCGCGACGTCACCGCAAGCTATTAACGCGCTCATTTTTAAAAATGAGCGCGTTAATGGCTTTCAAAGACGTAGCGGCTTGTGATTGGTCGCGTGGCCGCGACCAATCACAAGCCGCGACGTCACCGCAAGCTATTAACGCGCTCATTTTTAAAAATGAGCGCGTTAATGGCTTTCAAAGACGTAGCGGCTTGTGATTGGTCGCGGCCATGCGACCAATCACAAGCCGCGACGTCACCGCAAGCTATTAACGCGCTCATTTTTAAAAATGAGCGCGTTAATGACTTTCAAAGACATAGCGGCTTGTGATTGGTCGCGGCCACGCGACCAATCACAAGCCGCGACGTCACCGCAAGCTATTAACGCGCTCATTTTTAAAAATGAGCGCGTTAATGGCTTTCAAAGACGTAGCGGCTTGTGATTGGTCGCGTGGCCGCGACCAATCACAAGCCGCGACGTCACCGCAAGCTATTAACGCGCTCATTTTTAAAAATGAGCGCGTTAATGACTTTCAAAGACGTAGCGGCTTGTGATTGGTCGCGTGGCCGCGACCAATCACAAGCCGCGACGTCACCGCAAGCTATTAACGCGCTCATTTTTAAAAATGAGCGCGTTAATGACTTTCAAAGACGTAGCGGCTTGTGATTGGTCGCGGCCACGCGACCAATCACAAGCCGCGACGTCACCGCAAGCTATTAACGCGCTCATTTTTAAAAATGAGCGCGTTAATGGCTTTCAAAGACGTAGCGGCTTGTGATTGGTCGCGTGGCCGCGACCAATCACAAGCCGCGACGTCACCGCAAGCTATTAACGCGCTCATTTTTAAAAATGAGCGCGTTAATGACTTTCAAAGACGTAGCGGCTTGTGATTGGTCGCGTGGCCGCGACCAATCACAAGCCGCGACGTCACCGCAAGCTATTAACGCGCTCATTTTTAAAAATGAGCGCGTTAATGACTTTCAAAGACGTAGCGGCTTGTGATTGGTCGCGGCCACGCGACCAATCACAAGCCGCTACGTCTTTGAAAGTCATTAACGCGCTCATTTTTAAAAATGAGCGCGTTAATAGCTTGCGGTGACGTCGCGGCTTGTGATTGGTCGCGTGGCGGTCACATGGGCGGCCCGCGACCAATCAGAAGACGGGACGTGATTCTCAGATCCTAAAAGCGCTGATTTTGAACAAAGAAGCCTGCCGGTTACCCGCGCTGAGTTCAGGGGCCGCCGGAGAGGTAAATATATCAATATTTTTTATTTTAATTCTTTATTTTACACATCCCTATGGATCCCAGGGCCTGAAGGAGAGTTTCCTCTCCTTCAGACCCTGGGAACCATGAGAATACCTTCCGATACTTGATGTCCCATTGACTTGTATTGGTATCGGATATCGGTATCGGCGATATCCGATACTTTTCGGGTATCGGCCGATACTATCCGATACCGATACTTTCAAGTATCGGACGGTATCGCTCAACACTAGTTATTACTCATGTAATGTAAGAAGTGGAATCTTTGACATTGTGCTATACCTTTATTTATCTGCCGTTTCTGTGCATCATGAATCGTGGTATGTGTTAAAGGGGCCACTGCCAATGAAAACCTGGAGCCGGCCAACCATAATTATCTTCCATAATTTCTACACAAGTCGCAGTCGCTCTACTATCTGCCGGGTCCCCTAAAATGAATGATGTTCATCCTGAGCTTTCTGGTGCATGGATTCAACTACAGTTAGAATATGAGTGCCCACATACCCTACTTTACCAAGAATGGTGTTGACGCAATAGGGACGCACGCAGCCGGAAACGCTCCCTTATCCTCCCACCCATGATGGGCCATTTTTGATTGAGGTTTATATTCGTTTTTGGGGGCCTTAATAGGAGCTCATTATATTTTTTTATATCCTGCAGGACTAGAATATTGCAGTGTATAGTACAAGCAATTGCAGGGTCAAGATTCCTGAGGGGGCCTAATTAAAAATATTATGTTTTAACCACCCTCTCTCCTTTTGAAGCTAACCCCCCCCAAAAAAAACATACACAAACTATAAATGCTTATCTTCTATAGATATAATATCGCTGCTTCATCAAAAAAGTCCAACCTGGCAAAAGATAAAGATAATTAAGCCATAAGATAAAAAATAAAAACGTCAGAATTGCAATTTTTCAGAGACTGGAACTTTAAAAAAAAAGTGACCAGAAAGTTATTTGTACCCCAAAATTGGTATTAATAAAACCGCCAGCTCGCCCCACACGAACTAATCCCTCTGACAACTCTTTAAGCGGAAAACTAAAAAAGTTACGGGTCTCAGAAAATGGCGACACAAATCCGGATTTTTTTTTTTTTTACAAAGCTCTGAATTTTTTTTTAACAACTAAAATTAAAAAAACAAAAACTGTACAAGTTTGGTATCAGCTTAATCGAAATGATCTGGAGAATCGTATAACCAGGATGTTTTTACCGCACCATAAGTGACGTAAAAAGAAAACCCATAAAACAATGGCTGACCTAAATTCTTTACTCACTATTTCATTTTTGTTCCCAGTACATTATATGGTTACTAAAAATACGGTTATTCAAAACTATGACTCGTCCCGCAAAAAAAAAAAAAAAGAAGGGACTCATACGGCTATATGGAAAAAAAAAAAAAACAATAATGGAGAGAAAAAAATAGAGCCAAAATTTAAAAAAAATTACTCTGTCATGAAGGAGTTAATGATGTGTGTCACAACTTTGGTGAACAGTAAGGCCGCCGTCACACATGCGAGTTTTACGGACGTAAGAGCGCAGAATCTACGTCCGTAAAACTCGCAAAAAATACGGCACAATTATTCTCTATGCCCCTGCTCCTATTTGCCGTATTTTACTGATCAGTATTATACGGCTTTCTACGGCCGTACAAAATCGCAGCATGCTGCGTTTGTCACCGTACTGCGCAAGAAATACGCCAATGAAAGTCTATGGAAGCGTGAAAAATACGGATTACACACGGACAAGCAGTGTGACTTGCGAGAAATACGCAGCGCTGTTAGAGAGAAAAGCCGGTAATTCAGTGCGGTGTACAGTAAAATCACACTGACAGCTTACAGTAGAATAGGTAGAATAAATGTGTACACATAGAATAGGTATATATATATATATATATATGTCAGTGAGACACATATATGTATATATATTAATATTTATTCCAGCGCTAGACAGCTTGAAAGCCGGTAATTCAATTACCGGCTTTTTCCTTCTCCTTCCTAAAACCCGACATGATTTGAGACATGGTTTACATACAGTAAACCATGTCTTCTCTCCATTTTTTTTGCAGATTCCACACTACTAATGTCAGTAGTGTGTATCTGCAAAATTTGGCCGTTCTAGCTCTTAAAATAAAGGGTTAAATGGCGGAAAAAATTGGCGTGGGCTCCCGCGCAATTTTCTCCGCCAGAGTAGTAAAGCCAGTGACTGAGGGCAGATATTAATAGCCTGGAGAGGGTCCACGGTTATTGGCCCCCCCCTGGCTAAAAATATCTGCCCCCAGCCACCCCAGAAAAGGCACATCTGGAAGATGCGCCTATTCTGGCACTTGGCCACTCTCTTCCCATTCCCGTGTAGCGGTGGGATATGGGGTAATGAAGGGTTAATGCCACCTTGCTATTGTAAGGTGACATTAAGCCTAATTAATAATGGAGAGGCGTCAATTATGACACCTATCCATTATTAATCCAATTGTAGTGAAGGGTTAAATAAAACACAAACACATTATTTAAAATTATTTTAATGAAATAAAAACAATGGTTGTTGCAGTATTTTATTCAACGCCCAATCCAGTCACTGAAGACCCTCGTTCTGTGAGTAAAAAAACATAATAAACCAACAATATACTTACCCTCCGCAGATCTGTAACGTCCAACGATGTAAATCCTTCTGAAGGGGTTAAAACATTTTGCAGCAAGGAGCTGTGCTAATGCAGGCTGCTCCTCGCTGCAAAACCCCAGGGAATGAGGCTAAAAATAGATCAATGATCTATATTTAGCTTCATTTGCGGTGAGGCGCCCTCTGCTGGCTGTTCATAGATCGTGGGAAATTACTTAGAAAGCTCCCAGGCTTTCTAGGTAAGTTCCCACGATCTATGAACAGCCAGCAGAGGGCGCCTCACCGCAAATGAAGCTAAATATAGATCATTGATCTATTTTTAGCCTCATTCCCTGGGGTTTTGCAGCGAGGAGCAGCCTGCATTAGCACAGCTCCTTGCTGCAAAATGTTTTAACCCCTTCAGAAGGATTTACATCGTTGGACGTTACAGATCTGCGGAGGGTAAGTATATTGTTGGTTTATTATGTTTTTTTACTCACAGAACGAGGGTCTTCAGTGACTGGATTGGGCGTTGAATAAAATACTGCAACAACCATTGTTTTTATTTCATTAAAATAATTTTAAATAATGTGTTTGTGTTTTATTTAACCCTTCACTACAATTGGATTAATAATGGATAGGTGTCATAATTGACGCCTCTCCATTATTAATTAGGCTTAATGTCACCTTACAATAGCAAGGTGGCATTAACCCTTCATTACCCCATATCCCACCGCTACACGGGAATGGGAAGAGAGTGGCCAAGTGCCAGAATAGGCGCATCTTCCAGATGTGCCTTTTCTGGGGTGGCTGGGGGCAGGTGTTTTTAGCCAGGGGGGGGCCAATAACCATGGACCCTCTCCAGGCTATTAATATCTGCCCTCAGTCACTGGCTTTACTACTCTGGCGGAGAAAATTGCGCGGGAGCCCACGCCAATTTTTTCCGCCATTTAACCCTTTATTTTAAGAGCTAGAACGGCCAAATTTTGCAGATACACACTACTGACATTAGTAGTGTGGAATCTGCAAAAAAAATGGAGAGAAGACATGGTTTACTGTATGTAAACCATGTCTCAAATCATGTCGGGTTTTAGGAAGGAGAAAGAAAAAGCCGGTAATTGAATTACCGGCTTTCAAGCTGTCTAGCGCTGGAATAAATATTAATATATATACATATATGTGTCTCACTGACATATATATATATATATATACCTATTCTATGTGTACACATTTATTCTACCTATTCTACTGTAAGCTGTCAGTGTGATTTTACTGTACACCGCACTGAATTACCGGCTTTTCTCTCTAATATATGTGTCTACTGACATATATATATATATATATATATATATATATATATATATATATATATATATATATATATATATAGACAGTATATATATATATTTTCTTTTCTTTTTGGGACACATGGATCACTTCTATAGCGGTATGTTGGTTTTGCTAGCCTGCGAGAAAACCACGCAGTACGGATGCCATACGGATTACATACGGAGGATGCCATGCGCAAAAAACGCTGACACACCCTGCCTACGGAGGAGCTACGGACCACTTTTTTCGGGACTTTTCAGCGTATTACGGCCGTAATATACGGACCGTATTGTTTTACGCTGTGTGTGACGCCGGCCTAAGAAGTGACGCGAGAAAGTAATAATAAATTTCCCTCAATGTTTTAATAGAATGGGGCAGATTGGTGAAAACTGAAAGGAAAACGGTGTGTGTTGCCCATAGCAACCAATCACAGTGCAGCTTTCATGTTACCAGAGCAGAATATGAAATGAAAGCTGCTCTGTGATTGGTTGCTATGAACAACATTTTGCACCATGGCTTGCAGAACTGTTTACATACTATAGACATTTATCGACCTAAATACTTGAATGTATAGGGGTACGACCTCTGCGGCCCCTGACGATATAGAGCCTGGTGGTGGTTCTTCAGCAAGGTGAATGAAAGATGTGGACACAGAAGAATGAGTGACCATAGAAGCAGACGTGTACATAGAAATCATGGGGCCCCATAACCTCACCCCTTCTACACCACCTACAACAATACTGTATATATATATATATATATATATACATATATATATATATATATATATTTGGCTAAGTAAGCAGGGTGACAGCGCAGTGGAGCATGCCAACCTACTCTCAAGGACAAGGATAGGGACATGTACTTTGACATGGATACAGTATTTTGTGCTCCTGATGAAGTTCCTTAGTGTTCTTGCCCAACAGAATACCTTTTATAGAGTGTAATGTCCCCCAAAAATGCATCCAACGCAAAGTATGATGTCCCCCACAGTGCCCTCCACTAACACATACAGTATGATAACCCCACAGTGTCTGCAACACATTATGATGCCCCCTCACTGCATCAGGACCACATAGTGCCGCCACACACAGTATGAAGACTTCGTAGCACCCCTCACACAGGATGAGGACCCCACAGTACTCCACACACTGTATCGTGGCCCACAAAACTCCTACCACAGTATGACCCCCTGACTGCCCCTATACACAGAATGATGGCCCTCACAGCTTCCACACACAGCATCAAAGCCACTGCACACACTACTACAGCCCTTTACAGATTGTGAGGCCCCCGACAACCCCCACACACACATAGTATCATGGCCCCAGGGCTCCTGACACATAATAATGCCCTCCACACAGAATTATGGTCCTACACAATATAATTGCCACCACACACAGTATCACAGCCCCCACACACAGTATCATGGCCTCCATACTCAATATGATGCCCCCACAGTTTTCTGAGGATGCAGATACTGTTGAAGTTGAGATGCTGGGGTTGCAGTGCCGCTCACATTAGGCCATAGCTGCCACATAATCTGTCGCTATTAGTGGTTCACCACTACATGCAAGTCACCTTCCATGAACAAATGGAATCGGCATCTCTGTCATTTAGATGTGATTAAATTATGTTCTGCAGAACCTCATAAAATACATCCATTCTGCTGCAGAACCTCAGGATACACATCCTGACTGCTGCAGAAACTCATGATACATATCATGACTGCTGCAGAACCTCATGATACACATCTTGACTGCTGCAGAACCTCATGATACACATCTTGACTGCTGAAGAAACTCATGATACACATCCTGACTGCTGCAGAACTTCATGATACACATCTTGACTGCTGCAGAAACTCACGATATACATCTTGACTGCTGCAGAACCTCATGATACACATCCTGACTGCTGCAGAAACTCATGATACACATCCTGACTTCTGCAGAAACTCATGATACACATCCTGAGTGCTGCAGAACCTCATGATACACATCTTGACTGCTGCAGAACCTCATGATATACATCTTGACTGCTGCAGAACCTCATGATATACATCTTGACTGCTGCAGAACCTCGTGATATACATTTTGACTGCTGAACAACAGTTGTCGCAGTGTGTATGGTTAGAGCCTCTCTGGTTGTTATAACCTGCTACAATATGATGCATATCCAGACAGTAGCTTTTGGCAACATTTCTGAGGAATCATAGCCCATTCCTCTCAAGGAATGGCCCCAGGTCAGCATTATTTTTTTGTGCTGCAGTAGCCTTCACATCCCACCACATCGTTTCTGTGGGGCTTTGGGGTTCAAGCCAGGCGATTATGACGGACACGTCAGAATTTTCCAGGACTTTTTCTGAAAGCAAGTCTTGATAGAATATGAGATATACTTGGGATCATTGTCCTGTAGGAAGGTCCGATGATGCCCGAACTTCAACTTCCTTACAGAAGACATGATGTTTTCTCCAAGGAATTCCTGATACTTGTTTGAATCCATCTTTCCCTCCATAGTTTACAGGTTTCCAGTGTCAAAGGAAGCAAAGCAGCCAGATAGCATCAAAAGCAATCAGCATACTTCACTGTGAGCATTAGAGCAATCAACATATTTCACTGTAGGCATCAGTGTCATTGGATTACTTCAGTGTAGGCATCACCAAGCCACTGCCATGGTTCACTATAGATGTCACCGCGCTACCGCCATGCTTTACTGAAGTCTTCACTTAGCTACCACCATGCTTTACTTTAGTCATCTCCATGCCTCTACCATGCTTCACTGTAGGCATCTCTGAACCACCACCGTGCTTCATTGCATGTGCGAGACTGTGCAGACTGAAACCTCAGTACCTAGTGCCACCAAATCTCGCTGCAGGTGTTTTGCATTACCACGAGGGGTTTTGACCACCTGCTTTCTTAGGAATCTGGTGGTAGCCAGTGACAGCTTCCTCTTTCTAGCACATCCAGGTAGTGTAGCCAGTGTTCCTATCATTCAGAAGTTGTGACCTCCACAGCTTCCTGCTGCATCTCTATGAACATTTAATACCTTTGTATCTTCTTGCATCCTTTTCCTTGTTTCTGCAAGGCACTGATCTCTTCTCATAACTTTTTTGGACCACTCTGACCACTTATTTTAACATCCAATAAAGTAGCACAGTCAGCAAACCCCCAGTAAAACCTGGTGTCTGATGTGTGTAATCTCAGGCACACCTAATTAAGTAATGAATCCCTTGATTATTGCATCCGGTGCTGGAGACAAATGTGCACTCGCCTGGGGGATACTATTTCTGGGTTGAATAATCCTGACACTGCAGTAGTCAGTAATATTGGCATTTTGTAATATATTTGGAGAAACCTCTTGTTATATTAGTTGTGGTGAATTATTTGCATTGTTCTTGTTTGATTGGTTAATTGCAAACAGCAGAAAGTTTGTAAACTTTGCTAATAAACCAAATTTACGGTGCAGGTTGATTCTTTTTAATTGCAGCTACACATCCTGACTGCTGCAGAACCTAATTATATATATCCTGAATGTGGCAGAACTTCGGATTGCATGTTAATTGAGATGCTCTGTGTTCTTTTCTTGCAGAGCATTGTCCAAGACATCTGCCTCCATGGCCTTGAATCAGACCCAGCACTGTAAACAGCTGGATGGTTTGGTCTCTTCCCAGATGCAGCTCTGCCGAAGTAACCTGGAACTGATGCAGACAATCATCCAGGCAGCAAAAGAGGTCAAGAAAACCTGCATCAAAGCCTTCTCCGATATGAGGTGGAACTGTTCGTCCATAGAGCTGGCTCCAAACTTCAATCAGGATTTAGAAAGAGGTAAGATCATGCAATAACTTATAGAAGTGTCCTTATACCCTGATATGTTTGCATAGGAATTACTCATCACCCTATATAAAAGATTCAAGATTCAAGATTCAAAGAAGCTTTATTGGCAGGACCAAATACACATCAGTTTTGCCAAAGCAAGTGTATAGAGGCAATAGGGATAGGGACTGAGGGGATGTTGGGTAGGAGCTGTGGGGGGAGGTGGATGGGGCAGATCCAGGTTGGGGGCTATAGTCCATGGCATAGGGGAGGTGGATGGGGCAGATCCAGGTTGGGGGCTATTGTCCATGGCATAGGGGAGGTGGATGGGGCAGGTTCAGGTTGGGGGCTATAGTCCATGGCATAGGGGAGGTGGATGGGGCAGGTCCATTGTGGGGGCTATAGTCCATGGCATAGGGGAGGTGGATGGGGCAGGTCCAGGTTGGGGGCTATAGTCCATGGCATCATAGTTCTCTTTCTCGCAGTCTATGACATTCGAGAAAGAGAACTATGATGCCATGGACTATAGCCCCCCAAAAGTCACTACTATACTATACTATACTATACTATACTATACTATACTACTATAAAAGTCACTACTATCTTATAGTAAACCCTTTGTTTATGAGCAGCTCTATACTCAGATGTTCAGTGAAGCAGTTCTCACCCCCTCTCACAGCAGGAAGTCCCAGCATGATCTCTAGTGCCAGTTAGCAGATGGATTACAACCAGCCTCATGTAATCAGACTCTTATTTTTCTGTAAAGGTGGAGAAAGTCATCACCACCCACACTCAGCAGTCAGCAAATTCTTCTGTTCTGGCAAGGGTTTTGATTGACAGAAGGCTAGGCTTCTCTATAGCTACAGTGCCACTGAAAGCAGTCAGTTCCACTGCACCCTCTGTAGCCGAGCCTGTACCATGTTAGGACATGAAGTGAGTTTTCTTAGATTGGGCACCTGGTTCTGTGAAAAAAAAAAAATTGATTTCCGAATAAGCCCATTGACTAGTACGATTCTATATACCATTGTGGACTGAGAACGAGTGAATACCAGAACCAAAGAAGTGAACAAATAGAAGATGAAATATCAGTCTTTATTGATCAAATATCAAACTACAAAGATTAAAATCGGATAAAAGGTACTTCACATATACAAGGACACAGAGGAATGACCTGGTAGGAATAGCTACATGACCAAGATTAACTTATCTTTAGGAGGGACTAAGTCAACATAGTAGAGTGGAAAAAATCAACACTCTAGGGTGGTGTTAAATCAACACTGTAGGGTGGGGTCAAATCAACACTGTATGGTGGGGTCAAATCAGCACCGTAGGGTGGGGTCAAATCAGCCCTGTAGGGTGGACCCAAATAAACACTCTAGGGTGGGGTCAAATCAGCTCTGTAGGGTGGGGTCAAATCAGCTCTGTAGGGTAGACCCAAATAAACACTCTAGGGTGGGGTCAAATCATCTTTGTAGGGTGGGGTCAAATCAGCATTGTGGGGTGGACCCAAATGAACACTCTGGGGTGGGGTCAAATAAGCACTGTAGGCTAAACCCAAATAAACACACTGGGCTGAGGTCAAATCTGCATTGTAAGGTGGACCCAAATAAACACTCTAGGGTGGGGTCAAATCAGCTCTGTAGGGTGGGGTCAAATCATCTCTGAAGGGTGGGGTCAAATCAGCTCTGTAGGGTGGACCAAAATAATTACTCTAGGGTGGGTTCAAATCATCTCTGTAGGGTGGGGTCAAACCAGCCCTATAGGGTGGACCCAAATAAACACTCTGGGCTGGGGTCAAATCAGCATTGTGGGGTGGACCCAAATGAACACTCTGGGGTGGGGTCAAATAAGCACTGTAGGCTAAACCCAAATAAACACACTGGGATGAGGTCAAATCTGCATTGTAAGGTGGACCCAAATAAACACTCTAGGGTGGGGTCAAATCAGCTCTGTAGGGTGGGGTCAAATCAGCTCTGTAGGGTGGACCCAAATAATTACTCTAGGGTGGGGTCAAATCATCTCTGTAGGGTGGGGTCAAATCAGCCCTGTAGGGTGGACTCAAATAAACACTCTGGGCTGGGGTCAAATCAGCATTGTGGGGTCGACCCAAATGAACACTCTGGGGTGGGGTCAACTAAGCACTGTAGGCTAAACCCAAATAAACACACTGGGATGGGGTCAGATCTCCAATGTAAGGTGGACCTAAATAAACACTCTAGGGTTGGGTTACATCTGCATTGTAGGGTGGACCCAAATAAGCACTCTGGGGTGGGGTCAAATCAGCACTGTGGGGTAAACCCAAAATAAACTATCTGCGGTGTGGCCAAATGTACTAATGTATGTTTCTAATACTTCTACATGTGGCATATAGTAGAACTCTATTACATAGGGAACAATGGGTCATTGGACTTTGTTACCACCATCCATGTTCAGCAAAACAAGTCAAATTCTGATTAGGAACCTAGAAGTTGCTACATCAAAACTAGAGGAAGGCCGTGTAGATTTCCTTGTTTTGGCTACAAGCAAATGATGCCATCCATCATGATCAGTGATTGTCTGCAACTATAGCTGTGGAGACAGTGACGGACTGAGGAGGGCAATCAGAGATTTATCACTATTTTGAGGTTCGAAACCTCCTCTAAGCTCAGACTTTATTCAGCAATTTTTAATTTTTGCTTAAAAAATATTCAAAAAAGTATCGATCAGGCAGAGTAATTGGTGGCAAAAAGGGCATGCCGTAGGTTTTGGGCTATACTGGACTGGATTATAGGTTGAAGCCTCACTGAGTGAGAGTAAAGGGAGAAAAAAATAAATCTAATGACTGACAGGCTAGGAGGAAGCTGGAGATGGAAAGAAATACGGGAGAAAAACAAAAATGAGATTAAAAGATAAAGAGGGGTGAGCAAGAGGTAGGCACCAAAAACAAAATGAGTCTAGGAGTCATACGTAGATAAAAATAACAAAATTAATATAAATGTCCACAATAAGGAAAAGGTAAAATACAACTTTTTTAATTTGATATGAAATAAAACCTAAAATAAATACTTAAATAAAAGTAAGATTATTTAGAAACCAAAAACTATTAATTTTCTGATGGGATGTAATAAAAACATAAACAAAAAATTGATAAAAATGAAAGGCCAATCATTTTAACCCTAAGGGGAAAATGAAACATGTGTTAAACTATGAGATTAAATAAAGAAAATAATAAAAAAAAGAATAATTTTTTATGAAAGGATGTAAGTGCTATATAAAATGATAAAGAAAATAATAAAAAAAAAGAATATTATTTTATGAAAGGATGTAAGTGCTATAAAAAAAGATTCAAAACTATAAAAATAAAAAAATGCATGCTAAAAAGTTAGCAGATTTCTAGCACGGGTGATCTAGTTCCTGGCCGTGGTTGGGCAAATTTCCATCCAAAGCGTACAGCATCTAAGGAATCTATGATGTTAGTTTGGGCGCATTGGACCCATGATCAGGCCAGAATTTGTGGCCATAATACGGGTGCAAAAACCCTAAAATATTGCAATAGTCTAATATTCTGATGCTGCCCTGTAATGATAAGTCTAAGGAAGGCCACATATTGATCCAGTTCATCATTCTTTCCGCCTTTTTTATTGGAGAAAAAGTTTGTTTTTTAGGCATTTTTATTCTCAAACAAAATTCATTATGGCTTTTGCACCATTTTTATATTACTTTTCTTTCGGTCTTTGTCATTGTTTTTGTATTTGCTGATCAATGTAGACACGGTTTTCATTACCCTGATTTTTTTGGTTACTTGTTTTTGTTTTTACCCTAGTGGAGTACAAAATCTGTTTAATTTAATGTTTATGCAGATGAATACTAAAATGCAACATGTGAAAACTTATTATTATTATTATTTATTATTATAGTGCCATTTATTCCATGGCGCTTTAGGGTATGTGCACACGTATTCTGGAGGACTGCGGATTTTTCCGCAGCGGATTTGGAAAAACCGCAGTGCAAAACCGCTGCGGTTTTTCCTGCAGATTTATCGCGGTTTCTACTGCGGATTCCGCTGCGGCTTTACACCTGCAGTTTTCTATTGGAGCAGGTGTAAAACCGCAGTGGAATCCACACAAAGAATTGACATGTTGCGGAAAATAAACCGCTGCGTTTCCGTGCGTTTTTTTCCGCAGCATGTGCACTGCGGATTTTGTTTCCCATAGGTTAACATGGTACTGTAAACTCATGGGAAACCGCTGCAGAAACGCTGCGGATCCGCAGCTAAATCCGCAGCGTGTGCACATACCCTTACATGTGAGGAGGGGTATACATAATAAAAACAAGAACAATAATCTTGAACAATACAAGTCACAACTGGTACAGGAGGAGAGAGGACCATGACCGCGAGGGCTCACAATCTACAAGGGATGGGTGAGGATACAGTAGGTGAGGGTAGAGCTGGTCATGCAGCGGTTTGGTCGATCGGTGGTTACTGCAGGTTGTAGGCTTGTGGGAAGAGGTGGGTCTTCAGGTTCTTTTTGAAGGTTTCGATGGTAGGCGAGAGTCTGATATGTTGTGGTAGAGGGTTCCAGAATAGGGGTGATGTGCGAGAGAAATCTTGTATGTGATTGTGGGAAGAGGAGATAAGAGGCGAGTAGAGAAGGAGATCTTGTGAGGATCGGAGGTTGCGTGCAGGAAAGTACCGGGAGACGAGGTCACAGATGTATGGAGGAGACAGGTTGTGGATGGCTTTGTATGTCATGGTTAGGGTTTTGTACTGGAGTCTCAGGGTAATGGGGAGCCAGTGACGGGATTGACAGAGGGGAGAGGCCAGGAAAAAGCGGGGGGACAGGTGGATTAGTCGGGCAGCAGAGTTTAGAATAGATTGTAGGGGTGCGAGAGTGTTAGAGGGGAGGCCACAGAGCAGGAGGTTGCAGTAGTTGAGGCGGGAGATGATGAGGGCATGGACTAGGGTTTTTGCAGATTCTTGGTTTAGGAATGTACGGATCCGTGAAATATTTTTGGGTTGAAGTCGGCAGGAAGTGGAAAGGGCTTGGATATGTGGTTTGAAGGAGAGATCAGTGTCAAGGATTACCCCGAGGCAGCGGGCTTGTGGGACTGGGGAGAGTGGGCAGCCGTTTACTGTAATGGATAAGTCCGTTGGGGGGTCGCGTGAGATGGGGGAAAGATGATGAATTCTGTTTTGTCCATGTTAAGTTTTAGAAATCTAGCAGTGGAGAAGGATGAAATAGCGGACAGACATTGAGGGATTCTGGTTAGTAGGGAGGTGATATCTGGTCCAGAGATGTAGATCTGTGTGGTCCTCAGCATAGAGGTGATACTGAAAGCCATGAGATTCTATGAGCTGTCCCAGGCCAAAGGTGTAAATGGAGAAGAGCAGGGGCCCTAGAACTGAACCTTGTGGGACTCCGACAGATAGGGGGCGAGGTGAGGAGGTGGTGTGTGAGTGGGAGACGCTGAATGTCCGGTCTGTTAGGTATGATGAGATCCAGGATAGGGCCAAGTCTGTGATGCCAAGGGATGAGAGGGTTTGTAATAATAGGGAATGGCCCACTGTGTCAAAGGCAGAGGACAGGTCCTGGAGGAGGAGGAGGAGGATAGAGTAGTGTCCCTTGCTCTTGGCGGTTAATAGGTCATTGGTGACCTTAGTTAGGGCAGTTTCAGTGGAGTGGTGTGACCGGAAGCCAGATTGTAAGCGGTCAAAGAGGGAGCAGGAAGAGAGATGGGAGGACAGTTCAAGATGGACGTGTTATTGAAAGGATCATACAACATTTTAGTCTAAAAGGTCACACAAAAAAAGGCAGAAAAGAAAAACAGAAAAAGAAAAACAAGTGAAGTCGAATTCATATACAAATCTACACGACTGGTCTACACAAATGTGTGTGGTGGCTTTTTTTGGACGAAGACAAGATTATCTAAGAACAAATCAAAAAGTAAAAACTTTCCCAAAGTAAAATCTATGTTTTCGTTTTACTTCCCTTCCAAATATAATCTTTGTGCAATTACTGTGAAAAGGATCAGAATGAAGACATAGCCAGTATCGGGTCACTCATGCTTGTTTTGGCCACATGGAAAATCACAGACCTTGGTGTGAACTCTCGACCTTGTGTAGAAATTGCACAAAAAACAAGGGAGTTCCTTTTAAAACCACACTTTGATGACAAGAAAGGGCAGAAAAAAAGACCCGAGCAATGAAGGAATGAATGTGGGGGGTAAAATGCAAAAGGTTAAATAAAAAAAGTAAGAGATATAAGAGGATGAAGGTGTATATCAGCCATTTTTAATTTTGCATTTTTGTCATCAATTTTTCTCTTTTTTTTCTCAAGGAGAGAGGAAGGCAAATACTTCTTAGCTTTTTTTCCCAATCCCATAACATGCATGATATTGATTTGGATTTTTATGTACATCCAGATAATAAATTAAATGAAGAAAAAAAAGGTAACAAAATGTGAAAAAGGGATATTTTTAACAATTAATTAGAAAATCATAAGAGAGGAGAGCAGATACTGATTAAAAAGGATAACACAGCTCTGTGTTTTAGTGATACTCTTAAATATGTGAAAAAAACTGAATCTGCAACTCTCCAAGGATCTGGTATCATATTGTAAAAGTGGAAACTAAAGTACACAATGCAAATTAAATTTAAGTCCTAGAGGATCATTTTAATACTTCCAGGGACGTTTAAGCTCAGTAGAGACGTGTAAGTAGCAAAAAGTACTGACCTTGTACAACAGAATATCCCTTCACAACCAACCATGAGACCGTTCATGTAATACTACCCCTATTATGGAACATGTTCTACTTCAACATTGCTCCCCATGTACACAAATATATGTACTGAAGTCAGGAGTGAGAGGCGTAGCTAGAGGTTCAGCTTTGGGGGCGAGAAACATTTAAATGGGTCCTAACCAGGTAAGTCTGTGTTACACCAATGCCGACGTCCCTGCATGCTCCCTCTACTACCTCCCAGCAGGGACGCCGACATACTTACCGCCTCCACTGGCTCCCTGATTTTTAAAAGGGGCAGCATGCGCACTTGGGAAATGTTCCCAGTCAATGGCTGGGAGGCATCAAGTATATAAGGCACGCTCCCCAGTAGGGAGGGGCCTGAGCAATATTCTCCATTCAGTGGTTTTGTGCAGTGGTTTTAGTGAGTTGCCAGGTCCCTGTGTCCCTTACTGTTTTAGTCTGAACCTTATCCTATAACCCGTTTTGTTTAGCCCTAAATCCTGAAGCCACTTCGGCGGTATCTGTGCCTTGAAGCCGCACCTGTGGTACCTGAATCATAACATCGCACTTGCTTTTCCCGATGATGAAGCTGAACCCACGGTACCTGAACCCTGATTCTGCTCCCTGTGGTACCTGAGCCTGAATCTGCACCGCAATATCTGAACCTTGATGCCACTCCTTCAGTACCTGAGCCTTACACCGCTCCCAAGGTACCTGAGCCTAAATCTGCACCCGCGATACCTGAACCTTGATGTCACTCCTTCTGTACCTGAGCCTTACACCGCTCCCAAGGTACCTGAGCCTGAATCTGCACCCGCGATACCTGAACCTTGATGTCACTCCTTCAGTACCTGAGCCATACACCGCTCCCAAGGTACCTGAGCCTGAAGCCGCACCCATGGTACCTGAACCATGATGTCACTCCTTCAGTACCTGAGCCTTATACCGCTCCCAAGGTACCTGAGCCTGAAGCCGCACCCATGGTACCTGAACCATGATGTCACTTCTTCAGTACCTGAGCCATAAACCGCTCCCAAGGTACCTGAGCCTGAAGCCGCACCCATGGTACCTGAACCATGATGTCACTCCTTCAGTACCTGAGCCTTACACCGCTCCCAAGGTACCTGAGCCTGAAGCCGCACCCATGATACCTGAACCATGATGTCACTTCTTCAGTACCTGAGCCATACACCGCTCCCACGGTACCTGAGCCTGAAGCTGCACCCATGGTACCTGAACCATGATGTCACTTCTTCAGTACCTGAGCCATACACCGCTCCCAAGGTACCTGAGCCTGAAGCCGCACCCATGGTACCTGAACCATGATGTCACTCCTTCAGTACCTGAGCCTTACACCGCTCCCAAGGTACCTGAGCCTGAAGCCGCACCCATGATACCTGAACCATGATGTCACTTCTTCAGTACCTGAGCCATACACCGCTCCCAAGGTACCTGAGCCTGAAGCCGCACCCATGGTACCTGAACCATGATGTCACTTCTTCAGTACCTGAGCCATACACCGCTCCCAAGGTACCTGAGCCTGAAGCCGCACCCATGGTACCTGAACCATGATGTCACTCCTTCAGTACCTGAGCCTTATACCGCTCCCACGGTACCTGAGCCTGAAGCTGCACCCATGGTACCTGAACCATGATGTCACTTCTTCAGTACCTGAGCCATACACCGCTCCCAAGGTACCTGAGCCTGAAGCCGCACCCATGGTACCTGAACCATGATGCCACTCCTTCAGTACCTGAGCCTTACACCGCTCCCACGGTACCTGAGCCTGAAGCTTCACCCATGGTACCTGAACACTGATTCCGCTCACTGTGGTACCTGAGCCTGAATCTGCATCCGCGATACCTGAACCTTGATGCCACTCCTTCGGTACCTGAGCCTGAAGCCGCACCCATGGTACCTGAACCATGATGTCACTCCTTCAGTACCTGAGCCTTATACCGCTCCCACGGTACCTGAGCCTGAAGCTGCACCCATGGTACCTGAACCATGATGTCACTCCTTCAGTACCTGAGCCTTATACCGCTCCCACGGTACCTGAGCCTGAAGCTGCACCCATGGTACCTGAACACTGATTCTGCTCATTGTGGTACCTGAGCCTGAATCTGCACCCGCGATACCTGAACCATGATGTCACTCCTTCAGTACCTGAGCCTTATACCGCTCCCACGGTACCTGAGCCTGAATCTGCACCCGCGATACCTGAACCTTGATGTCACTCCTTCTGTACCTGAGCCTTACACCGCTCCCAAGGTACCTGAGCCTGAAGCCGCACCCATGGTACCTGAACCATGATGTCACTTCTTCAGTACCTGAGCCATACACCGCTCCCAAGGTACCTGAGCCTGAAGCCGCACCCATGATACCTGAACCTTGATGCCACTCCTTCAGTACCTGAGCCTTACACCGCTCCCAAGGTACCTGAGCCTGAAGCTGCACCCATGGTACCTGAACACTGATTCCGCTCACTGTGGTACCTGAGCCTGAATCTGCACCCGCGATACCTGAACCGTGATGCCACTCCTTCAGTACCTGAGCCTTATACCGCTCCCAAGGTACCTGAGCCTGAAGCTGCACCCATGATACCTGAACCATGATGTCACTTCTTCAGTACCTGAGCCATACACCGCTCCCAAGGTACCTGAGCCTGAAGCCGCACCCATGGTACCTGAACCATGATGTCACTCCTTCAGTACCTGAGCCTTACACCGCTCCCAAGGTACCTGAGCCTGAAGCCGCACCCATGATACCTGAACCATGATGTCACTTCTTCAGTACCTGAGCCATACACCGCTCCCACGGTACCTGAGCCTGAAGCTGCACCCATGGTACCTGAACCATGATGTCACTCCTTCAGTACCTGAGCCATACACCGCTCCCAAGGTACCTGAGCCTGAAGCCGCACCCATGATACCTGAACCATGATGTCACTTCTTCAGTACCTGAGCCATACACCGCTCCCAAGGTACCTGAGCCTGAAGCCGCACCCATGGTACCTGAACCATGATGTCACTCCTTCAGTACCTGAGCCATACACCGCTCCCAAGGTACCTGAGCCTGAAGCCGCACCCATGGTACCTGAACCATGATGTCACTTCTTCAGTACCTGAGCCATACACCGCTCCCAAGGTACCTGAGCCTGAAGCCGCACCCATGGTACCTGAACCATGATGTCACTCCTTCAGTACCTGAGCCTTATACCGCTCCCACGGTACCTGAGCCTGAAGCTGCACCCATGGTACCTGAACCATGATGTCACTCCTTCAGTACCTGAGCCTTACACCGCTCCCACGGTACCTGAGCCTGAAGCTTCACCCATGGTACCTGAACACTGATTCCGCTCACTGTGGTACCTGAGCCTGAATCTGCACCCGCGATACCTGAACCATGATGTCACTCCTTCAGTACCTGAGCCTTACACCGCTCCCACGGTACCTGAGCCTGAAGCTGCACCCATGGTACCTGAACACTGATTCCGCTCACTGTGGTACCTGAGCCTGAATCTGCACCCGCGATACCTGAACCTTGATGCCACTCCTTCGGTACCTGAGCCTGAAGCCGCACCCATGGTACCTGAACCATGATGTCACTCCTTCAGTACCTGAGCCTTATACCGCTCCCACGGTACCTGAGCCTGAAGCTGCACCCATGGTACCTGAACACTGATTCTGCTCATTGTGGTACCTGAGCCTGAATCTGCACCCGCGATACCTGAACCATGATGTCACTCCTTCAGTACCTGAGCCTTACACCGCTCCCACGGTACCTGAGCCTGAAGCTGCACCCATGGTACCTGAACACTGATTCCGCTCACTGTGGTACCTGAGCCTGAATCTGCACCGCCATACCTGAACCTTGATGCCACTCCTTCGGTACCTGAGCCTGAAGCCGCACTCGCGGTGCTTGAACTCTGACACAGCTCCTGCGGTTCCTGAACCTGAAGCCACTCCAGCGGCACCAGAACCTGTAACCATTCCTGCCGTACTTGAACCAGCACCAGTGTCTATCCTGTTTAGCGTTCCTGTGTCTGTACAGTCGGAACCTATTCCAGTATTTGAATCCCGTCCTACACAGTGACCTAGAACCCGTGCTGTCTGAACAGTGCCCGAATCGGGCTCTGCCAGTGACTCCAAGTACTTGTCTGCGATTTTGACCCCAGGTGTCAGCTGCTGCAGTTGCAGGGAATTCCCTGGAGTGATACTTGGTGGCTCCCTGCAGCTCAAATCTAACTCCACCATCAGGAGCTCTAGCGAACACCGGGTAGCCACTTCACTACGCCCCTCTTAGGTAAGGCCGGTCCCATGGCACAGTGGGTCCACGAACCACATGTGTTACACCCTGATTGCAACTACAGTGTCGTGCCCTATTATAGGGGAACCTCGCCAGATGACCGCACTGTTACTGAAAACCATATAAAGACCAACACTGTTGTTACCGCCATACGATGACTATATACTGATAGATACCTGTCCTGCAGAATATATAAGAGCTCACAGCACAGTTACAGATGATGACTTACAGCTGACTTTCTTTCCGGTGGAGTCGTTCATTTTTTCCGTTTTTTCCAACTGGCCGAGACCGACATGACGACTTCTCCAGCCAGGACTCGGCTGCAGAGATTACAACAAAGACAAATCTTACTTCTTCAGCCCCATCTCCATCTATTCCCAACCTGCACTAACGCCTCATCCTGCTGATACCCCAATACTGAGCCGCTGCTGTATGTGTCCTTCTTACTGCACCTACTGGTGGTACAAACTGCCCCACATTATACTGCCCACCACTGAGCCCCTTACAAAATAAAATGCCTTTTTTGTGCCCTCTAGAGGTCAAAATTGACCCCTAGAAAAATAGAAAATATTAATGCCCTGTACAAATGCTCTAGAAAACAATGTCTACATTTTGCCTATAACAATAATGTTTCTTAAGAGCCTATTTAATATTCAATAATGTCCCTTGAGTTCTCCTCTATTCATAGTATAATGGACTTACAGCTCTCCTATAACTACTATAATACTGCCCCTGTGTACAATTATATTACTACTATAATACAGCTCATATGTACAAGAATATAACTACTATAATACTGCTCACTATGTACAAGACTATAACTACTATAATACTGCTCCTATATACAAGAATATAACTACTATAATACTGCTCCTATGTACAATTAAATTACTACTATAATACAGCTCATATGTACAAGAATATAACTACTATAATACTGCTCACTATGTACAAGACTATAACTACTATAATACTGCCCCTGTGTACAATTATATTACTACTATAATACAGCTCATATGTACAAGAATATAACTACTATAATACTGCTCACTATGTACAAGACTATAACTACTATAATACTGCCCCTGTGTACAATTATATTACTACTATAATACAGCTCATATGTACAAGAATATAACTACTATAATACTGCTCACTATGTACAAGACTATAACTACTATAATACTGCCCCCTGTGTACAAGAATAAATCTACTATAATACTGCCCCTATGTACAAGAATATAACTACTATAATACTGCCCCTATGTACAAGAATATAACTACTATAATACTGCCCCTATGTGCAGGAATATAACTACTATAATACTGCCCCCCAAGTACAAGACTATAACTACTATAATACTGCCCCCTGTGTACAAGAATATAACTACTATAATACTGCCCCTATGTACAAGAATATAACTACTATAATACTGCTGTTATGTACAAGAATATAACTACTATAATACTGCTCCTATGTACAAGAATATAACTACTATAATACTGCCCCCTATGTACAAGAATATAACTACTATAATACTGCCCCCTATGTACAAGAATATAACTACTATAATACTGCCCCCTATGTACAAGAATATAACTAATATAATACTGCTCCTATGTACAAGAATATAACAACTATAATACTGCTCCTATGTACAAGAATATAACTACTATAATACTGCCCCCTATGTACAAGAATATAACTACTATAATACTGCCCCTATGTACAAGAATATAACTACTATAATACTGCCCCTATGTACAAGAATATACCTAGTATAAAACGAATAAAAGAGAAAAAATAGCATATGGACGGCACTACCCCAACTAAATCCATAATCTTCAGGAAAGCCGGTACTAAAAAGCTATATCATGTCAGCAACAGCCATGGCGAAAAAGATATCGGGTGCAAAACCATGAAATAACATATGTGTCCCAGGTAGCAAAAGAAAAAAGCAGGATGCACTCACCAATCTTCAAAGTAGCAAATTTTATTGAGTCTTCACAATTATAACTTCATGGCCGGGGGAGAAGAAAAGGAGCTCGTGCGAGCAGGGAAGACGACGGCCGTTTCGCGCGGTCCTTGCGCTTCAACGGGTCTGCATGAGTGAGGGCAGAGTGGTGGATGGGATATGGTGGCCAATAAGCCCACCCCCAACATGAACCCACCCACACACCTTCTACCTCACTCATGTCAAGAAATACAAACTAAAAACATGCAGTCGGGTGACATCCGAGTGCAGCCTGAATAAAAACAAGATAAGTTATATACTATTAATCCACATAAATTATGTTTAGGGAAAGAAGAAAAGTTTTTACAAAAAACAGCAGCGATATAAACAATTGTGAGATATCCTACAGTCGGTATTTTAAGCATTATGCAAAAAAGATTTTTTTTTTTTTTTATGCAAAAAAGATTTTTTTATATAAATATATGCTCACTCTTTAAAATAATATACCTAGTATAATACTGCTCCTATGTACAAGAATATAACTACTATAATACTGCTCCCTATCTACAAGAATATAAATACTATAATACTGCCCCCTATATGCAAGAATATAACTACTATAATACTGCTCCTATGTACAAGAATATAACTACTATAATACTGCTCCTATGTACAAGAATATAACTACTATAATACTGCTCCTATGTACAAGAATATAACTACTATAATACTGCTCCTATGTACAAGAATATAACTACTATAATACTGCTCCCTACATAGAATATAACTACTATAATACTGCCCCCTATGTACAAGAATATAACTACTGTAATACTGCTCCTATGTACAAGAATATAACTACTATAATACTGCCCCTATGTACAAGAATATAACTACTATAATACTGCCCCTATGTACAGGAATGTAACTACTATAATACTCCTATGTACAGGAATATAACTACTATAATAATGCTCCTATGTACAAGAATATAACTACTATAATACTATCCCTATGTACAAGAATATAACTACTATAATACTGCCCCTATGTACAGGAATGTAACTACTATAATACTCCTATGTACAGGAATATAACTACTATAATAATGCTCCTATGTACAAGAATATAACTACTATAATACTATCCCTATGTACAAGAATATAACTACTATAATACTGCTCCTTATGTACAAGAATATAACTACTATAATACTGCCCCTATGTACAAGAATATAACTACTATAATACTGCCCCTATGTACAGGAATGTAACTACTATAATACTCCTATGTACAGGAATATAACTACTATAATAATGCTCCTATGTACAAGAATATAACTACTAGAATACTGCCACTATGTATAAGAATATAACTCCTATAATACTGCTCCTATGTACAAGAATATAGCTACTATAATGCTGCCCCTATGTACAAGAATATAACTACTATAATACTGCCCCTATGTATAAGAATATAACTACTATAATACTGCTCCTATGTACAAGAATATAACTACTATAATACTGCTCCTATGTACAAGAATATAACTACTATAATACTGCCCCTATGTACAGGAATGTAACTACTATAATACTCCTATGTACAGGAATATAACTACTATAATAATGCTCCTATGTACAAGAATATAACTACTATAATACTATCCCTATGTACAAGAATATAACTACTATAATACTGCCCCTATGTACAGGAATGTAACTACTATAATACTCCTATGTACAGGAATATAACTACTATAATAATGCTCCTATGTACAAGAATATAACTACTATAATACTATCCCTATGTACAAGAATATAACTACTATAATACTGCTCCTTATGTACAAGAATATAACTACTATAATACTGCCCCTATGTACAAGAATATAACTACTATAATACTGCCCCTATGTACAGGAATGTAACTACTATAATACTCCTATGTACAGGAATATAACTACTATAATAATGCTCCTATGTACAAGAATATAACTACTAGAATACTGCCACTATGTATAAGAATATAACTCCTATAATACTGCTCCTATGTACAAGAATATAGCTACTATAATGCTGCCCCTATGTACAAGAATATAACTACTATAATACTGCCCCTATGTATAAGAATATAACTACTATAATACTGCTCCTATGTACAAGAATATAACTACTATAATACTGCTCCTATGTACAAGAATATAACTACTATAATACTGCTCCTATGTACAAGAATATAACTACTATAATATTGCTCCTATGTACAAGAATATAACTACTATAATACTGCCCCTATGTACAAGAATATAACTACTATAATACTGCCCATATGTACAAGAATATAACTACTATAATACTGCTCCTATGTACAAGAATATAACTACTATAATACTGCCCCTATGTACAAGAATATAACTACTATAATACTGCCCCTATGTACAAGAATATAACTACTATAATACTGCCCCTATGTACAAGAATATAACTACTATAATACTGCCCCTATGTACAAGAATATACCTAGTATAAAACGAATAAAAGAGAAAAAATAGCATATGGACGGCACTACCCCAACTAAATCCATAATCTTCAGGAAAGCCGGTACTAAAAAGCTATATCATGTCAGCAACAGCCATGGCGAAAAAGATATCGGGTGCAAAACCATGAAATAACATATGTGTCCCAGGTAGCAAAAGAAAAAAGCAGGATGCACTCACCAATCTTCAAAGTAGCAAATTTTATTGAGTCTTCACAATTATAACTTCATGGCCGGGGGAGAAGAAAAGGAGCTCGTGCGAGCAGGGAAGACGACGGCCGTTTCGCGCGGTCCTTGCGCTTCAACGGGTCTGCATGAGTGAGGGCAGAGTGGTGGATGGGATATGGTGGCCAATAAGCCCACCCCCAACATGAACCCACCCACACACCTTCTACCTCACTCATGTCAAGAAATACAAACTAAAAACATGCAGTCGGGTGACATCCGAGTGCAGCCTGAATAAAAACAAGATAAGTTATATACTATTAATCCACATAAATTATGTTTAGGGAAAGAAGAAAAGTTTTTACAAAAAACAGCAGCGATATAAACAATTGTGAGATATCCTACAGTCGGTATTTTAAGCATTATGCAAAAAAGATTTTTTTTTTTTTTTATGCAAAAAAGATTTTTTTATATAAATATATGCTCACTCTTTAAAATAATATACCTAGTATAATACTGCTCCTATGTACAAGAATATAACTACTATAATACTGCTCCCTATCTACAAGAATATAAATACTATAATACTGCCCCCTATATGCAAGAATATAACTACTATAATACTGCTCCTATGTACAAGAATATAACTACTATAATACTGCTCCTATGTACAAGAATATAACTACTATAATACTGCTCCTATGTACAAGAATATAACTACTATAATACTGCTCCTATGTACAAGAATATAACTACTATAATACTGCTCCCTACATAGAATATAACTACTATAATACTGCCCCCTATGTACAAGAATATAACTACTGTAATACTGCTCCTATGTACAAGAATATAACTACTATAATACTGCCCCTATGTACAAGAATATAACTACTATAATACTGCCCCTATGTACAGGAATGTAACTACTATAATACTCCTATGTACAGGAATATAACTACTATAATAATGCTCCTATGTACAAGAATATAACTACTATAATACTATCCCTATGTACAAGAATATAACTACTATAATACTGCCCCTATGTACAGGAATGTAACTACTATAATACTCCTATGTACAGGAATATAACTACTATAATAATGCTCCTATGTACAAGAATATAACTACTATAATACTATCCCTATGTACAAGAATATAACTACTATAATACTGCTCCTTATGTACAAGAATATAACTACTATAATACTGCCCCTATGTACAAGAATATAACTACTATAATACTGCCCCTATGTACAGGAATGTAACTACTATAATACTCCTATGTACAGGAATATAACTACTATAATAATGCTCCTATGTACAAGAATATAACTACTAGAATACTGCCACTATGTATAAGAATATAACTCCTATAATACTGCTCCTATGTACAAGAATATAGCTACTATAATGCTGCCCCTATGTACAAGAATATAACTACTATAATACTGCCCCTATGTATAAGAATATAACTACTATAATACTGCTCCTATGTACAAGAATATAACTACTATAATACTGCTCCTATGTACAAGAATATAACTACTATAATACTGCTCCTATGTACAAGAATATAACTACTATAATATTGCTCCTATGTACAAGAATATAACTACTATAATACTGCCCCTATGTACAAGAATATAACTACTATAATACTGCCCATATGTACAAGAATATAACTACTATAATACTGCTCCTATGTACAAGAATATAACTACTATAATACTGCCCCTATGTACAAGAATATAACTACTATAATACTGCCCCCTATGTGCAAGAATATAACTACTATAATACTGTCCCTATATACAAGAATATAACTACTATAATACTGCTCCTGTGTACAAGAATATAACTACTATAATATTGCTCCTATGTACAAGAATATAACTACTATAATACTGCCCCTATGTACAAGAATATAACTACTATAATACTGCCCCTATGTACAGGAATGTAACTACTATAATACTCCTATGTACAGGAATATAACTACTATAATAATGCTCCTATGTACAAGAATATAACTACTAGAATACTGCCACTATGTATAAGAATATAACTCCTATAATACTGCTCCTATGTACAAGAATATAGCTACTATAATGCTGCCCCTATGTACAAGAATATAACTACTATAATACTGCCCCTATGTATAAGAATATAACTACTATAATACTGCCCCCTATATACAAGAATATAACTACTATAATACTGTCCCTATATACAAGAATATAACTACTATAATACTGCTCCTGTGTACAAGAATATAACTACTATAATATTGCTCCTATGTACAAGAATATAACTACTATAATACTGCCCCTATGTATAAGAATATAACTCCTATAATACTGCTCCTATGTACAAGAATATAACTACTATAATACTGCCCCTATGTACAAGAATATAACTACTATAATTCTGTCCCTATATACAAGAATATAACTACTATAATACTGCCCCTATGTATAAGAATATAACTCCTATAATACTGCTCCTATGTACAAGAATATAACTCCTATAATACTGCTCCTATGTACAAGAATATAACTACTATAATACTGCTCCTATGTACAAGAAAATAACTACTATAATACTGCCCCTATGTACAAGAATATAACTACTATAATACTGCCCCTATGTATAAGAATATAACTCCTATAATACTGCTCCTATGTACAAGAATATAACTCCTATAATACTGCTCCTATGTACAAGAATATAACTACTATAATACTGCTCCTATGTACAAGAATATAACTACTATAATATTGCTCCTATGTACAAGAATATAACTACTATAATACTGCCCCTATGTATAAGAATATAACTCCTATAATACTGCCCCTATGTACAAGAATATAACTACTATAATACTGCTCCTATGTAGAAGGATGTAACTATTATAATACTGCTCCTATGTACAAGAATATAACTACTATAATACTGCTCCTATGTAGAAGGATATAACTATTATAATACTGCTCCTATGTACAGGAATATAACTACTATAATACTGCTCCCTATGTACAAGAATATAACTACTATAATACTGCTCCTATGTACAAGAATATAACTACTATAATATTGCTCCTATGTACAAGAATATAACTACTATAATACTGCCCCTATGTATAAGAATATAACTCCTATAATACTGCCCCTATGTACAAGAATATAACTACTATAATACTGCTCCTATGTAGAAGGATGTAACTATTATAATACTGCTCCTATGTACAAGAATATAACTATTATAATACTGCCCCTATGTAGAAGGATATAACTATTATAATACTGCCCCTGTGTAGAAGGATATAACCGCTCACTGATGCACAATATGTCACCATTATAATAATGTGACCTGCATGGTTACATGTATCTTTCTGTATTTGTTAGCTGTCCAGTCTGTTCTGCGGTTGTATGTCTCTCGCGTGTGTTGCAGAGATCAGCGTGACATACTTTAGGTGGAATGGACTCGGTGAATGTCTTAGATGAGATGCCAAACTGTAAAACTCCTGGACAGCAGTCAAGTGTCCCTCACATTCGGCTAGATGACAGAGGTGGCACATGGTCAAACGATTCTAAGGATTCCGTCACTCTCCTAGATACAGATGCCATTTCCAATTCTTCCAATTAAAGGGGTTTTGCATTTTCAGAAAAGTTGTGTCCACAGGCGCAATTTGTTGTTAAAAACAAACAAAAAAACCCTTTGTTCTTCTACCTCTCCACTAGTCTTCACTGGTGTCTGTCAATAGCTCTGCAGCTAATCAGTGAGTCCAAGGGCTTGTGGCATCTACATGGGCATTGCCTTTGAGCTCAGTGATTGGCTGCAGCATTGTCAAAGCGAAGACAACATCAGATACCAAGAGCAGCAGTGTGGACCTGGGGATGGTGAGTAAAACTTTTTTTTTTCTACAACAAACTGCTCCTGGTGAGAGATTTCCTGTAAACTGAACCCCCCTACAATATATGTCAGCGTTACTGTTGCCGTTAACCTTCCTCAAGTTAAGCCCTGATTCAGATTTTTCTGCTGTACGTTATCTTTCTGCTCTTTGCCTGCCATGGTTTGCTGAGAGTTGTAGTTCCTCAGCAGTAGGGGTGTCCTTGCTCTACAGTGAATAAACCCTTCTATTCCATTTCTAATTTCAGACCTGGATTTAGGGCTTTATAGGTTTTCTGTTAACTCTCAGGTTGTAGACTCCCTCACTGCTACTTCCCATCCACAGACTGAATGCCTCTGTAGGGAATATATTTGATGCAACACACTAGACATTGTTTCTTTCTTTGATACTTTGTGATTCGTACAAGGGGCTTCTCACTAAATTAGAATATCATCAAAAAGTTCATTTATTTCAGTTCTTCAATACAAAAAGTGAATCTCATATATTCTATAGAGTCATTACAGACAGAGTGATCTATCTCACTTGTTTATTTCTGTTAATGTTGATGATTATGGCTTACAGCCAATGAAAACCCAAAAGTCATTATCTCAGTAAATTAGAATACTTTATAACACCAGCTTGAAAAAAATGATTTTAAAATCTGAAATGTTGTCCTACTGAAATGTATGATCAGTACATGCCCTCAATACTTGGTCGGGGCTCCTTTTGCATCAATTACTGCATCAATGCGGCGTGGCATGGAGGCGATCAGCCTCTATCATGCATACCAGGATATGGATACCAGGGATGAGGAGGTTATGTATACAGGGATGGGGATGAGGTGACCATGCATACAAGGACAGGGATGTGGAGCCATGCATACAAGGATAGGGATGAGAAGCCATGCATACCAGAATAGGGGATGAGGAGCCATGCATACCAAGATAGGGATGAGGAGGCCATACATACCAGGATAGGGATGAGGAGGCCATACATACCAGGATAGGGATGAGGAGGCCATACATACCAGGATAGGGATGCGGAGCCAATCATGTATACCAGGATAGGGATGAGGAGGCCATACATACCAGGATAGGGATGAGGAGTGTTATGATCTGGTGGCCTAGGACCAGCATGAGACGGACTCTGGAGAAGGTGGTCCCTGTACTGACCGCAAACCCTGAACCTAGCAGCGCAACTAGAAGTAGCCGTGGGGGGTACCTAACACTCCCTAGACCCCTCGGCACAGCCTAAGATCTAACTTCCCCTAAAGACAGAAACAGGAAACCTATCTTATCTTAGAGAAAATCCCCAAAGGATAGATAGCCCCCCACAAATATTGACTGTGAGAAGAGAGGGGAATAACATACGCAGATATGAAATCAGATTTTAGCATAGGAGGCCATACTAGCTAAAAAGAAAGAATAGAACAGAGTACTATGCGGTCAGTATAAAAACACTAGAAATATCCACCACAGAATATACGAAACACCACATCTGACTAAAGACATGGGGGGTATATCTGCATCTCCAGAGACACAGCTTGGCTGCAAAAAATCCTTCACAGACTAAGCTGGACAAGACAAAAACATGAATATGCACAGAACTATAAGGTCCAAAGCAGGTGGACAGCAAAAACAAAGCCAGGACTTATCTTTGTAGAAAAGCACAGCAAACTGGAGAGACCAGCAGGGAAGTGAATCCTCCAAAAACAATGGACAACTGGCAGGGACTAAAGAGTCCTGCAAAGCTATATACCCCAGTCAGTTTTGCAATTAGCAGATACACCTGTCCACTCCTGCAGTCCAGGCACAACTGCATTACCCTCTACAACCACCGGAGGGAGCCCAAAAGCCGAATTCACAACAGTACCCCCCCCCCTTGAGGAGGGGTCACCGAACCCTCACCAGAGCCCCCAGGCCGATCAGGATGAGCCCGATGAAAGGCACGAACCAAATCAACGGCATGGACATCAGAGGCAGAAACTCAAGAATTATCCTCCTGGCCATAACCCTTCCACTTGACAAGGTACTGAAGCTTCCGCCTCGAAAAACGAGAATCCAAAATCTTCTCAAAAACATATTCCAACGCCCCATCGACCAACACAGGGGATGGAGGATCAACAGAGGGAACAACGGGCTTCACATATTTCCGCAACAAAGATCTATGGAAGACATTATGAATTGCAAAAGAGGCCGGAAGCGCCAGGCGAAAGGACACCGGATTAATAATCTCAGAAATCCTATAAGGACCAATAAATCGAGGCTTAAACTTAGGGGAAGAAACCTTCATAGGAACATGACGGGAAGATAACCAAACCAGATCCCCAACCCGAAGCCGGGAACCAACACACCGACGACGGTTAGCAAAATGTTGAGCCTCCTCCTGAGACAGCACCAAATTGTCCACCACATAAGCCCAAATCTGCTGCAACCTGTCGACCACAGAATCCACACCAGGAAGGTCAGAAGGCTCAACCTGCCCAGAAGAAAAACGAGGATGAAAACTAAAATTACAAAAAAAAGGCGAAACCAAAGTAGCCGAACTAGCCCGATTATTAAGGGCAAACTCGGCCAATGGCAAAAAAGCCACCCAATCATCCTGATCAGCAGACACAAAGCATCTCAAATAGGTCTCCAAGGTCTGATTAGTTCGCTCAGTCTAGCCATTTGTCTGAGGATGAAATGCCGAAGAAAAAGACAAATCAATGCCCAGCTTGGCACAAAAGGCCCGCCAAAACCTAGAAACAAACTGGGAACCTCTGTCGGACACAATATTCTCCGGAATACCATGCAAACGTACCACATGCTGAAAAAACAACGGAACCAAATCGGAAGAAGGCAATTTAGGCAAAGGCACCAAATGAACCATCTTAGAAAATCGGTCACAGACAACCCAGATAACCGACATTCGTTGGGAAACAGGAAGATCAGAAATAAAATCCATAGAAATATGTGTCCAGGGCCTCTCGGGGACCGGCAATGGCAAAAGCAACTCACTAGCGCTGGAACAGCAAGGCTTAGCCCGCGCACAAATCCCATCCGCCTTAAAATTCTTAGTACCAGGAGTGTACGAGACCACAAAATCAAAGCGGGAGAAAAACAGGGACCATCGAGCCTGTCTAGGACTCAGCCGTTTGGCAGACTCGAGGTAAATCAGATTCTTATGATCGGTCAGGACCACAATACAGTGCTTGGCCCCCTCAAGCCAATGTCACCACTCCTCAAATGCCCACTTCATAGCCAACAACTCCCGATTGCCGACATCATAATTGCGTTCCGCAGGCGAAAACTTCCGAGAAAAGAAGGCACACGGTTTCAAGGAACCATCAGAATTCCTCTGAGACAAAACGGCCCCTGCCCCAATCTCAGACGCGTCAACCTCAACCTGAAATGGAAGAGAAACATCCGGCTGACGCAACACAGGGGCAGAAGTAAATCGGCGTTTAAGCTCCTGAAAGGCAGAAACAGCTGCGGAGGACCAATTCGTCACATCAGCGCCTTTCTTGGTCAAATCGGTCAGAGGTTTAACCACACTGGAGAAGTTGGCAATGAAACGACGATAAAAATTAGCAAAGCCCAAGAATTTCTGAAGGCTCTTCACAGATGTGGGCTGAATCCAATCATGAATGGCCTGAACCTTAACCGGATCCATTTCTATAGATGAGGGAGAAAAAATGAAACCCAAAAAAGAAACCTTTTGCACTCCAAAGAGGCACTTTGACCCCTTCACAAATAAAACATTATTACGGAGGATCTGAAATACCATTCTGACCTGTTTCACATGAGACTCCCAATCATTGGAAAAAAATCAAAATATCATCCAAATATACAACCATGAATTTATCAAGATAACTCCGAAAGATATCATGCATGAAGGATTGGAACACAGATGGGGCATTAGAGAGTCCGAATGGCATCACAAGGTATTCAAAATGGCCTTCGGGCGTATTAAATGCAGTTTTCCATTCGTCACCCTGCTTGATACGAATAAGATTATATGCCCCTCGAAGGTCAATCTTAGTAAACCAGCTAGACACCTTAATCCTAGCAAACAAATCAGTAAGCAAAGGCAAGGGGTATTGAAATTTGACCGTGATCTTATTCAAGAGGCGATAATCAATACAGGGTCTCAAGGAGCCATCCTTCTTGGCAACAAAAAAGAACCCCGCTCCCAACGGTGAAGAAGATGGCCGAATATGCCCTTTCTCCAAAGACTCCTTAATATTGCTCCGCATGGCGGTATGTTCAGGCACAGACAGGTTGAAAAGTCGGCCCTTGGGGAACTTACAACCTGGAATCAAGTCAATGGCACAATCACAGTCCCTATGCGGTGGAAGGGAACTGGATTTGGGCTCATCAAATACATCCTGGAAGTCTGACAAAAACTCAGGAACTTCAGAAGAGGGGGAAGAGGAAATTGACATCAAAGGAACCTGATCATGAACCCCCTGACAACCCCAACTAGTCACAGACATGGATTTCCAATCTAACACCAGATTATGTAGCTGCAACCATGGAAAACCCAGCACAATATCATCATGCAAATTATGCAACACCAGAAAACGACAATCTTCCTGATGGGCTGGCGTCATGCGCATGGTCAGCTGTGTCCAAAACTGAGGTTTATTTTTAGCCAACGGTGTAGCATCAATGCCCCTCAACGGAATAGGGTTCTGCAAAGGCTGCAAGGGAAAACCACAACGTCTGGCAAATTCTAAGTCCATTAAGTTCAGAGCGGCGCCTGAATCCACAAATGCCATGACAGAAAATGATGATAATGAGCAGATCAAGGTCACAGATAACAGAAATTTAGGTTGTATAGTACTGATGGCAACAGAACTAGCGATTCTCTTTGTACGCTTAGGGCAATCAGAAATAACATGAGCAGAATCGCCGCAGTAAAAACACAACCTATTCTGACGCCTGAATGTTTGACGTTCAGCTCTAGACAAAATCCTATCACACTGCATAGGCTCAGGGCTCCGTTCAGAGGACAACGCCACAGTGTGCACAACTCTGCGCTCGCTCAAGCGCCGATCAATCTGAATGGCCAGAGACATAGAATCACTCAGACCAGCAGGCGTGGGGAACCCCACCATAACATCTTTAACGGATTCAGAAAGACCCTTTCTGAAAATTGCCGCCAAGGCATCCTCATTCCATTTAGTCAGTACAGACCATTTTCTAAATTTCTGGCAATACGATTCTGCCGCTTCTTGACCTTGACACAGAGCTAACAAGATTTTCTCAGCCTGATCCACAGAATTAGGCTCATCATACAACAACCCCAATGCCTGAAAGAACGAATCAACATTAAGCAAAGCAGGATTGCCAGTTTCCAGGGAAAATGCCCAATCCTGTGGGTCACCACGCAGCAGAGATATGATGATTTTAACCTGCTGAATAGGATCACCAGAAGACCGGGGTCTTAATGCAAAAAACAGTTTACAGTTATTTTTGAAACTCAAAAATTTGGATCTGTCACCAAAGAATAAATCAGGAGTGGGAATCTTAGGTTCTAAGGCAGGAGTCTGAACAATAAAATCTGAAATACCCTGTACCATAGCAGCAAGCTGATCCACCCGAGAAACTAACTCCTGAACATTCATGTTAATACTAGATTCCGTAGCCACCCAGAGATAAAGAGGGAGGATAATACCAAACAGGCTAAGGAAAAAAAAATGGCTCAAAAGCTTCCCTCCCTTCTTCTGAGATGCAATTAACTCATTGTTGGCCAGTTGTACTGTTATGATCTTGTGGCCTAGGAGCAGTATGAGATGGACTCTAGAGAAGGTGGTCCCTGTACTGACCGCAAACCCTGAACCTAGCAGCGCAACTAGAAGTAGCCGTGGGGGGTACCTAACACTCCCTAGACCCCTCGGCACAGCCTAAGATCTAACTTCCCCTAAAGACAGAAACAGGAAACCTATCTTATCTTAGAGAAAATCCCCAAAGGATAGATAGCCCCCCACAAATATTGACTGTGAGAGGAGAGGGGAATAACATACGCAGATATGAAATCAGATTTTAGCATAGGAGGCCATACTAGCTAAAAAGAAAGAATAGAACAGAGTACTATGCGGTCAGTATAAAAACACTAGAAATATCCACCACAGAAAATACGAAACACCACATCTGACTAAAGACATGGGGGGTATATCTGCATCTACAGAGACACAGCTTGGCTGCAAAAAATCCTTCACAGACGAAGCTGGACAAGACAAAAACATGAATATGCACAGAACTATAAGGTCCACAGCAGGTGGACAGCAAAAACAAAGCCAGGACTTATCTTTGTAGAAAAGCACAGCAAACTGGAGAGGCCAGCAGGGAAGTGAATCCTCCAAAAACAATGGACAACTGGCAGGGACTAAAGAGTCCTGCAAAGCTATATACCCCAGTCAGTTTTGCAATTAGCAGATACACCTGTCCACTCCTGCAGTCCAGGCTCAACTGCATTACCCTCTACAACCACCGGAGGGAGCCCAAAAGCCGAATTCACAACAGAGGAGGCCATACATACCAGGATAGGGATGAGGAGCCAATCATGTATACCAGGATAGGGATGAGGAGGCCATACATACCAGAATAGGGATGAGGAGGCCATACATACCAGGATAGGGATGAGGAGCCAATCATGTATACCAGGATAGGGATGAGGAGGCCATACATACCAGGATAGGGATGAGGAGGCCATGCATACCAGGATAGGGATGAGGAGCCAATCATGTATACCAGGATAGGGATGAGGAGCCAATCATGTATACCAGGATCGGGATGAGGAGGCCATGCATACGAGGATAGGGATGAGGAGCCAATCATGTATACCAGGATAGGGATGAGGAGCCAATCATGTATACCAGGATAGGGATGAGGAGCCAATCATGTATACCAGGATAGGGATGAGGAGCCAATCATGTATACCAGGATAGGGATGAGGAGACAAGGCATACAAGAATGGAGATGAGGGGATAATGCAAAATTGTTTATCATATTCCAATTTAGTGAGAAGCACTTGTATGTATATATACAGAAATAGTATATGCTAGAAAATAGCGCCAATCTTTTAATTCCTGTATTTTTGAAGTGTAGTCATAAAGAGCGAAAAAACCTTCTAGTGAATTGTGGCACATCATGTTCTCCATGTTTTGCAGAGTCTACAATAATTTGCTAAATGTACTTAGTAAATCTGCCCCACTGTCTCAAGACAAAAACATTAAATATTTCTTTGGGCAAGTTTCACGATTCTTTCAGAAATGTTCTTGCTTACCATTAACACATTTAGGGTGCGGTTCACTCTTGCATTTGCACCTATCTTATTCCAAATTTTTTGGTGTTTTTTGCCTTGTTTTTCATTTGTGCCTTATTTTAATTTACACCTTTTTTAAAGTCTATTTTATGTGTTCATCTTTTTTTAATTTTTTTTATTTTTAGTTATTGTGGATGATGTCTGGGGTTTCTAATAGTTTTCAGCAGATTCATCAATTGCAACTTTTTAAAAAAGTTACAAAATTTTGGTGGAAATGTGCTCCAGTCTCCCCGAATTGATTTTATGTACAATTTTTTGGTGCTAATTTTGGTACATTTTATAGGAACATGTGACTTTTTTTTGCATTAAAAACTGTTAAAGACAAAAATAGATTATGCTTCAAATTCATGAACCCCATGGGCCAATTCGAAAAAATTTGATGAAAAAAACATTAATTCCACAAAGCAAAATAAAAAAAAAGAGAAAGTGACTTACAAAAACCCTCATAAGATGAATAGGGCCCGTTGTGCTCCCTTCACAGTGTTTTCAGTTTTGTACGCAGTCAGTTTGGTAAAATTTGACTAATTTATAAAAATTAGTGTAAGTGTGCTGGAATTTACTGCGCCGGCCTATTAAAAAATGTCTCAATCGAGACATTTTTGGGATCTTTTCCATGATCCTACTGAATTATTCCATTAGTTTTTCATTTCAACATTTTCTTTAATTTCTTTTACATTTTATTTTATTTTTTACTTTTGTTTTTTACAAATTTTTTTTGATGCTTGTTAAATCTTGTTGGGTTTTTTTGCTTGCTTTTTAAATTCTTAATCATTCATTTTGCGGCATTTATTTAATTACTATGTAACAAGTGAATAAATACCCTTCCCCCAAAAATGAAGGCAGTTTGTACTCTCTCCTCATCAGTTCTCAGGAAATTCATAAAAGTGTTCCCCTTTTCCTCCGTAACATTAGCCATCAGAAAGTCATAGACCGTGGCGATCCATCAAGGGTTAGGGGAACTCCTCTTGTGTGAGAAAGCTGCTCTTCATTAGTATTAACGAGTCAAAACCTCTGACTACGAGCATCGTGTTATTCTTTTTCATTATGTGGTTTACAGAAGCTAAACACCGCCAGGAAATGACAACTTTCCTTCACCGAGTACAGAAATATTCGGCACCTCACTTTTTGAGAGCAGCGTTAATAATCTGAGAGTTACTTGTAGTTTGGAGACGATGAAAATGACCAATAAAATGTTCATTTCCGCATTTTTGCCGTCCATTAACTGTGATTAAGTTGGTGTTGGGTCATTGAGTGGCTTCATGACATAAACATTGTTATTTCTGGGATATTCCTTATGAAAATTTCTAGTATTTTTAATTTTTTTTCCTTTTCTCATATTTTTGTTTATTTTTTTTTATAAATCAAAATTAAAGATTTGACCATTTACCCAAATATGTAAGTTGTCCATTCGGTGGTCCTAACTTTGAGAAAACGGTGTAAACATCCTCGAATTTTATGTTTAAAGTGGCCTTCCACCTCTCCCGTGACATCTTCACCATCAGGTACGTTAGGTGTGACCATGCCCAATTGTATTTTTTCTGCGGCAATGATACCAGTGCCAGAGAGGTCTATTATGGCCAATATTTTCCGCAGTCAGCTCATGTCCATAAGGGCTCATGCAGATATCTATTCAAATTAGTCCGATCTTGGACCGCAATCTACGGACTGGCCGGAGGTCTCTTGACCGGAGCAGAAGAGCTTAATATATTTCTATGGGGCTGTGGTGCTCAGGTCAAAAAAAGCCACAACCAGTCCGTGCATTGCAGGCTGAGATAAGACCAATTGGCATGGATGAAACCTTTATAGGTGAAATATGAAACTTGTAGACTTCTTTGAGACTTTGCTGTACCTCCATATTATGGACTGATCGTAGGGTTTTAATACCTATGTTATAAAGGGCACCAAGTGGCGGCAGCGGGAGGGAGTTAGTATTGCTTATTGCATTGACCACATTGGAGAACATTTGTTGAGTTGCTTATAGAGAATGTTTAAAGCCCAACCATGTCCCATGTAGGATCTACAAGTCATGTCTGGTGAGATGATTGGTCAGCTTGACTGAAATACAAGGAATTGATGAATATTTTATTTTTTTTAGGTACAAGAGAATCAGCTTTTTTGTACGCTCTGTCTGCTGCTTCTATAAGCCATACGATTGCCCGGGCTTGCACCGTCGGGGACCTTCCAGGTTGTTCTTGCGGCCCCATACCTGGGGAGCCACTGGACCAAGGTTCTCGTTGGGGAGGATGTGCCGACAACGTGAACTATGGTCTTATGATGGGCTCTAAGTTCTCCGATGCCCCAATGAAGATGAAGAAGTCAGGATCTCAAGCCAATAAGCTAATGCATCTCCACAACAGCGAAGTGGGGAGACAGGTGAGTAGATTCTCCAAGATGGACATACATGTTGGAAACATATTCCTAAAATTAAAAATCTCTGACTTAGTTTTAGGGATGTAAACGTTTATATACTTGTGTCTGTAGATGTTCGAGTTTTTCTAAAAAATTTTTTTTTATTTAGGTGCTGAAATCCTCATTGGAGCTGAAATGTAAATGTCATGGAGTCTCAGGGTCCTGCTCTATTAAGACCTGTTGGAAAGGATTGCTGGAACTTCGAGAGATCGCCTTGGATCTTAAAACCAAGTATCTATCAGCAACAAAGGTAGTTCATCGACCAATGGGTACACGGAAACAGCTGGTGCCAAAAGACCTGGATATTCGGCCGGTGCGGGAGACGGAACTTATATATCTTCAAAGTTCTCCGGATTATTGTCTAAAGAATGAAAAGTTAGGATCTCATGGAACACAAGACCGGTGAGTATGGCTTCAAGCGCAAGCAAAAAAAGTTTTGTAAGAACTCCTCTACAGTTGGTAGACGCCATTGAATTTGGGCCTTCATAGTATGGTGTCCATAGATCTACTGCTCTTTAATAGTTTGGCAAACAATACCCTAACACAATGACCCTGTTTCATCAAGACTAGCATTTCATATGCCAGTCATAATGATGGACCCGCTGGAATAAGATGTACAAGCCACTTAATGAATTCGGTGCATTTTATCAGTGGCATGCGCTTCCATGCACCTTGTTAGAAATGTTACTCTAGTCATAGACTCGAGTAACATTTCTAGTGTAATGTTTGCTGCCACTTTTGATGAATTTGATGGGTGGGCACAGCCAGGTCCTCTCCCGTTCCAGTTCCTCTCCAGGTCCTCCCACTTTGGCGGAGCTGCCCGAAGCTAACGTGAACATATGGATAGTCGCAACATTTTGTGCAACTCTGCATTGCACAAAAATTTTGCAACTTTACAAAGTGTTTTGTATTGGTTTTCTGGTATAAACACTTTGATGTATCGGGGCTATTGTCTTCCAACTATGGTTGATTTCTCACTTTGGTTCGTCCTCTTTCATCCAGAACTAGAGATGAACTAATCGATTTAAGCCGTGTCTTCCGGTGGCTTGCCTCCTCTCTACATCTCCAGTCTTCTCTTCCATCTTCACCCTCGGTGCTGACTAAGCCTCAAGTGATGTCATGACGTCACGGAAGGTCATGCCAACCCTGGAGGTGCCAAGGAGTGAAGAAGAAAGCTGAAGCTAGAGAGGATCCAGTCGAAGTTCAGAGAGAGAGCTGCATCACCAGGACAGGTGATGGGCGAGGTGGATATAATATATTTTTTATTTTTTAACTCCTCCGTTTATTATTCTATGTGATCTGGAGAGACCCTCAGAATATAAATAAAATGGCCGTTACCTACAATTCAATACCCATAGAATAAATTTGGCACAAATCAAATGTTCCAATCAAATTTTAGCGAATCCGATTAATCCAATTTCGGCAGATATGTGGAGTGACTGTCCCAGAGAGAGTTGCAGATTCAAGCCTCATATGTCATCTAGCACTGTTTATGGTGGAGGTCACGGCATGGAAGATGCTTGGCCGGGAGAAGTTTCCACAGGCAATATCCACAGTTTCTCGGGGGGTGAGGTCATCCGCGTAAAAGTCAATGTCTTTCAGAAAGGAGACGCTCTTCTCTACCCATCAATGATGAAAACATTTGCATTTGATGAATTTGATGGGTGGGCACAGCCTGGTCCTCTCCTGTTCCAGTTCCTCTCCAGGTCCTCCCACTTTGGCGGAGCTGCCCAAAGCTAACGTGACCATATGAATAGTCGCAACATTTTGTGCAACTCCGCGTTGCACAAAAATTTTGCAACTTTACAAAGTGTTTTGTATTGGTTTTCTGGTATAAACACTTATGTATCGGGGCTATTGTCTTCCAACTATGGTTGATTTCTCACTTTGGTTCGTCCTCTTTCATCCAGAACTAGAGATTAACTAATCATCACTTTGGCACAAATCAAATGTTCCAACCAAATTTTAGCGAATCCGATGAATCCAATTTCGGCAGATTTGTGGAGTGACTGTCCCGGAGAGAGTTGCAGATTCAAGCCTCATATGTCATCTAGCACTGTTTATGGTGGAGGTCACGGCATGGAAGATGCTTGGCCGGGAGAAGTTTCCACAGGCAATATCCACAGTTTCTCGGGGGGTGAGGTCATCCGCGTAAAAGTCAATGTCTTTCAGAAAGGAGACGCTCTTCTCTACCCATCAATGATGAAAAAATTGCAACAGGATGTATGATTTGTTCATTACATTTTGCAAAACATCTGATTTTTAAAGATGACATTTTTTTTGTAAAAAATTTCAAAATGGTAAAAAAAAATTATAAAATAAAAATATAACAATTTAGGACTTAAAACATGTTCTTTTCAATAATTCAAAAATACATTTTAGTTTTGTTTGTTTTTTTCTCGCATGGAAGAAAACCTATCAAATCGAAAATATGACGTAGATGTAGTTTTTTTTGCTCCTTTAAAGTGTTCAGCATTTATTTTTTGTACATGGACCCCTATTAGCACCGGCTTCAAAAATAAGTTAAAAAAAAATCAGAATTTTTGTCATCAGTCACTGTAGATTTATGTAAAGTACATATAATTGTATAAGATTGCAAAACACTGGATCTGTCAGACATAACAACTTGCCCGCGGTTCTGTAACAACTGGTTTGTGTGTGACTCAAGGTAGACACAGAATTTTTCTGCTGTCTGAACCTCTTAAGTTGCGTCTCACATATTCTCCACACATGATTTGTGTCTGCATATTATGATAATGAAAGGTCCTTACCCACTGTTGAAAGCTGCGGATTCACGGCACGGGTGATGACTCACGACTGCATCAATGGGGTTTGTACAAAATCTGCAGGAAAAAAAATCTGGAGTTTTGGGAAAAAGAGGTTTTAATTAAAAGTGAATCAGAATCTCCAAATCTGTAAATTTATATTGTATCAAAAGTAAAAGCAATAGCCGGCACTCAGGTCTTCTTAAAAAAATTGTTCCATTGATCCAGTAAGATAAAAAGACACAAAAAATGGTTGAAAATAACAACTCAAAAATTAAAAAGGCAGAAAATAAATCCACTACGCTCCCAGGCAACATGTTTCAGACCTGCACGGACCTTTGTTAGACTTGAGAAAGGGACATTTAAGTCTGAAACATGTTGCCTGGGAGCATAGCGGATATTTCTTTTCTGCCTTTTTAATTTTTGTGCTGTTGTGTTCAATGTTAATGTGCATACATTACATTTCTGATCCTGAGTTACATCCTGTATTATACTCCAGAGCTGCACTCACTATTCTGCTGGTGCAGTCACTGTGTACATACATTACATTACTGATCCTGAGTTACCTCATGTATTATACCCCAGAGCTGCACTCACTATTCTGCTGGTGCAGTCACTGTGTACATACATTACATTTCTGATCCTGAGTTACATCCTGTATTATACTCCAGAGCTGCACTCACTATTCTGCTGGTGCAGTCACTGTGTACATACATTACATTACTGATCCTGAGTTACCTCATGTATTATACCCCAGAGCTGCACTCACTATTCTGCTGGTGCAGTCACTGTGTACATACATTACATTTCTGATCCTGAGTTACATCCTGTATTATACTCCAGAGCTGCACTCACTATTCTGCTGGTGCAGTCACTGTGTACATACATTACATTACTGATCCTGAGTTACCTCATGTATTATACCCCAGAGCTGCACTCAGTATTCTGCTGGTGCAGTCACTATGTACATACATTGCATTACTGATCCTGGATTACATCCTGTATTATACTCCAGAGTTGCACTCACTATTCTGCTTGTGCAGTCACTGTGTACATACATTACATTACTGATCCTGAGTTACATCCTGTATTATACCCCAGAGCTGCACTCACTATTCTGCTGGTGCAGTCACTATGTACATACATTACATTACTGATCCTGAGTTACCCCCTGTATTATTCCCCAGAGCTGCACTCACTCTTCTGCTGGTGCAGTCACTGTGTACATACATTACATTACTGATCCTGAGTTACATCCTGTATTATACCCCAGAGCTGCACTCACTATTCTGCTGGTGCAGTCACTGTGTACATACATTACTGATCCTGAGGTACATCCTGTATTATACCCCAGAGCTGCACTCACTATTCTGCTGGTGCAGTCACTGTATACATACATTACATTACTGATCCTGAGTTACATCGTGTATTATACCCCAGAGCTGCACTCACTATTCTGCTGGTGCAGTCACTGTGTGCATACATTACATTACTGATCCTGAGTTACATCCTGTATTATGCCCCAGAGCTGCACTCACTATTCTGCTGGTGCAGTCACTGTTTACATACATTACATTACTGATCCTGAGTTACATCCTGTATTATACCCCAGAGCTGCACTCACTATTCTGCTGGTGCAGTCACTGTGTACATACATTACATTACTGATCCTGAGTTACATCCTGTATTATACTCCAGACCTGCACTGTTATGATGCGGTGGTCTAGGAGCAACATGGAACGAGCTCTGAGGGAAGTGGTAACTGTACTGACCGCAGTCCCTAAGCTCAACACAACACTAGAAGTAGCCGTGGAATGCTCCTAACTCTCCCTAGGCATCTCGTCACAGCCTAACAGCTAACTACCCCTAAAGACAGAAGCAGGAAAACTATCTTGCCTCAGAGAAAATCCCCAAAGGATAGATTAGCCCCCCACAAATAATGAATGTGAGTGGAGAGGAAAAAGACATACACAGAATGAAACCAGGATGAGCACAGGAGGCCAGTCTAGCTTGATAGATAGGACAGGATGGAATACTGTGCGGTCAGTATAAAACACTACAAAAATCCACGCAGAGTTTACAAAAAAATCTCCACACCTGACTAAAGGTGTGGAGGGTAAATCTGCTTCCCAGAGCTTCCAGCAAGACAGAATTAATTCATACTGATTACACTGGACAAACATAGAAAGCATGGAACGGATAAGTCCACAATCTGTGAACAGAAAAGCGCAAGCAAAAACTTAGCTTTGCAGAACGGGTCAGGATAACAGGGAAATCCAAAGAGATGTGAATCCAATCAGGAACCATTTACAAGTGGCACTGACTGAAGGAACCGCCAGGCCTAAATAGCCAGCAGAAGAGACGATAAGTGGAGGCAGCTGATGACAGCTAACTCCAAGGAGCAGCCATACCACTTGAAACCACAAGAGGGAGCCCAAGAGCAGAACTCACAAAAGTGCCACTTACAACCACCGCAGGGAGCCCAAGAGAGGAATTCACAACAGTACCCCTCCCTTGAGGAGGGGTCACCGAACCCTCACCAGAGCCCCAGGCCGATCAGGACGAGCCAAATGAAAAGCACGAACCAAATCGGTGGCATGGACATCGGAGGCAACAACCCAAGAATTATCCTCCTGGCCATAACCCTTCCACTTGACAAGATACTGAAGCCTCCGCCTCGAAAAACGAGAATCCAAAATCTTCTCAACCTCATATTCCAACTCTCCCTCAACCAACACCGGGGCAGGAGGGTCAACCGGGAACAACGGGCACCACATATCTTCGCAACAAAGATCTATGGAAAACATTATGAATGGCAAAAGAGGCTGGAAGAGCCAAACGTAAAGACACCGGATTAATAATTTCAGAAATTTTATAAGGACCAATAAACCGAGGCTTAAACTTAGGGGAAGAAACCTTCATAGGAAAATGACGAGAAGACAACCAAACCAAATCCCCCACACGAAGCCGGGGACCAACACACCGACGGCGGTTAGCAAAACGTTGAGCCCTTTCCTGAGACAACGTCAAATTGTCCACCACATGAGTCCAAATCTGCTGCAGCCTGTCCACCACAGAATCAACACCAGGACAATCAGAAGGCTCAACCTGCCCAGAAGAAAAACGAGGATGAAAACCAAAATTACAAAAGAAAGGTGAAACCAAAGTAGCCGAACTAGCCCGATTATTAAGGGCAAACTCGGCTAACGGCAAGAAAGACACCCAATCATCCTGATCAGCAGACACAAAGCATCTCAAATAGGTCTCCAAGGTCTGATTAGTTCGCTCAGTTTGGCCATTAGTCTGAGGATGAAACGCCGAAGAAAAAGACAAATCAATGCCCATCCTAGCACAAAAGGCCCGCCAAAATCTAGAGACAAACTGAGAACCTCTGTCAGAGACAATATTCTCCGGAATGCCATGCAAATGAACCACATGCTGAAAAAATAATGGAACCAGATCTGAGAAGGAAGGCAACTTAGGCAAAGTTACCAGATGGGCCATTTTAGAGAACCGGTCACAAACAACCCAGATAACAGACATCTTCTGGGAAACAGGAAGATCCGAAATAAAATCCATGGAAATATGCGTCCAGGGCCTCTCAGGGACCGGCAAAGGCAAAAGCAACCCACTAGCGCGGGAACAGCAAGGCTTGGCCCGGGCGCAAGTCCCACAGAACTGCACAAAAGCACGCACATCGCGCGACAAGGAAGGCCACCAAAAGGACCTAGCAACCAAATCTCTGGTACCAAAAATCCCAGGATGACCAGCCAACACTGAACAATGAACCTCAGAAATAACCTTACTTGTCCATCTATCAGGAACAAACAGCTTCCCCACTGGACAGCGGTCAGGCCTATCAGCCTGAAATTCCTGAAGCACCCGCCGCAAATCAGGGGAGATAGCAGAAAGAATCACCCCCTCCTTAAGAATGTCAACCGGCTCAAAGACTCCAGGAGAATCATCTATCCATCTATCAGGAACAAACAGCTTCCCCACTGGACAGCGGTCAGGCCTATCAGCCTGAAATTCCTGAAGCACCCGCCGCAAATCAGGGGAGATAGCAGAAAGAATCACCCCCTCCTTAAGAATGTCAACCGGCTCAAAGACTCCAGGAGAATCAGGCGAAAAACTCCTAGAGAGGGCATCAGCCTTAACATTCTTAGATCCCGGAAGATACGAGACCACAAAATCAAAACGGGAGAAAAACAGGGACCATCGAGCCTGTCTAGGATTCAGCCGCTTGGCCGACTCGAGGTAAATCAGATTCTTATGATCGGTCAGGACCACAACGCGGTGTTTAGCTCCCTCAAGCCAATGTCGCCACTCCTCAAACGCCCACTTCATAGCCAACAACTCCCGATTGCCGACATCATAATTGCGTTCCGCAGGCGAAAACTTTCTGGAAAAAATGCACACGGTTTCATCAAAGAACCATCAGACTCCCTCTGAGACAAAACGGCCCCTGCCCCAATCTCAGAAGCGTCGACCTCAACCTGAAAAGGAAGAGAAACATCCGGCTGACGCAACACAGGGGCAGAAGTAAATCGGCGTTTAAGCTCCTGAAAGGCCTCAACAGCCTCAGAGGACCAATTCGTCACATCAGCGCCTTTCTTCGTCAAATAAGTAAGGGGCTTAACCACACTGGAAAAATTGGCAATGAAACGGCGATAGAAATTAGCAAAGCCCAAAAATTTTTGAAGGCCCTTCACAGATGTGGGTTGGATCCAGTCATGAATAGCTTGGACCTTAACAGGATCCATCTCTATAGACGAGGGAGAAAAAATAAAACCCAAAAAAGAGACCTTCTGAACTCCGAATAGGCACTTAGACCCCTTCACAAATAAAGCATTATCACGAAGGATCTGGAACACCATCCTGACCTGCTTCACATGAGACTTCCAATCATCGGAAAAAAATCAAAATATCATCCAAATATACGACCATGAATTTATCAAGATAATTGCGGAAAATATCATGCATTAAAGACTGGAACACAGATGGAGCATTAGAGAGCCCAAATGGCATCACAAGATATTCAAAATGGCCTTCGGGCGTATTAAATGCAGTTTTCCATTCGTCACCCTGTTTAATATGAACAAGATTATATGCCCCTCGGAGGTCAATCTTAGTAAACCAACTAGCCCCCTTAATCTGAGCAAACAAATCAGTAAGCAAAGGCAAGGGGTATTGGAATTTGACCATGATCTTATTAAGAAGACGATAATCAATACAGGGTCTCAAGGAGCCATCCTTCTTAGCAACAAAAAAGAAACCCGCTCCCAATGGTGACGAAGACGGCCGAATATGCCCCTTCTCCAAAGACTCCTTAGGCTACGTTCACATTAGCGTTGCGCCGCCGTTGCGTCGGCGACGCAGCGGCGACGCGCCCCTATGTTTAACATAGGGGACGCGTGCGTTGTTTTGGTGGCGTTTTTCGCCACGTGCGTCGTTTCCGACGCTAGCGTCGGACGCAAGAAAACGCTACATGTAGCATTTTCTGTGCGTCCGATTTTCGTCAAAAACGACGCACGCGTCGCAAAACGCGCGCGTTTTTGCGCGCGTTTGCGCGCGTTTTTACGTGCGTCGCGCGTTGCGTCGCCGACGCAGGGCGGCGCAACGCTAGTGTGAACCTAGCCTTAACATAACTCCGCATGGCGGCATGCTCTGGCACAGACAGATTGAAAAGTCGGCCCTTAGGGAACTTGCAACCAGGAATCAAGTTAATAGCACAATCACAGTCCCTGTGCGGAGGAAGGGATCTGGACTTGGGCTCATCAAATACATCCTGGAAATCCGACAAAAACTCAGGGACCTCAGAAGAGGGGGAAGAGGAAATTGACATCAAAGGAACGTCACTATGTACCCCTTGACAACCTCAACTAGTCACCGACATAGTTTTTCAATCCAGCACCGGATTATGTTCTGTAACCATGGAAAACCCAGTACAACAACATCATGCAGGTTATGCAACACCAGAAAACGGCAATCTTCCTGATGTGCTGGAGCCAAGTACATAGTCATCTGTGTCCAGTACTGAGGTTTATCCTTGGCCAAGGGTGTAGCATCAATACCCCTCAAAGGAATAGGGCTCTGCAAAGGCTGCAAGGAAAAACCACAGCACCTGGCGAATTCTAAGTCCATTAAGTTCAGGGCAGCGCCTGAATCCACAAATGCCATGACAGAAAAGGACGACAATGAGCAAATCAGGGTCACAGATAAGAGAAATTTAGGCTGTATAGTACTAATGGTAACAGACCTAGCGACTCTCTTAGTACGCTTAGGGCAATCAGAGATAATATGAGCAGAATCACCACAGTAAAAACACAGCCTATTCTGACGTCTGAATTCCTGCCGTTCTGTTCTAGTCAAAATCCTATCACATTGCATAGGTTCTGGACTCTGCTCAGAGGATACTGCCATATGGTGCACAGCTTTGCGCTCGCGCAGACGCCAATCGATCTGAATGGCTAGAGACATAGATTCGCTCAAACCGGCAGGCGTAGGAAAGCCCACCATAACATCTTTAAGGGCTTCAGAAAGACCTTTTCTGAAAATAGCAGCCAGAGCCTCTTCATTCCATTTAGTGAGCACAGACCATTTTCTAAATTTCTGGCAGTATAACTCTGCTGCTTCCTGACCTTGACACAAGGCCAACAGGGTTTTTTCTGCATGATCCACAGAATTTGGTTCGTCATACAATAATCCGAGCGCTTGAAAAAATGCATCTACATTCAATAATGCCGGATCCCCTGTTTCAAGAGAAAAAGCCCAGTCTTGAGGGTCACCACGTAGCAAGGATATGATGATTTTTACTTGCTGAATGAGATCACCAGAAGAACGGGGTTTCAAAGCAAAAAACAATCTGCAGTTATTTTTAAAGTTCAAAAACTTGGATCTGTCCCCAAAAAACAAATCAGGAGTAGGAATTCTAGGCTCTAAAGCCGGAGTCTGGACAACATAGTCCTGGATACTCTGTACTCTTGCAGCAAGTTGATCCACACGAGAAAACAAACCCTGAACATCCATGCCAAAGCATATATCCTGAACCACCCAGATATCAAGAGGAAAAAAAAGACAAACTAGAGCACAGAAAAAAAAATGGTTCAAAACTTTCTTTTCCTTCTTTTGAGATGCATTTAATTCATTTTTGGCCACATGTACTGTTATGATGCGGTGGTCTAGGAGCAACATGGAACGAGCTCTGAGGGAAGTGGTAACTGTACTGACCGCAGTCCCTAAGCTCAACACAACACTAGAAGTAGCCGTGGAATGCTCCAAACTCTCCCTAGGCATCTCGTCACAGCCTAAGAGCTAACTACAGCTAAAGACAGAAGCAGGAAAACTATCTTGCCTCAGAGAAAATCCCCAAAGGATAGATTAGCCCCCCACAAATAATGAATGTGAGTGGAGAGGAAAAAGACATACACAGAATGAAACCAGGATGAGCACAGGAGGCCAGTCTAGCTAGATAGATAGGACAGGATGGAATACTGTGCGGTCAGTATAAAACAATACAAAAATCCACGCAGAGTTTACAAAAAAATCTCCACACCTGACTAAAGGTGTGGAGGGTAAATCTGCTTCCCAGAGCTTCCAGCAAGACAGAATTAATTCATACTGATTACACTGGACAAACATAGAAAGCACGGAACGGATAAGTCCACAATCTGTGAACAGAAAAGCGCAAGCAAAAACTTAGCTTTGCAGAACGGGTCAGGATAACAGAGAAATCCAAAGAGATGTGAATCCAAGCAGGAACCATTTACAAGTGGCACTGGCTGAAGGAACTGTCAGGCCTAAATAGCCAGCAGAAGAGACGATAAGTGGAGGCAGCTGATGACAGCTAACTCCAAGGAGCAGCCATACCACTTGAAACCACAAGAGGGAGCCCAAGAGCAGAACTCACAAAAGTGCCACTTACAACCACCGGAGGGAGCCCAAGAGCGGAATTCACAACAGTGCACTCACTAATCTGCTGGTGCAGTCAATGTGTACATACATTCCTGATCCTGAGTTACATCCTGTATTAAGCCCCAAAGCTGCACTCACTATTCTGCTGGTGCAGTCACTGTGTACATACATTACATTACTGATCCTGAGTTACATCCTGTATTATACCCCAGACCTGCACTCACTATTCTGCTGGTGCAGTCACTGTGTGCATACATTACATTACTGATCCTGAGTTACATCCTGTATTATACCCCAGAGCTGCACTCACTATTCTGCTGGTACAGTCACTGTGTACATACATTACATTACTGATCCTGAGTTACATCCGGTATTATACTCCAGAGCTGCACTCACTATTCTGCTGGTGCAGTCACTGTGTGCATACATTACATTACTGATCCTGAGTTATATCCTGTATTATACCCCAGAGCTGCACTCACTATTCTGCTGGTGCAGTAACTGATCTTGAGTTACATCCTGTATTATACTCCAGAGCTGCGCTCACTATTCTGCTGGTGCAGTCACTGTGTACATATATTACTGATCCTGAGTTACATCCTGTATTATACTCGAGAGCTGCACTCACTATTCTGCTGGTGCAGTCACTGTGTACATACATTACATTACTGATCCTGAGTTACATCCTGTATTATACCCCAGAGCTGCACTCACTATTCTGCTGGTGCAGTCACTGTGTACATACATTACATTACTGATCCTGAGTTACATCCGGTATTATACCCCAGAGCTGCACTCACTATTCTGCTGGTGCAGTCACTGTGTGCATACATTACATTACTGATCCTGAGTTACATCCTGTATTATACCCCAGAGCTGCACTCACTATTCTGCTGGTGCAGTCACTGTGTACATACATTACATTACTGATCCTGAGTTACATCCGGTATTATACTCCAGAGCTGCACTCACTATTCTGCTGGTGCAGTCACTGTGTACGTACATTACATTACTGATCCTGAGTTATATCCTGTATTATACCCCAGAGCTGCACTCACTATTCTGCTGGTGCAGTAACTGATCCTGAGTTACATCCTGTATTATACTCCAGAGCTGCGCTCACTATTCTGCTGGTGCAGTCACTGTGTACATACATTACTGATCCTGAGTTACCTCCTATATTATACCCCAGAGCTGCACTCACTATTCTGCTGGTGCAGTCACGGTGTACATTCTTGGAACCATGCTGATGATGCCCAGTACTGTACGAGACTTTATTTCTTTATTTATTAGTCTTCAGGTTCAGATCGCAGCAGAATTAAATCTTGTTTCAATAGAACTGTAGAACGTTATTAATATCCAGTGGTTCAGAATACTTGTTAGTTCACAGCCGCGCTCCGGACTATTGGACTTTTACCCATTACAATCTCTTTCCTTGACATCTCGTCCTCGCTGCTTTTCTCTCTGGTTACACTACGCCAGCGTTTACGAGCACGTTTTGTTCTGTCCTCGATTACTTTCTTGTGCTGAAAATTGATCTCGAGTTGAATACCCAGAGGATCAAAAAAACATAAAACAATCCCCTGAATTTATGACAGTCAATAAGGAGAGAAAATCCGATCACAGAAAGGGGACGTTGTTTTTCCTTAGCGTTTCAGTCGTCTTGTAGGAACGCACCCTATTAGTTTCCTCTAATGAGGTCTTACCCAGTCCTGGAAAACCCATTATCAGACGTCCGACTGCAGTCATGATGTCAGCAAAATATTGGTAAATACAAACCGTGTCCTGATTGGGGGGATCCGGCCGGGGGTCTGCGCTATCGTCCGCACTCAGTGGGGGAAATATTTCTGTAATAAACATACTTATAATAGAAACCAGGCTTTCCCTGCCGACATCTGCTCGCTTTCTGCTTTTTAAAGAGTCAATACGCTAAAACTTGTTTGCCTCTATATAATCATCACGCGATAAATTATTACTGAACATCTTATACAAATATGTTTTTCATTATAAATATTTAATATATATTTTTTTTAATATAACTGTGCGCATTTAATACTTTTTGAACTATTGCAGTTCTCACACTGGCCACTAGAGCACACATAATAGTCTGACACTTCCTGCAGCTTAATTGTCAGCTTTGCTGTATAGACTGGGACTGAATGAGCAGAGTCATCTCATTATCAGTAGAGGGCAGAGGAGTTAATGATGCTCTAAAGTACTGATGGAGACCTAGAGGATCAGCCGGATGGTAAAACTAGGCTCTGCACGTAACTCCCTTGTATGTTGCAAGATATAGATTGTGGCAAGGAATGTTCATTACTCTCCAAGTTGATGATGGCTGTCTCCATGGGTTTATACATTTTTTAACATCCTACCATCCTGGGGCAGGAGATTGGTTGCCCTCTTCACCCTCACCCGCAGGCTGATTCACTCAATTTCATTAAATTCAGTGCAAATCAAATTGGGTGAGGTTTAAAGGGTAACATCTCTCATTGTGGAGAATGACACGCCGGTGTAAGGAGACTTATAGGCCATGCAATGGGAATGTGAAATTGAACTCTAGTGCCATCTATTGGATTTAGCAATCAATCCTAAATACCAATATTAACCCCTTAAACAGGTTGTCCACTGCTAGGATAACCCCTTCTTGATCTAAATGTTTGGCCCTGATAAGATAAAAAAGCCTATGCTCACCTCCCGCGGTGTCGGCACTTGCGCTTTCGGTGCTCTCGAGCAGTTGTTACGACATGTGTTGCCCGGCTCCCAATCAGCGCTGGCGTCACTGTCTCCGCCTTTGTAGGAATTGAACATTAGGAGGAAGTCCGGGCTGCGGCCACTCTTTAGAGGGTTGATATTGACTTTTAGGATTGCTCTATCCAATAAGTGGCTCTAGAATTTTAGTCCTCTTCCTTCTCCCCGTCTTGTTGCAATGTCACCCATCCTTGTCCCCCTCTTGTAGCATTGTCACCCATCATTTTTCCCATCATGTAGTAATGTCCACATCCTGGTCCTCCTTTTGAAGCAATGTTCCCCATACTTGTCCCCAATCTTGTAGCAATATCCCCTACCCTGGTCCTGCTCTTGTCATAATATTGCCCATCCTGGTCCCCTTCTTGTAACAGTGCCTCCCATCCTTGTCCCACTTTTGTAGCAATGTCCCCATCCATGTAGCTATCTTGTAGCCATGTCTCCCATCCTGGCACCCCTCTTCTAGCAATGCTCCCATCCTCGTCCCCATTTTGTGGTAAATTCAATCAAGTAAATAAGGCAGCACACTGCAGCGCCAAAACATGCAAACATGAAACACGAAAATTGAACTGCATTACTGCACTAGAAATATGAAAAATGAGAGCGTTTAGCGCATAAAAATGGCCAATTTTAAGTGTACTTGGTAGCCACTTTAGGGCATCTCTCGTATACCAGGTCCTACACTTTCCTTCCTCGTTGAGAATAAACGTCTCCATCTGAATGGGTACCTGTGAAAACCTCTTCGTAGACTAAAATTCTCTCTCTCTGTGGAGGGGTAATGGACCTGCTGCGATTAAAACACCTGTGGCTAAGAGGCGGAGTGCTCGGTCAGAAGGCTAAATAATACATTTGAAAAAACTGACCGTCACAAGGATGTAACGGTCAGTTTTTTCAAATGTACATTTTGTGGTACAGTTACCCATCCTTGTCCTCCTCTTGTAGTCATATCCTTCATTCTTGTTCCCAATTTTGTAACAAAGTCTCCTGTTGTGAATTCTGTTGTCGAACTCCCTCTTGTGGTCATGAATGGTACTTCGGACTTCGGCGAGTTCTGTCTATGGGCTCCCTCTGGTGGCTGTGAGTGAAGCTGCTGCTTCTGAGGTTCCTTGCACAGGTGACGTGGTTTATCCTTTGGTTGACTGCTCTATTTAACTCCTCTCAGATCGTTACTCCATGCCAGCTGTCAATGTTTTTGCATTGGTTCAGTTCGCTCCTGGATCTCTCTGGTGACCTGCCTTCTCCTGCAGAAGCTAAGTTCCTGATAGTCATTATTTGTTCACTGTTTTCTTGTCCAGCTGGTTTTCATGATTTTGTCTTGCTAGCTGGAAGCTCTGGGATGCAGAGTGGCCCCTCCGCACCGTGAGTCGGTGCGGAGGTCTTTTTGCACACTCTGCGTGATCTTTTGTAGGTTTTTGTGCTGATCGCAAAGTTACCTTTCCTATCCTCTGTCTATTTAGTAAGTCTGGCCTCCCTTTGCTGAAACCTGTTTCATTGCTGCGTTTGTGACTTTCATCTTTACTCACAGTCAATATATGTGGGGGGCTTCCTTTACCTTTGGGGAATTTCTCTGAGGCAAGGTAGGCTTTATTTTCTATCTCTAGGGCTAGATAGTTCTTAGGCTGTGATGAGGCGCCTAGGTCTGATCAGGAGTGCTCCACGGCTATTTCTAGTGTGTGTGATAGGATTAGGGCTTGCGGTCAGCAGAGCTCCCACATCCCAGAGCTCGTCCTGTATGACGTTTAACTATCAGGTCATTCCGGGTGCTCCTAACCACTAGGTCATAACAGTCTCCCATCCCGGTCCTCAACCTGTAGCAATGTCCCCCATCCGGGTAACCATCTTGTAGCAATTTCCCCCATCCTGGTCTCCCTCTTGTAGTAATGTCCCCCATCCTTGTCTCCCTCTTGTAGTAATGTCCTCATCCTTGTCCCCATCTTATAGTAATGTCCCCTATCCTCGTTCCCCTCTTGTAGTAATGTCCTCATCCTTGTCCCCATCTTGTAGTAATGGCCCTTTCCTGGTATCCTCCTCTTGTAGCAAGGTCCCCCATCCTTGTATCTCCCTCTTGTAGTAATGTCCCCATCCTCGTTTCTCTCTTGTAGTAATGTCCTCATCCTTGTCCCCATCTTGTAGCAAGGTCCTCAATTCTACCGCTCTTCCCATACACATTAATACACATGCTCGCTCTGGGCACACCAACATCAGTAGTCAGCGTCTGATTGGCCGGTTCTGGGTATTTCTGTGCAGAGAGCTGGTCTCTGCGCCACAATATATTTCAATTGAATGGTCATCCAAGAATGCACACTCAGCTGAAAAGAATCGCTGGTGTTAGCGGTCCCCTTGACCAGGCATCGAACACGAGAGTTCCCGTGCTCCTGGCCCGCAGGATGCAGTCTCAGGAGCTGTGTGTTTGAGACCCCTGGGCTAGGACTTCCACTGGGCATCATTGCTAACTTGGCCCCAAGCTGTCACGTGAGTCAAGAAGGACATCATTGACATCCTTTAGGCTTCTCGCAACCACGACACATGATATTGACTTGCTTTGTGCCTCATGTGACTACTCAATGTCTCGTCAGCGGCCCTGCCTGATGGAAGACCAGAAGGGAGCATTTGACCAAAGAGGTGACGATTGGAAGACTGGGCAGGGAGTGGTTCAGCAGCAGTGGGACAGGTACAGGGAGGGCTATGGAAAGGTGAATATAAGAGTTTGGTGTCGTTTTTTAACCCCCTCTCGTCCTTCAGGTGGAAACACAATGGGAAGATCCACCAGTTTCCAAAGCCAGGGGTCTGAAGACCCCTTGTGTTCTCACCACTGAGTTATTCCTTGGGACTGGTGAAGTCCATCGACCGGCTTAGATTCCTACGTATTGTCTATCACTGGAGAAAGTAGTTTCACTTGGACTCAGTCGTTTTCCTAGTAAATGACTGAAAACTGTCAGGTCTCATAGAAGTTTTAGCACAAAAGTCATCAGCATTAATTTCGGCAATTACACATATTTTTATTGCTGGGGTTAGTGCTGCCAGATGGCACCCCGTTCAGTTTACGATTGGAAGAACTGGCCGGACGTTAATGTACTTGGGCTGAGAGTCATTCCGAAGTCTAAGTGCATTAATATGTTCTTATAAATCATCATGACTTCAAAAATAAACACGTAAAAATGGTAACAATTGTATCCTGATTTACCCTTTTGCCACAAGATATTAGAGCTACATTTTTTAGCTTCAAAATGTAGAAGCTATACTTATAGGGAAGCAATTATCAGAAAACGACCTATTGTTTAAATCACGCTGTGTTAAATATATTTCGTTTTACGTATTTATTAAGGTTTTTCTTTATATACAATCTATATTAAAAATCAAAATCTTGCAATTCCAACACCGACCACTGGGGCCTTTTTAGAGTCTAACTTCCTGTTGTTTCAGGAAATGCACATGTACATTAGCTGCAATAAACAAGCCCCGCCCCTATTTTCTATACTGAAGCATCAACTGAGCGTGTACAAAGATCATAGTCAAAGGAGGGAGAGCTGTGACTTCGCCAGTTGTGACTGATGAATCCTGTGTTATCAGATGTGTATAGAGGGGATATCACTCATTGTAATCCTGCCTCTGATGATAAGGAGCCTGCTGAAAACTCTTCCCTGAAAAGAAATTAATAAAATGCCATTGGGAATGAGACTGACTCTCCATTGGTAAAAGATCTTTTTCTTCATTGTCAGATATGGTCAATTTTACGCTTCTTCTAGGGATAGCTTGTATTCCAGGAGATTGAAGTCAAACTTTTTCAATCTTTTCTCCACTCCACTCCCTGCCATCATCTGTCAGGGAAGAATCAGTAGGACTCCACACACATGTGATGTTTGACCGCTGCTACCGAAGACAATGAGTTCGGCCAATGTTTCTCTCTATTTTGTATCGGTCCCTTATATCTATAATGAGAAGTGTACCTGCAGTGTCCGGGCAGCGTGACCCAGTGTATAAAGCAAAGCCCAAAGTAACCAAACATACAGTAAAAATGTTGTAAAATACCATTATTTGTAACTACATGATCCAGTTTCTCACAATCCAGCAATAATTCTGTTACAGGACTGAAAAATAACCAAAAGATAAAACAGATCAATTACATGGATATAACTGCAAAAATATTTCTTCTTATGCACAACAAGACAATAACTACTATAATACTGCTCGCTATGTGCAAGAATATAACTACTATAATACTGCCCCTATGTACAAGAATATAACTACTATAATACTGCCCCTATGTACAAGAATATAACTACTATAATACTGCCCCTATGTACAAGAATATAACTACTATAATACTGCTCCTATGTACAAGAATATAACTACTATAATACTTCTCCTATGTACAAGAATATAACTCCTATAATACTGCCCCTATGTACAAGAATATAACTACTATAATACTGCCCCTATGTACAAGAATATAACTACTATAATACTTCTCCTATGTACAAGAATATAACTACTATAATACTGCCCCCTATGTACAAGAATATAACTACTATAATACTGCCCCAATGTACAAGAATATAACTACTATAATACTGCCCCCTATGTACAGGAATATAACTACTATAATACTGCCCCTATGTACAGGAATATAACTACTATAATACTGCACCTATGTACAAGAATATAGCTATTATAATACTGCTCCTATGTACAAGAATATAACTACTATAATACTGCACCTATGTACAAGAATATAACTACTATAATACTGCTCCTATGTACAAGAATATAACTACTATAATACTGCACCTATGTACAAGAATATAACTACTATAATACTGTTCCTATGTACAAGAATATAACTACTATAATACTGCTCCTATGTACAAGAATACAACTACTATAATACTGCCCCTATGTACAAGAATATAACTACTATAATACTGCCCCTATGTACCAGAATATAACTACTATAATACTGTTCCTATGTACAAGAATATAACAACTATAATACTGCTCCTATGTACAAGAATACAACTACTATAATACTGCCCCTATGTACAAGAATATAACTACTATAATACTGCCCCTATGTACAAGAATATAACTACTATAATACTGCCCCTATGTACAAGAATATAACTACTATAATACTGCCCCTTATGTACAGGAATATAACTACTATAATACTGCCCCTATGTACAAGGATATAACTACTATAATACTGCCCCTATGTACAAGAATATAACTACTATAATACTGCCCCCTATCTACAGGAATATAACTACTATGATACTGCTCCTATGTACAGGAATATAACTACTATAATACTGCCCCTTATGTACAGGAATATAACTACTATAATACTGCCCCTATGTACAAGGATATAACTACTATAGTACTGCCCCTATGTACAAGAATATAACTACTATAATACTGCCCCCTATGTACAAGAATATAACTACTATAATACTGCCCCTATGTACAAGAATATAACTACTATAATACTGCACCTATGTACAAGAATATAACTACTATAATACTTCTCCTATGTACAAGAATATAACTACTATAATACTGCCCCCTATGTACAAGAATATAACTACTATAATACTGCCCCTATGTACAAGAATATAACTACTATAATACTGCCCCCTATGTACAGGAATATAACTACTATAATACTGCCCCCTATGTACAGGAATATAACTACTATAATACTGCACCTATGTACAAGAATATAGCTATTATAATACTGCTCCTATGTACAAGAATATAACTACTATAATACTGCACCTATGTACAAGAATATAACTCCTATAATACTGCTCCTATGTACAAGAATATAACTACTATAATACTGCACCTATGTACAAGAATATAACTACTATAATACTGTTCCTATGTACAAGAATATAACTACTATAATACTGCTCCTATGTACAAGAATACAACTACTATAATACTGCCCCTATGTACAAGAATATAACTACTATAATATTGCCCCTATGTACAAGAATATAACTACAATAATACTGCTCCTATGTACAAGAATATAACTACTATAATACTGTTCCTCTGTACAAGCATATAACAACTATAATACTGCTCCTATGTACAAGAATACAACTACTATAATACTGCCCCTATGTACAAGAATATAACTACTATAATACTGCCCCTATGTACAAGAATATAACTACTATAATACTGCCCCTATGTACAAGAATATAACTACTATAATACTGCCCCTTATGTACAGGAATATAACTACTATAATACTGCCCCTATGTACAAGGATATAACTACTATAATACTGCCCCTATGTACAAGAATATAACTACTATAATACTGCCCCCTATGTACAGGAATATAACTACTATAATACTGCACCTATGCACAAGAATATAGCTATTATAATACTGCTCCTATGTACAAGAATATAACTACTATAATACTGCACCTATGTACAAGAATATAACTACTATAATACTGCCCCTATGTACAAGAATATAACTACTATAATACTGCCCCCTATGTACAGGAATATAACTACTATAATACTGCCCCCTATGTACAGGAATATAACTACTATAATACTGCACCTATGTACAAGAATATAGCTATTATAATACTGCTCCTATGTACAAGAATATAACTACTATAATACTGCACCTTTGTACAAGAATATAACTACTATAATACTGCTCCTATGTACAAGAATACAACTACTATAATACTGCCCCTATGTACAAGAATATAACTACTATAATACTGCCCCTATGTACCAGAATATAACTACTATAATACTGCTCCTATGTACAAGAATATAACTACTATAATACTGTTCCTATGTACAAGAATATAACAACTATAATACTGCTCCTATGTACAAGAATACAACTACTATAATACTGCCCCTATGTACAAGAATATAACTACTATAATACTGCCCCTATGTACAAGAATATAACTACTATAATACTGCCCCTATGTACAAGAATATAACTACTATAATACTGCCCCTTATGTACAGGAATATAACTACTATAATACTGCCCCTATGTACAAGGATATAACTACTATAATACTGCCCCTATGTACAAGAATATAACTACTATAATACTGCCCCCTATGTACAGGAATATAACTACTATGATACTGCTCCTATGTACAGGAATATAACTACTATAATACTGCCCCTTATGTACAGGAATATAACTACTATAATACTGCCCCTATGTACAAGGATATAACTACTATAGTACTGCCCCTATGTACAAGAATATAACTACTATAATAGTGCCCCCTATGTACAAGAATATAACTACTATAATACTGCCCCTATGTACAAGAATATAACTACTATAATACTGCCCCTATGTACAAGAATATAACTACTATAATACTTCTCCTATGTACAAGAATATAACTACTATAATACTGCCCCCTATGTACAAGAATATAACTACTATAATACTGCCCCTATGTACAAGAATATAACTACTATAATACTGCCCCCTATGTACAGGAATATAACTACTATAATACTGCCCCCTATGTACAGGAATATAACTACTATAATACTGCACCTATGTACAAGAATATAGCTATTATAATACTGCTCCTATGTACAAGAATATAACTACTATAATACTGCACCTATGTACAAGAATATAACTCCTATAATACTGCTCCTATGTACAAGAATATAACTACTATAATACTGCACCTATGTACAAGAATATAACTACTATAATACTGTTCCTATGTACAAGAATATAACTACTATAATACTGCTCCTATGTACAAGAATACAACTACTATAATACTGCCCCTATGTACAAGAATATAACTACTATAATACTGCCCCTATGTACAAGAATATAACTACTATAATACTGCTCCTATGTACAAGAATATAACTACTATAATACTGTTCCTATGTACAAGAATATAACAACTATAATACTGCTCCTATGTACAAGAATACAACTACTATAATACTGCCCCTATGTACAAGAATATAACTACTATAATACTGCCCCTATGTACAAGAATATAACTACTATAATACTGCCCCTATGTACAAGAATATAACTACTATAATACTGCCCCTTATGTACAGGAATATAACTACTATAATACTGCCCCTATGTACAAGGATATAACTACTATAATACTGCCCCTATGTACAAGAATATAACTACTATAATACTGCCCCCTATGTACAGGAATATAACTACTATGATACTGCTCCTATGTACAGGAATATAACTACTATGATACTGCCCCTTATGTACAGGAATATAACTACTATAATACTGCCCCTATGTACAAGGATATAACTTCTATAATACTGCCCCTATGTACAAGAATATAACTACTATAATACTGCCCCCTATGTACAAGAATATAACTACTATAATACTGCCCCTATGTACAAGAATATAACTACTATAATACTGCCCCTATGTACAGGAATATAACTACTATAATACTGTCCCCTATGTACAGGAATATAACTACTATAATACTGCACCTATGCACAAGAATATAGCTATTATAATACTGCTCCTATGTACAAGAATATAACTACTATAATACTGCTCCTATGTACAAGAATATAACTACTATAATACTGCCCCCTATGTACAAGAATATAACTACTATAATACTGCCCCCTATGTACAGGAATATAACTACTATAATACTGCCCCTATGTACAAGAATATAACTACTATAATACTGCCCCCTATGTACAAGAATATAACTACTATAATACTGCCCCTATGTACAAGAATATAACTACTATAATACTGTCCCCTATGTACAGGAATATAACTACTATAATACTGCCCCTATGTACAAGAATATAACTACTATAATACTGCCCCCTATGTACAAGAATATAACTACTATAATACTGCCCCTATGTACAAGAATATAACTACTATAATACTGCCCCTATGTACAGGAATATAACTACTATAATACTGTCCCCTATGTACAGGAATATAACTACTATAATACTGCACCTATGCACAAGAATATAGCTATTATAATACTGCACCTATGTACAAGAATATAACTACTATAATACTGCCCCCTATGTACAAGAATATAACTACTATAATACTGCCCCTATGTACAAGAATATAACTACTATAATACTGCCCCTATGTACAAGAATATAACTACTATAATACTTCTCCTATGTACAAGAATATAACTACTATAATACTGCCCCCTATGTACAAGAATATAACTACTATAATACTGCCCCTATGTACAAGAATATAACTACTATAATACTGCCCCCTATGTACAGGAATATAACTACTATAATACTGCCCCCTATGTACAGGAATATAACTACTATAATACTGCACCTATGTACAAGAATATAGCTATTATAATACTGCTCCTATGTACAAGAATATAACTACTATAATACTGCACCTATGTACAAGAATATAACTCCTATAATACTGCTCCTATGTTCAAGAATATAACTACTATAATACTGCACCTATGTACAAGAATATAACTACTATAATACTGTTCCTATGTACAAGAATATAACTACTATAATACTGCTCCTATGTACAAGAATACAACTACTATAATACTGCCCCTATGTACAAGAATATAACTACTATAATACTGCCCCTATGTACAAGAATATAACTACTATAATACTGCTCCTATGTACAAGAATATAACTACTATAATACTGTTCCTATGTACAAGAATATAACAACTATAATACTGCTCCTATGTACAAGAATAAAACTACTATAATACTGCCCCTATGTACAAGAATATAACTACTATAATACTGCCCCTATGTACAAGAATATAACTACTATAATACTGCCCCTATGTACAAGAATATAACTACTATAATACTGCCCCTTATGTACAGGAATATAACTACTATAATACTGCCCCTATGTACAAGGATATAACTACTATAATACTGCCCCTATGTACAAGAATATAACTACTATAATACTGCCCCCTATGTACAGGAATATAACTACTATGATACTGCTCCTATGTACAGGAATATAACTACTATGATACTGCCCCTTATGTACAGGAATATAACTACTATAATACTGCCCCTATGTACAAGGATATAACTTCTATAATACTGCCCCTATGTACAAGAATATAACTACTATAATACTGCCCCCTATGTACAAGAATATAACTACTATAATACTGCCCCTATGTACAAGAATATAACTACTATAATACTGCCCCTATGTACAGGAATATAACTACTATAATACTGTCCCCTATGTACAGGAATATAACTACTATAATACTGCACCTATGCACAAGAATATAGCTATTATAATACTGCTCCTATGTACAAGAATATAACTACTATAATACTGCACCTATGTACAAGAATATAACTACTATAATACTGCCCCTATGTAGAAGAATATAACTACTATAATACTGCCCCTATGTACAGGAATATAACTACTATAATACTGCCCCCTATGTACAGGAATATAACTACTATAATACTGCACCTATGTACAAGAATATAGCTATTATAATACTGCTCCTATGTACAAGAATATAACTACTATAATACTGCACCTATGTACAAGAATATAACTACTATAATACTGCTCCTATGTACAAGAATATAACTACTATAATACTGCACCTTTGTACAAGAATATAACTACTATAATACTGCACCTATGTACAAGAATATAACTACTATAATACTGCTCCTATGTACAAGAATATAACTACTATAATACTGTTCCTATGTACAAGAATATAACTACTATAATACTGCCCCTATGTACAAGAATACAACTACTATAATACTGCCCCTATGTACAAGAATATAACTACTATAATACTGCCCCTATGTACAAGAATATAACTACTATAATACTGCTCCTATGTACAAGAATATAACTACTATAATACTGCTCCTATGTACAAGAATATAACTACTATAATACTGCCCCCCTATGTACAGGAATATAACTACTATAATACTGCCCCTATGTACAAGAATATAACTACTATAATACTGCCCCCTATGTACAGGAATATAACTACTATAATACTGCCCCCTATGTACAGGAATATAACTACTATAATACTGCACCTATGTACAAGAATATAGCTATTATAATACTGCTCCTATGTACAAGAATATAACTACTATAATACTGCACCTATGTACAAGAATATAACTCCTATAATACTGCTCCTATGTTCAAGAATATAACTACTATAATACTGCACCTATGTACAAGAATATAACTACTATAATACTGTTCCTATGTACAAGAATATAACTACTATAATACTGCTCCTATGTACAAGAATACAACTACTATAATACTGCCCCTATGTACAAGAATATAACTACTATAATACTGCCCCTATGTACAAGAATATAACTACTATAATACTGCTCCTATGTACAAGAATATAACTACTATAATACTGTTCCTATGTACAAGAATATAACAACTATAATACTGCTCCTATGTACAAGAATAAAACTACTATAATACTGCCCCTATGTACAAGAATATAACTACTATAATACTGCCCCTATGTACAAGAATATAACTACTATAATACTGCCCCTATGTACAAGAATATAACTACTATAATACTGCCCCTTATGTACAGGAATATAACTACTATAATACTGCCCCTATGTACAAGGATATAACTACTATAATACTGCCCCTATGTACAAGAATATAACTACTATAATACTGCCCCTATGTACAAGAATATAACTACTATAATACTGCCCCTATGTACAAGAATATAACTACTATAATACTGCTCCTATGTACAAGAATATAACTACTATAATACTGTTCCTATGTACAAGAATATAACTACTATAATACTGCCCCTATGTACAAGAATACAACTACTATAATACTGCCCCTATGTACAAGAATATAACTACTATAATACTGCACCTATGTACAAGAATATAACTACTATAATACTGCTCCTATGTACAAGAATATAACTACTATAATACTGTTCCTATGTACAAGAATATAACTACTATAATACTGCCCCTATGTACAAGAATACAACTACTATAATACTGCCCCTATGTACAAGAATATAACTACTATAATACTGCCCCTATGTACAAGAATATAACTACTATAATACTGCTCCTATGTACAAGAATATAACTACTATAATACTGCTCCTATGTACAAGAATATAACTACTATAATACTGCCCCCCTATGTACAGGAATATAACTACTATAATACTGCCCCTATGTACAAGAATATAACTACTATAATACTGCACCTATGTACAAGAATATAACTACTATAATACTGCCCCTATATACAAGAATATAACTACTATAATACTGCCCCTATGTACAAGAATATAACTACTATAATACTGCTCCTATGTACAAGAATATAACTACTATAATACTGCCCCTATATACAAGAATATAACTACTATAATACTGCCCCTATGTACAAGAATATAACTACTATAATACTGCTCCTATGTACAAGAATATAACTATTATAATACTGCCCCCTATGTACAAGAATATAACTACTATAATACTGCTCCTATGTACAAGAATATAACTACTATAATACTGCCCCTATGTACAAGAATATAACTACTATAATACTGCCCCTATGTACAAGAATATAACTACTATAATACTGCTCCTATGTACAAGAATATAACTATTATAATACTGCCCCCTATGTACAAGAATATAACTACTATAATACTGCTCCTATGTACAAGAATATAACTACTATAATACTGCCCCTATGTACAAGAATATAACTACTATAATACTGCCCCTTATGTACAGGAATATAACTACTATAATACTGCCCCTATGTACAAGGATATAACTACTATAATACTGCCCCTATGTACAAGAATATAACTACTATAATACTGCCCCCTATGTACAGGAATATAACTACTATGATACTTCTCCTATGTACAGGAATATAACTACTATAATACTGCCCCTTATGTACAGGAATATAACTACTATAATACTGCCCCTATGTACAAGGATATAACTACTATAATACTGCCCCTATGTACAAGAATATAACTACTATAATACTGCCCCCTATGTACAAGAATATAACTACTATAATACTGCCCCTATGTACAAGAATATAACTACTATAATACTGCCCCCTATGTACAGGAATATAACTACTATAATACTGCCCCCTATGTACAGGAATATAACTACTATAATACTGCACCTATGTACAAGAATATAGCTATTATAATACTGCTCCTATGTACAAGAATATAACTACTATAATACTGCACCTATGTACAAGAATATAACTACAATAATACTGCACCTATGTACAAGAATATAACTACTATAATACTGCTCCTATGTACAAGAATATAACTACTATAATACTGTTCCTATGTACAAGAATATAACTACTATAATACTGCTCCTATGTACAAGAATACAACTACTATAATACTGCCCCTATGTACAAGAATATAACTACTATAATACTGCCCCTATGTACAAGAATATAACTACTATAATACTGCCCCTATGTACAAGAATATAACTACTATAATACTGCTCCTATGTACAAGAATATAACTACTATAATACTGCCCCTAAGTACAAGAATATAACTACTATAATACTGCCCCTATGTACAAGAATATAACTACTATAATACTGCCCCTATGTACAAGAATATAACTACTATAATACTGCCCCTATGTACAAGAATATAACTACTATAATACTGCTCCTATGTACAAGAATATAACTACTATAATACTGCCCCTATGTACAAGAGTATAACTACTATAATACTGTTCCTATGTACAAGAATATAACTACTATAATACTGCTCCTATGTACAAGAATACAACTACTATAATACTGCCCCTATGTACAAGAATATAACTACTATAATACTGCCCCTATGTATAAGAATATAACTACTATAATACTGCCCCTATGTACAAGAATATAACTACTATAATACTGCCCCTTATGTACAGGAATATAACTACTATAATACTGCCCCTATGTACAAGGATATAACTACTATAATACTGCCCCTATGTACAAGAATATAAATACTATAATACTGCCCCCTATGTACAGGAATATAACTACTATAATACTGCTCCTATGTACAGGAATATAACTACTATAATACTGCCCCTTATGTACAGGAATATAACTTCTATAATACTGCCCCTATGTACAAGGATATAACTACTATAATACTGCCCCTATGTACAAGAATATAACTACTATAATACTGCCCCCTATGTACAAGAATATAACTACTATAATACTGCCCCTATGTATAAGAATATAACTACTATAATACTGCCCCTATGTACAAGAATATAACTACTATAATACTGCCCCCCTATGTACAGGAATATAACTACTATAGTACTGCCCCTATGTACAAGAATATAACTACTATAATACTGCCCCTATGTACAAGAATATAACTACTATAATACTGCCCCTATGTACAAGAATATAACTGCTATAATACTGCCCCTATGTACAAGAATATAACTGCTATAATACTGCCCCTATGTACAAGAATATAACTACTATAATACTGCCCCTATGTACAAGAATATAACTACGATAATACTGCCCCTATGTACAAGAATATAACTACTATAATACTGCCCCTATGTACAAGAATATAACTACTATAATACTTCTCCTATGTACAAGGATATAACTACTATAATACTGCCCGTATGTACAAGAATATAACTACTATAATACTGCCCCTATGTACAAGAATATAACTGCTATAATACTGCCCCTATGTACAAGAATATAACTGCTATAATACTGCCCCTATGTACAAGAATATAACTACTATAATACTGCCCCTATGTACAAGAATATAACTACGATAATACTGCCCCTATGTACAAGAATATAACTACTATAATACTGCCCCTATGTACAAGAATATAACTACTATAATACTGCCCCTATGTACAAGAATATAACTACTATAATACTGCCCCTATATACAAGAATATAACTACTATAATACTGCCCCTATGTACAAGAATATAACTACTATAATACTGCTCCTATGTACAAGGATATAACTACTATAATACTGCCCCTATGTACAAGAATATAACTACTATAATACTGCCCCCTATGTACAAGAATATAACTACTATAATACTGCCCCTATGTACAAGAATATAACTACTATAATACTGCCCCTATGTACAAGAATATAACTACTATAATACTGCCCCCCTATGTACAGGAATATAACTACTATAATACTGCCCCTATGTACAAGAATATAACTACTATAATACTGCACCTATGTACAAGAATATAACTACTATAATACTGCCCCTATATACAAGAATATAACTACTATAATACTGCCCCTATGTACAAGAATATAACTACTATAATACTGCTCCTATGTACAAGAATATAACTATTATAATACTGCCCCCTATGTACAAGAATATAACTACTATAATACTGCTCCTATGTACAAGAATATAACTACTATAATACTGCCCCTATGTACAAGAATATAACTACTATAATACTGCCCCTATGTACAAGAATATAACTACTATAATACTGCCCCTATGTACAAGAATATAACTACTATAATACTGCTCCTTTTACAAGAATATAACTACTATAATACTGCCCCTATGTACAAGAATATAACTACTATGATACTGCTCCTTTGTAGATACATGTTACTGATATAAAGCTATCCCTCATAGATAATATGTAAGTGAAGCCTGTATAAATGAAGAAGAGATTCATGGGTACATATAATGGAGGTTATACCTGGGCTGTCCCTGGAGGGTTTTAATGATTTCATCGTTTTCAGGAAGGTAGTGAGGTTACATTGTGTCAGCGGATCTGTGCAGTGTTGCGTTGACCCCCGTGACTCCGCTTCCCGTACGTTCCAGCTTCTCACATAGCCTCTTGGTATTCGCTGATGTTATCATTGACCTGGGCGTCCACACCCTGATATCTGGCCTCAACAATCTCCTCAGTCTGACACGTTGGAGCCGTGCAATGTACATGAACTGTAAATCTCGTGTAGTTTTATTCTGTTTTCCATCGTCCATGGGCTTTGAATTGACAGACATATATATATTTTTATGACCCTCGGTATATTACACAGGAGACGTATGAGCGGTGAAGAACAATATGATTAACTTTACCATAAAATACACATATTGTGCTTGTCAGGATCTGCACGGCTTTTGGTCCTTAATTTATTTTATTTTCTTTAAACGTTCTCAAAAAATCTAAGAAATCTTTAGGATTTTAAAAAATGTCAAGCAAACTGATTTAAAGGAGTATTCCCATCTCAAAGATCCTATTCCAAATAGTAGTAGGTGTAATAATAATAATATTAGCAAATATCTCCTATTAGAAATTTTGTATAGTTTTTCTGATTCGCTACGTCTTATTCCTCATGTGCAGGCGTTGCAGCACCTTAGGTATCCATGGTTACGACCACTGCTATAGTGACAGCTTGTTGCTAGTGGTCGTATCCATGGATACCTAAGCTTCTGCATTCCCGCACATGAGGAAAGAAACATAGCGAACCAGGAAAACTACAGGTCCTTCTCAAAAAATTAGCATATAGTGTTAAATTTCATTATTTACCATAATGTAATGATTACAATTAAACTTTCATATATTATAGATTCATTATCCACCAACTGAAATTTGTCAGGTCTTTTATTGTTTTAATACTGATGATTTTGGCATACAACTCCTGATAAACCAAAAAACCTGTCTCAATAAATTAGCATATTTCACCCATCCAATCAAATAAAAGTGTTTTTTAATAACAAACAAAAAAACCATCAAATAATAATGTTCAGTTATGCACTCAATACTTGGTCGGGAATCCTTTGGCAGAAATGACTGCTTCAATGCGGCGTGGCATGGAGGCAATCAGCCTGTGACACTGCTGAGATGTTATGGAGGCCCAGGATGCTTCAATAGCGGCCTTAAGCTCATCCAGAGTGTTGGGTCTTGCGTCTCTCAACTTTCTCTTCACAATATCCCACAGATTCTCTATGGGGTTCAGGTCAGGAGAGTTGGCAGGCCAATTGAGCACAGTAATACCATGGTCAGTAAACCATTTACCAGTGGTTTTGGCACTGTGAGCAGGTGCCAGGTCGTGCTGAAAAATGAAATCTTCATCTCCATAAAGCATTTCAGCCGATGGAAGCATGAAGTGCTCCAAAATCTCCTGATAGCTAGCTGCATTGACCCTGCCCTTGATGAAACACAGTGGACCAACACCAGCAGCTGACATGGCACCCCACACCATCACTGACTGTGGGTACTTGACACTGGACTTCAGGCATTTTGGCATTTCCTTCTCCCCAGTCTTCCTCCAGACTCTGGCACCTTGATTTCCGAATGACATGCAAAATTTGCTTTCATCAGAAAAAAGTACTTGGGACCACTTAGCAACAGTCCAGTGCTGCTTCTCTGTAGCCCAGGTCAGGCGCCTCTGCCGCTGTTTATGGTTCAAAAGTGGCTTTACCTGGGGAATGCGGCACCTGTAGCCCATTTCCTGCACACGCCTGTGCACGGTGGCTCTGGATGTTTCCACACCAGACTCAGTCCACTGCTTCCTCAGGTTCCCCAAGGTCTGGAATCGGTCCTTCTCCACAATCTTCCTCAGGGTCCGGTCTCCTCTTCTCGTTGTACAGCGTTTTCTGCCACATTGTTTCCTTCCAACAGACTTACCATTGAGGTGCCTTGATACAGCACTCTGGGAACAGCCTATTTGTTGAGAAATTTCTTTCTGGGTCTTACCCTCTTGCTTGAGGGTGTCAATGATGGCCTTCTTGACATCTGTCAGGTCGCTAGTCTTACCCATGATGGGGGTTTTGAGTAATGAACCAGGCAGGGAGTTTATAAAAGCCTCAGGTATCTTTTGCATGTGTTTAGAGTTAATTAGTTGATTCAGAAGATTAGGGTAATAGGTCGTTTAGAGAACCTTTTCTTGATATGCTAATTTATTGAGACAGGTTTTTTGGGTTATCAGGAGTTGTATGCCAAAATCATCAGTATTAAAACAATAAAAGACCTGACAAATTTCAGTTGGTGGATAATGAATCTATAATATATGAAAGTTTAATTGTAATCATTACATTATGGTAAATAATGAAATTTAACACTATATGCTAATTTTTTGAGAAGGACCTGTATACTATATTTTTAATTGGAGGAATTTGCGAATATTATTATTATTACCCCTACTATATATTGGAATAGGATCTTGGAGATGGGAATACCCCTTTAAAGAAACTTTCCGGGCAAAACTGATATAAGGAGGTATTCCATGTACAGAGTCAGGGAATGACACCAGGATATTCTCTGTGGTGGTCATCCTAGGTTTGCCACTTCGTATGCATTTTGCACACTGGGTTCCTTTAAGGCCTCGTTCACACGGTCAGTATTCGGTCAGTATTTTACATCCGTGTTTGTAGCCAAAACCAGGAGTGGAACAATCAGAGGAAAAGTATAATAGAAACATACGCATCACTTCTGCATTTATCACCCACTCCTGGTTTTGACTACAAATACTGATGTATAATACTGACCAAATACTGAACTTGTGAACGAGGCCTAAGTAGAACCTTCACCTTCTTAGTATTTATACATCATACTGGCCAACTTTCACGCACACTCCCCTTTGGTAGACTGTCAACTGTGGTGCATAAAGCATGACGTTAACTTTTTTTTGACCATGCCTTCTTTAGTAGGCTAGGTTCTCACCACGCTAATTCCATGCCCCTCTTACCTGCCCCTTGAATATGAACTTCAAGGGTCATTCTGTTGATGGAGCATCCCAACATCACACACACATGAAAACTTGCTTTCCAGGATGTTTTTGTATCATTATGATGATTTACTGAAGCTTCTGGCAGTCTGTGAAGTCTTTAGTTTTTAAGAACGTTCCATGAGATGTTCAATGGATGTTCCATGAGAGGATGCGAGTAAACTCATCAAAGGTTTAACTTGAAGCTCCTGAGACACAATATAAAATCTAAACTTCTCACGATAATTGGGTGGTCTGCTACAGATTACTGGTCTCTTCATATGGGCTTCAGAGCTCATCATGCCCCATACTTCAACATCTCCAATCATAGGTAGGTCTTTCTCTTGGGCTAGGACATCACATTTGCTACTTACAATTGTGCTCCCGGGATGGGTGTAGACCATAATTATCAACTCTTTCAGGTTTTGTTGAAGCCTGTCCAAACCCTCTAGAAACCAGCTCTTCTAGAAGTTTCTTTCGCGTGACACATTGGGAGCTGGACATATATGACGTGGTGAACAGCAATGGATTTTACAAAGGCGGCATGACCCTGGGTCAAAGTTTCCAGCACCAATTGTACCCGTAGTAGTGTCTATGTCCCAGAGCTGCAGTTTAAAGACTGGGTCCACATATGTCCGGCTCTGGAAACTAATAACGGAACTGGGAAACTAACGAAGGAACTGATCCTATTGTTTGGAATGGGATCATTTCCACCGTTCCGGCACATCAGTTAGTTCCAGGACAGTTGCAGGTGCCTTCACAGGGGCAGGATAACAACATTTCATGTCATTTTGGGATTTGGCCCCAGGCTAGCTCTTTTATTATTATTATTATTATTTATTTATATAGCACCATTGATTCCATGGTGCCGTACATGAGAAGGGGTTACATACAAATTACAGATATCACATACAGTAAACAAACTAACAATGACGGACTGATACAGAGGGGCGAGGACCCTGCCCTTGTGGGCTTACATTCTACAGGATGGTGGGGAAGGAGACAGTAGGTTGAGGGTTGCAGGAGCTCCGGTGTTGGTGAGGCGGTAGCTCCGGTGTTGGTGAGGCGGTAGCTCCGGTGTTGGTGAGGCGGTAGCTCCGGTGTTGGTGAGGCGGTAGCTCCGGTGTTGGTGAGGCGGTAGCTCCGGTGTTGGTGAGGCGGTAGCTCCGGTGTTGGTGAGGCGGTAGCTTCGATAGTGATGAGGCGGCAGCGGTGTCAGTGCAGGCTGTAGGCTTTCCTGAAGAGATGAGTTTTCAGGTTCCGTCTGAAGGATCCGACTGTGGTTGATAGTCGGATAGTCGATAGCTCTTGGGCATAAGTGGTAAAAAAAAAATGCCTGAAGCCAAGTGATGCATTTTTTGGGTTAGGGTTATAAGATTGGAGGTGCATCAGCTTCGAAAAACCAAACCTAATGCAAAAGATGTTTGTAGACCCAGCCTAAACGTTAGCAGGTATGGTCTCCACAATGTTATGTTACCACTTTTTTCCGCTTTCCCCATACCAGTTTCAATGTAACATTCCTAGTGTTTATTCTACACTTTTATTGTCCAGACTTAGTTCAGCTCTGGCTGTGACTGTATAGGACCTGATACCGAGCGGCCACTTCTGTCATGTCCTCTGCAGTTTAGGACGGGGGTGATGGACTTTGGGAAACAGAATATCTTGGCCGTCTCTGTATCTGTGGCTACTTTGTGCATTCTCTCTTTCCTCCATTACTCCTCTTATCATCTCCCCATTGTCTCAGCCTCTCCTTCCCACCGGACACGATGCAACGTTCCTTCTTTTCTTACTTCCAGCCTGATTGTTGAGCTGCACAGATCAATTTCCAGGACCTTCTCCTGTGTATGGCGGATTCTGTCAGGCTCCATTCTTCCTTTTGTCTTCTCACTTAATGTTCTGCACAATTAAATCCTCCGGTGACCCCGGAGAGGTTCACAAACACATATGTCATCTGCCAGGGACCTGAACTGGTTCTGTTAATGCCGCTTATCTCCAGAAAGTACCATTGTATCGTTATTGTTATTATGGTTAATAATATTTATTGTTGTTGCTAGTATTATTACTTACTTGAGTATTTTATATAATAATGCAAAATAAATAAATAAATATATGTATTATATCTTTATCATTAATGATTAGTGATGAGTGAATATATTCGTCACTCGAGATTTCTCGTGCATGCTCGGGGGTCCTTCGAGTATTTTTTTGTGCTCGGAGATTTAGTTTTTATTGCCGCAGATGAATGATTTACATCTGTTAGCCAGCTTGAATACATGTGGGGATTCCCTAGCAACCAGGCAACCCCCACATGTACTTATGCTGGCTAACAGATGTAAATCATTCAGCTGTGGCAATAAAAACTAAATTTCCGAGCACTAAGAAATACTCGGAGGACCCCCGAGCATGCTCGAGAAATCTCGAGTAACGAGTATATTCGCTCATCACTATTAATGGTATAAAATAATATGGATTTTATAATATTTATTATTACTTTTGTGCCATTTTATAAATACTAGTATCAATATGTACATCTAGCTGTGTTTTATAGATTGTTATAAGCTTTTACACATTAGTATTATTTTATATTGTGTAGATTTTTTGGAATTAGTAATATTAGTAGCATTTTATAATATTATAAATTCTATTAGATTTTAGCATTTTTTTTTAACGGGAACTTGCCAGATGATTAAACCCCCCACCCCTCATCAGTGTCATCCATGTGTCCGTCTTTATCATCAGTGTCATCCGTGTGTCCGATTTTATCATCAGTGTCATCCGTGTGTCCGTTTTTATCATCAGTGTCACAAGTGTGTCTGTTTTTATTATCAGTGTCGTTCGTGTTTCCGTTTTTATCATCAGTGTCATCCGTGTGTCCGTTTTTATCATCAGTGTCATCCGTGTATCCGTTTTTATCAACACTGTCATCCATGTGTCCGTTTTTATCATCAGTGTCACCCGTGTGTGCGTTTTTATCATCAGTGTCATCCGTGTGTCCGTCTTTATCATCAGTGTCATCCGTGTGTCCGATTTTATCATCAGTGTCATCCGTGTGTCCGTTTTTATCATCAGTGTCATCCGTGTCTCCGTTTTTATCATCAGTGTCATCCGTGTGTCCGTCTTAATCATCAGTGTCATCCGTGTGTCCGATTTTATCATCAATGTCATCCGTGTGTCCGTTTTTATCATCAGTGTCATCCGTGTATCCGTTTTTATCATCAGTGTCATCCGTGTGTCCGTTTTTTATCATCAGCGTCATCCGTGTGTCCGTTTTTATCATCAGTGTCATCCATGTGTCCGTCTTTATCATCAGTGTCATCCGTGTCCGATTTTATCATCAGTGTCATCCGTGTGTCCGTTTTTATCATCAGTGTCATCCGTGTCTCCGTTTTTATCAGTGTCATCCGTGTGTCCGTCTTTATCATCAGTGTCATCCGTGTGTCCGATTTTATCATCAGTGTCATCCGTGTGTCCGTTTTTATCATCAGTGTCATCCGTGTCTCCGTTTTTATCATCAGTGTCATCCGTGTGTCCGTCTTAATCATCAGTGTCATCCGTGTGTCCGATTTTATCATCAGTGTCATCCGTGTGTCCGTTTTTATCATCAGTGTCATCCGTGTATCCGTTTTTATCATCAGTGTCATCCGTGTGTCCGTTTTTTATCATCAGCGTCATCCGTGTGTCCGTTTTTATCATCAGTGTCATCCATGTGTCCGTCTTTATCATCAGTGTCATCCGTGTCCGATTTTATCATCAGTGTCATCCGTGTGTCCGTTTTTATCATCAGTGTCATCCGTGTCTCCGTTTTTATCAGTGTCATCCGTGTATCCGTCTTTATCATCAGTGTCATCCGTGTGTCCGATTTTATCATCAGTGTCATCCGTGTGTCCGTTTTTATCATCAGTGTCATCCGTGTCCGTTTTTATCATCAGTGTCATCCGTGTGTCCGTTTTTATCATCAGTGTCATCCGTGTGTCCGTCTTTATCATCAGTGTCATCCGTGTGTCCGATTTTATCATCAGTGTCATCCGTGTGTCCGTTTTTATCATCAGTGTCATCCGTGTCTCCGTTTTTATCATCAGTGTCATCCGTGTGTCCGTCTTAATCATCAGTGTCATCCGTGTGTCCGATTTTATCATCAGTGTCATCCGTGTGTCCGTTTTTATCATCAGTGTCATCCGTGTCCGTTTTTATCATCAGTGTCATCCGTGTGTCCGTTTTTATCATCAGTGTCATCCGTGTGTCTGTTTTTTATCATCAGTGTCATCCGTGTTTTTCACTGATTGATAAATAAAGAATTAAAGTACGAAGCTTCTCTAATAATTTGCTATGTCATTCATGGACTGAACACGGACTGACCGCTGACGCCATCCATGTACTGTACGTGTTTTTAATATACCCATAGGCTTGTATTGGTTAAGCAGTGGTTAACAATAATACAGTATTTTTATCTATTAATAACAGCTTATTACTTATATTTTTATTAGAACTAGTAGCAGTTCTAGTCTATAAGAATTGTTATTATTACTAGTATCTTAAGTTACCGTATGTTTATTATTATTAGAAGTTTATTATGGGGCCAAACCTCGCCAGTGTCTTCATCCCAACCCTAACCCATCTCTTCAACCTATCACTAACAACTGGTGTTTTCCCCTCAAGCTTTATACATGCCTCCATCACACCTATCCTCAAAAAGCCCTCTCTTGACCCATCCTCTGTATCTAGCTATCGCCCTATGTCACTTTTCCCCTATGCCTCAAAACTACTGGAACAACACGTCCATCTTGAACTGTCCTCCCATCTATCTTCCTCTTTGACCGCTTACAATCTGGCTTCCGGTCACACCACTCCACTGAAACTGCCCTAACTAAGGTCACCAACGACCTCTTAACCGCCAAGAGCAAGCGACACTACTCTGTCCTCCTCCTCCTGGACCTGTCGGCTGCCTTTGACACAGTGGACCATTCCCTATTACTACAGACCCTCTCATCCCTTGGCATCACAGACTTGGCCCTATCCTGGATCTCATCATACCTAACAGACTGGACATTCAGTGTCTCCCACTCACACACCACCTCCTCACCTCGCCCCTATCTGTCGGAGTCCCGCTAGGTTCAGTTCTAGGCCCCCTGCTCTTCTCCATTTACACCTTTGGCCTGGGACAGCTCATAGATTCTCACGGTTTTCAGTATCATCTCTATGCTGATGACACACAGATCTACATCTCTGGACCAGATATCACCTCCCTACTAACCAGAATCCCTCAATGTCTGTCCGCTAATTCATCCTTCTTCTCCGCTAGATTTCTGAAACTTAACATGGACAAAACAGAATTCATCATCTTTCCCCCATCTCACACGACCTCCCCAACGAACCTATCCATTACAGTAAACGGCTGCCCATTCTCCCCAGTCCCACAAGCTCACTGTAATCCTTGACGCTGATCTCTCCTTCAAACCACATATCCAAACCCTTTCCACTTCGTGCCGCCTTCAACTCAAAAATATTTCACGGATCCGTATATTCCTAAACCAAGAATCTGCAAAAACCCTAGTTTATGCCCTCATCATCTCCCGCCTCGACTACTGTAACCTCCTGCTCTGTGGCCTCTCCTCGAACACTCTCGCACCCCTCCAATCTATTCTAAACTCTGCTGCCCGACTAATCCACCTGTCCCCCCGCTATTCCCCGGCCTCTCCCCTCTGTCAATCCCTTCACTGGCTCCCCATCACCCAGAGACTCCAGTACAAAACCCTAACCATGACATACAAAGCCCTCCACAACCTGTCTCCTCCATACATCTGTGACCTCGTCTCCCGGTACTTTCCTACACGCAACCTCCGATCCTCACAAGATCTCCTTCTCTACTCCCCTCTTATCTCCTCTTCCCACAATCGTATACAAGATTTCTCTCGCACATCACCCCGTCTCTGGAACTCTCTACCACAACATATCAGACTCTCGCCTACCATCGAAACCTTCAAAAAGAACCTGAAGACCCACCTCTTCCGACAAGCCTACAACCTGCAGTAACCACCGATCGACCAGCTCTATCCTCACCTACTGTATCCTCACCCATCCCTTGTAGATTGTGAGCCCTCGCGGGCAGGGTCCTCTCTCCTCCTGTACCAGTTGTGACTTGTATTGTTCAAGATTATTGTACTTGTTTATTATGTATACCCCTCCTCACATGTAAAGCGCCATGGAATAAATGGTGCTATAACAATAAATAATAATAATAATAATTTATAGAATAGGTGGGCTAATTGCTGGGACCCCTACTAATTATAAGAACATGGGTCCTGTGTCACTCGTGTGCATGGAGTGAAGGTGCACATGCATCACCTCTGCTCCATTCACCATCCATGAGAGAGGTGGTCACTGGTCACACATTCTCATTACACACTCTGCCGCAGAGAGGTGGTCACACCTGCTCATTACTATAAAGAGGTGGTCACTCATGCCCATTACCGCAGAGAGGTCGTCACACATGCCCATTACCACAGAGAGTTGGTCAATCATGCCCATTACCGCAGAGAGGTGGTCACACATCTCCATTACCTTAAAGAGGTGGTCACACTTGCCCATTACCACAGAGAGGTGGTCACACATGCCCATTACCGCAGATAGGTGATTACACATTTCCATTACCATAGAGAGGTGGTTACACATGCCCATTACCATAGAGAGGTGGTCACATATGGCCATTACCATAGAGAGGTGGTCACACATGCCCATTACCATAGGGAGGTGGTAACACATGCCCATTACCATAGAGAGGTGGTCACACATGCCCATTACCATAGAGAGGTGGTCACACATTCCCATTACCATAGAGAGGTGGTTACACATGCCCATTACCATAGAGAGGTGGTCACACATATCCATTACCATAGGGAGGTGGTAACACATGCCCATTACCATAGAGAGGTGGTCACACATGCCCATTACCATAGAGAGGTGGTTACACATGCCCATTACCATAGAGAGGTGGTTACACATGCCATTACCATAGAGAGGTGGTCACACATGCCCATTACCATAGAGAGGTGGTTACACATTTCCATTACCATAGGGAGGTGGTAACACATGCTCATTACCATAGAGAGGTGGTTACACATGCCCATTACCGCAGAGAGGTGATTACACATTTCCATTACCATAGAGAGGTGGTTACACATGCCCATTACCATAGAGAGGTGGTCACACATTCCCATTACCATAGAGAGGTGGTTACACATGCCCATTACCATAGAGAGGTGGTCACACATTCCCATTACCATAGAGAGGTGGTTACACATGCCCATTACAATAGGGAGGTGGTAACACATGCCCATTACCATAGAGAGGTGGTCACACATGCCCATTACCATAGAGAGGTGGTTACACATGCCCATTACCGCAGAGAGGTGATTACACATTTTCATTGCCATAGAGAGGTGGTTACACATGCCCATTACCATAGAGAGGTGGTTACACATGCCCATTACCATAGGGAGGTGGTAACACATGCCCATTACCATAGAGAGGTGGTCACACATGCCCATTACCATAGAGAGGTGGTTACACATGCCCATTACCATAGGGAGGTGGTAACACATGCCCATTACCATAGAGAGGTGGTCACACCTGCCCATTACCATAGAGAGGTGGTCACACATGACCATTACCATAGAGAGGTGGTTACACATGCCCATTACCATAGAGAGGTGGTCACACATTCCCATTACCATAGAGAGGTGGTTACACATGCCCATTACCATAGGGAGGTGGTAACACATGCCCATTACCATAGAGAGGTGGTTACACATGCCCATTACCATAGAGAGGTGGTCACACATTCCCATTACCATAGAGAGGTGGTTACACATGCCCATTACCATAGGGAGGTGGTAACACATGCCCATTACCATAGAGAGGTGGTCACACATGCCCATTACCATAGAGAGGTGGTCACACATGCCCATTACCATAGAGAGGTGGTCACACATGCCCATTACCATAGAGAGGTGGTTACACATGCCCATTACCATAGAGAGGTGGTCACACATTCCCATTACCATAGAGAGGTGGTTACACATGCCCATTACCATAGGGAGGTGGTAACACATGCCCATTACCATAGAGAGGTGGTTACACATGCCCATTACCATAGGGAGGTGGTCACACATTCCCATTACCATAGAGAGGTGGTTACACATGCCCATTACCATAGGGAGGTGGTAACACATGCCCATTACCATAGAGAGGTGGTCACACATGCCCATTACCATAGAGAGGTGGTCACACATGCCCATTACCATAGAGAGGTGGTCACACATGCCCATTACCATAGAGAGGTGGTTACACATGCCCATTACCATAGAGAGGTGGTCACACATTCCCATTACCATAGAGAGGTGGTTACACATGCCCATTACCATAGGGAGGTGGTAACACATGCCCATTACCATAGAGAGGTGGTTACACATGCCCATTACCATAGGGAGGTGGTCACACATGCCCATTACCATAGAGAGTTGGTCACACATGCCCATTACCATAGAGAGGTGGTCACACATGCCCATTACCGTAGAGAGGAGGTTACATGTGCCCGCTACAGCAGATATCAATGGCATATGGTTAGAGCAGGGATGGGGGACGATCAGTGCCCCCACAGTTACATTTCTGCTTGTGTGACTCCAGCCGCAGACTATATATAATATACAAATAAATTTGGTTTTCATTGTTTCAAGTTTATGATATCATCCAAATAAAACCTCAATAAAAATGACATGCCCAGCTGTGCATGCCCACATGAAAAAAGGAAAAAGAAAAAATCCTAATAGCAAACAAAAAGGAAAATAAATGGCCAGTGTTTTCCATCTGGTGCCATTACGCTCTGCGCAGTTTCCCATCGTTTGACTTGCACGTTCCATAGAGCGGTGGCATCTGAGGACATTTAAACATCACGTCAGCCGCATTCAGGCCCATACAGAATGTATTATAATCGCCCTGTTGTGGTTGTTTTTGTCTTTTTTTCTTTTTTTTTTGCCGTTGCAGAATTAGATGATGCATCTGCTGCCAGGTTATGTTTGACATTAACTCGCCCGCTGAATGCTCCTTATGCTGAAGGAAAGCGATTAACCCTCCATTGTCTCATTGTTTTCTTTCAGACAATGCAATAAAACCTCTTTTGGAAGCGACAGTTGTGATTTAATGTGCTGCGGCCGAGGATACAACCCTTACACGGACACGGTGGTGGAGCGGTGTCATTGCAAATACCATTGGTGTTGCTATGTAACTTGCAAAAAATGTGAGAGGACCGTGGAGAGATACGTTTGCAAATGAAAATAACAAAAAACAAAAAAAAAAACAAAGCAAAAACAAAAAAAGCACAAAAACAAAAAAAATGTTTTGTATCCGTTCCAGACCTCACGAAAAAAAAAACACGAAAAACCAAAGCACTATCCACGGTCGGAAGTACTTTCTTCTACTAGACAAAGACGTTCAAAATATTGTGCCAAATGAGATATAATAGGAAAATATCAGGACCGACATGAATGTTTTCGAAATGGCAAGAAGAAAAAAGACTACGGTCAGCATTTGGGCCGCCCAACCACCTCCTGGTGCCTGCCATGTTGTAAATAATCATGACTCTTATGTTCATGCAGTGGAGTCGACCTTGGTACTTTTAGTGACCTACTAGCGAAGAATAAGGGATTATTTTTACCTGTGAAATAAAATGCTGGACTGGACTTCAAAGCCCCCTTTAACCCGTATTACTCAATGGGCTCTATCTGGAAAAAAAAAAAGAGTGGAATTCAAAAGATTTCAGGTTCACTTTACTAAAATGTAACTCTGGACTGGAAATACTGTGTATAGAATATTAAGGTATTGGTTAGACCTTAATGGAAGAGGAACATTCAAAAATTCTGCACAAAAAAATAAAGAAAACTTCGGATTTCCTTCCTTTACCAAACTATGGACTGTCTTATAATGCTCTGCATCCAACAGATATTGCCAAGCAAATTTTTGAAATTTTTTTACAGTATTTTTGGATTTCCTGTAACTGAAAAGAAAAGGAAAGAGGATTTTTTTCTAAAAAAAAAACTTTTTAATATAGACTACAAAGTGTCCCCAAACCAGAGTATCATTTTAAAGAGGACTTGTCGTTTGCAACAAATATGTAATCTGTTCTCATGGTGTAAATGCCACTGTTCTCCTGAATTCGGCGATGTTTTTCTTTTGTTCCTGTGCCTCTCCGTTCCTGAGATATGATATTCTTAGGGAAGTGGGCGTGGTGCTCAGCTCTTCTTTGTGGGCGTGTTTATGAGGGCCACGCCCCTAGCCTAACAGGACCAGATTTATGTGCAAGAAAGAGGAGGCCATATCTCAGGAATGAAGAGGCGCAGGAACAAAAGAAAAACATTGCCGGATTCAGGAGAACAGCAGCATTTGCACCGCACAAGAAAATTACATATTTATGACAAGTGACAAGTCCCCTTTAAGTATTGTTTACATTCTTTAGAATTCCATGCATCGAATTCAAAGCATCTCAAGTCAACGCCCAGATATCAGTGTCCTGCCACTGTCGGTGGATGTACAAATTTTTGTTTTGTATGCAGAACCTACAGAGAGAGAGAGATATTTATGAATATAGCGTTCGCTTTCTTTATTCTACCTTTTTATATATATATAATTATAAATGTAAGTAAACCGCTTAAAGTTTGTATGAAATAAAAAAACAAAAAAGGTAAAATATGAAATTATATTTTTATATTCATTATTTTTTATGCTGTTTTTGTGAAATGCCACTTGTACATTTGCAGGTTTTCATGGAGGTAAAAAGTGTAAAATGTTTCCTGGCGGGCAGGTGGGGATTTCATTGCAGCCATAATAATACAGCTTATAGAATAAATAGTGGATTCATACGCATATCCCGACATTTAAAAAAAAAAAAAAATCAAAATTTTTTTTTTTAATTACCTTTTTTTTTCAGTTTTGGAAACCAAATTATGTCAGGAAAAATGTGACTTGCATGGCAAGAACTTGTTCATGAATTTATAGCATTAATGGGAGGGCAAGGATTGATTTTTCGCAAGACCTGAAAATTTGAAGAATACCAATGGATCAACCAACATTTTTTTCTTATTAAAGGTAGCTATTTGGAATTCCTATTAAATTAAATGTTTCGTTCCTGGAGACTACAAACTATATTTTCATATCTTTACCGAGTATGGAGGGTCCTTGGAAGTATTACATTTTTAAAATCTGATAAATTCAAGACAAAAGATGGCGTCAGGGTCAACTCATCTTCAACCGACCACCCAGATCTAATGCTGGAAGGAAGGGGTGAATAGTGCTCACCAATGTGCCGAGACCTGTTTTATGGCAGGTATGTCCTACTATACATAGCAAGTGCTGGGAAGGGGGCATATTAAGCCTTTAAAGAAGAGGAGGTTTTTATTTTTTTATGCTTTAGTTTCTTCTCCTTTTCTTTCAAGAGCCATAATAACTTTTTTATTTTTCTCCTTTATTACATTTTATTTGGGAAGTGTGGGACCGGAAAATGGCAGTTCTGTCATTAAATTAGTTTCTTGGGGTGTATTTAAAGGGTTATTACCAGATTCACATTATTTTTCACAAAGCACAGTATATACATATTTATTGTTATTATTCAGATTAATCACAATATAAAGTTTCTTTCTTGTAACTTTGTGTCTTTTTTCATCTCTATCTGCCTCTCTCTGAATCCAGCTGAAAGGGCAGCCCTATTCTTAGTGGTTAAAAACTACATTTCCCAACCTGCTTCTCCTCGGTGCTGCAGACACCTCTCCCCTCCCCTGTCTGCTCTTGACTTGCCCTACTCCCCTGAGTTAGTGTAGAATTCACCATATGTCTCTGTGCAGCACCCTGCCTGGCTGATTTTATCTTCAGCCATCTACATCAGTTTTGCTGTGTGTGGTTTTACATAATTTTTAGCTGGCGTACAGCAGCCCTAAACTCTCCTGAATTCCTCCACAGTGGCATTATTGAGTGGTTTTGTGCTTGCTGCTGACAGATCAGTTTTGTAAAACTGAAAATGCCGGTCTGTTGATGTTTATGAGAGAAGATAATCGTCTGTCATGTGCATCAACAGAGAAGCATATACACTTTCATATCACTGGCCTCTCAGTAGAAGGCAACAAACACGGCTCAACTAATCTCAGCCCCTGTATACAGTCAAATCCTGCAGTATATCACTCCTTGTAACTGCCAGAAAATGGAGCATATTAACCACCAAACAATTCAAAGTATTAAAAAAGTATAATAACATATTGCATAAATAAAGGCAATCAATGTATCACATATAAATAAACAAAGCTATATGAGTTCGGCCAAGGTACACTGGTAAACAAAGGTGTTATATCACATAGATATGACATGGAGAAAAATAGTTATTATATCCTAGCTCATATGCACATTACCCCCATCAAAACATTATTATGAATAAAGAAACAATGTAACATTTCTTGTATACACCATCCAGGGGAATAGCACATCCCTACTGCTCTATAAGTGTTGTGAATTCTGTGGCTGAATTCACTCCTGTGGTCACAAGTGGTACTGCAGCTTCTGGGCTTCCTTCCTCAGGTGTTCTGGTGAGCTCATTAGCTGCTTCGTTACTTAACTCCACCTGATGCTGCTATCCTTGCTCCTAGTCAATGTTCCAGTGTTGGATCTGAGCTTCTCCTGGTTGTTCCTGTGTCCTGCTGCTCTGTATAGCTAAGTGCTTTTTTGCTATTTTGTTGTTTTTTTTTCTGTCCAGCTTGTCTTTTGTTTTGCTGGAAGCTCTGAGACGCAAAGGGTGTACCGCCGTGCCGTTAGTCCGGGACGGTGGGTCTTTTTGCCCCCTTTGCGTGGTTTTTGCTTAAGGGTTTTTTGTAGACTGCAAAGTTCGCTTTACTGTCCTCGCTCTGTCTAAGATTATCGGGCCCCACTTTGCTGAATCTATTTCATCCCTACGTTTTGTCTTTTCATCTTACTCATAGTCATTATATGTGGGGGGCTGCCTTTTCCTTTGGGGTATTTCTCTGGGGGCAAGTCAGGCCTATTTTTCTGTCTTCAGGCTAGCTAGTTTCTTAGGTTGTGCCGAGTTGCCTAGGTAGTTGTTAGGCGCAATCCACAGCCACTTTTAGTTGTGTTTAGGATAGGATCAGGTGTGTGGTCTACAGAGTTTCCACGTCTCAGAGCTCGTTTCTTGTTTTTGGGTATTTGTCAGATCACTGTGTGCGCTCTGATCGCTAAGCACACTGTGTTTCTGGATTGCCTTCATAACACCTTTCATTAGCAGACATAACAGTACTAGGAGCCATCTAATGATTCTCAATAGAGGGAAAGAAAAAGTTCTGACATCATTTTTTTTTTTCTCTGCTCTGTGTTCACCTTTTTTTTTTTTCCCCTAGACATTTGGGTGTTTCTGGACACAGGTGTGGACATGGATATTCAGGGTCTGTGCTATTCAATGGATAATCTCGTTATAAATGTACAAAAAATTCAAGATACTATTGATCAGAAATATATGCTAGAACCAAGAATTCCTATTCCTGATTTGTTTTTTGGAGATAGAACGAAGTTTCTAAGTTTCAAAAATAATTGTAAGCTATTTCTGGCCTTGAAACCTCATTCTTCTGGTAATCCTAGTCAACAGGTTTTGATTATTATTTCTTTTTTGCGCGGCGACCCCCAAGACTGGGCATTTTCTCTTGCGCCAGGAGACCCTGCATTGAGTAGTGTCGATGCGTTTTTCCTGGCACTTGGATTACTGTACGATGAGCCTAATTCAGTGGATCAGGCTGAGAAAAATTTGCTGGCTTTGTGCCAGGGTCAGGATGATATAGAAGTATATTGTCAGAAATTTAGGAAATGGTCAGTACTCACTCAGTGGAATGAATCTGCGCTGGCAGCTTTGTTCAGAAAGGGTCTCTCTGAGGCTCTTAAGGATGTCATGGTGGGATTTCCTATGCCTGCTGGTTTGAATGAGTCTTTGTCTTTGGCCATTCAGATCAGTCGACGCTTGCGCGAGCGTAAATCTGTGCACCATTTGGCGGTACTGCCTGAGGTTAAACCTGAGCCTATGCAGTGCGATAGGACTATGACTAGAGTTGAACGGCAGGAATACAGACGTCTGAATGGTCTGTGTTTCTACTGTGGTGATTCCACTCATGCTATTTCTAATTGTCCTAAGCGCACTAAGCGGTCCGCTAGGTCTGCCGTCATTGGTACTGTACAGTCCAAATTCCTTCTGTCCATTACCTTGATATGCTCTTTGTCGTCGTTTTCTGTCATGGCGTTTGTGGATTCAGGCGCTGCCCTGAATCTGATGGATTTGGATTATGCTAAACGTTGTGGGTTTTTCTTGGAGCCTTTGCAGTGTCCTATTCCATTGAGAGGAATTGATGCTACACCTTTGGCCAAGAATAAACCTCAGTACTGGGCCCAGCTGACCATGTGTATGGCTCCTGCACATCAGGAAGTTATTCGCTTTCTGGTGTTGCATAATCTGCATGATGTGGTCGTGTTGGGGTTGCCATGGCTACAAACCCATAATCCAGTATTGGATTGGAATTCCATGTCGGTATCCAGCTGGGGTTGTCAGGGGGTACATGGTGATGTTCCATTTTTGTCGATTTCGTCATCCACCCCTTCTGAGGTCCCAGAGTTCTTGTCTGATTATCAGGATGTATTTGAAGAGCCCAAGTCCGATGCCCTACCTCCGCATAGGGACTGTGATTGTGCTATCAATTTGATTCCTGGTAGTAAATTCCCTAAAGGTCGATTATTTAATTTATCCAAAACGAAAAAATAGAAAGCAGCACAGCCCGATATAAAGTGGCCAGATGGAGTCACTGGGTGGACCCGTAGAAGCGCTGGTGCAGGCGCGAAACGGCTGTTGTCCTCTCCCCCGCTCACCTCCTTCATTTTGTTTCCCCCGTGCCGTGAAGATGGTCTCACACTTACTTGAATAAAGAGGTAAAGCCCGCTTTACAGGATCGGTGAGTGTTGCCGCGTCTTTCTTCATTTTTTGATCTATTTAATTTATCCGTGCCCGAACACGCCGCTATGCGCAGTTATGTGAAGGAATCCCTAGAGAAGGGACATATTCGCCCATCGTCATCACCACTGGGAGCAGGGTTCTTCTTTGTAGCCAAGAAGGATGGTTCACTGAGACCGTGTATTGATTACCGCCTTCTTAATAAGATCACTGTTAAATTTCAGTATCCCTTGCCATTGTTATCTGACTTGTTTGCTCGGATTAAGGGGGCTAGTTGGTTCACTAAGATAGATCTTCGTGGTGCGTATAATCTGGTGAGAATCAGGCAAGGAGATGAATGGAAAACTGCATTCAATACGCCCGAGGGTCATTTTGAGTATCTAGTGATGCCGTTCGGACTTGCCAATGCTCCATCAGTGTTTCAATCCTTTATGCATGACATCTTCCGTGAGTACCTGGATAAATTCCTGATTGTTTACTTGGATGACATTTTGATCTTCTCAGATGATTGGGAGTCTCATGTGAAGCAGGTCAGAATGGTTTTTCAGGTCCTGCGTGCTAACTCTTTGTTTGTGAAGGGATCAAAGTGTCTCTTCGGTGTGCAGAAAGTTTCATTTTTGGGGTTCATCTTTACCCCTTCTACTGTCGAGATGGATCCAGTTAAGGTCCAAGCCATCCAGGATTGGATTCAGCCGACATCTCTGAAAAGTCTGCAAAAGTTCCTGGGCTTTGCTAATTTTTATCGTCGCTTCATCTGTAATTTTTCTAGCATTGCCAAACCATTGACCGATTTGACCAAGAAGGGTGCTGATTTGGTTAATTGGTCTTCTGCTGCTGTGGAAGCTTTTCAAGAGTTGAAGCGTCGTTTTTGTTCTGCCCCTGTGTTGTGTCAGCCAGATGTTTCTCTTCCGTTCCAGGTCGAGGTTGATGCTTCTGAGATTGGAGCAGGGGCGGTTTTGTCACAGAGAGGTTCTGATTGCTCAGTGATGAAACCATGTGCTTTCTTTTCCAGGAAGTTTTCGGCCGCTGAGCGTAATTATGATGTGGGCAACCGAGAGTTGCTGGCCATGAAGTGGGCATTCGAGGAGTGGCGTCATTGGCTTGAAGGAGCTAAGCATCGCGTGGTGGTATTGACTGATCATAAGAACTTGACTTATCTCGAGTCTGCCAAGCGCTTGAATCCTAGACAGGCCCGTTGGTCGTTATTTTTTGCCCGCTTCGACTTTGTGATTTCGTACCTTCCGGGCTCTAAAAATGTGAAGGCGGATGCTCTGTCTAGGAGTTTTGTGCCCGACTCTCCGGGTTTATCTGAGCCAGCGGGTATCCTCAAGGAAGGAGTCATTGTGTCTGCCATCTCCCCTGATTTGCGGCGGGTGCTGCAAAGATTTCAGGCGAATAAACCTGATCGTTGTCCAGCGGAGAAACTGTTCGTCCCTGATAGGTGGACTAATAAACTTATCTCTGAACTTCATTGTTCGGTGTTGGCTGGTCATCCTGGAATCTTTGGTACCAGAGAGTTAGTGGCTAGATCCTTCTGGTGGCCATCTCTGTCACGGGATGTACGTACTTTTGTGCAGTCCTGTGGGATTTGTGCTAGGGCTAAGCCCTCCTGTTCTCGTGCCAGTGGGTTGCTTTTGCCCTTGCCGGTCCCAAAGAGGCCTTGGACACATATTTCGATGGATTTCATTTCTGACCTTCCCGTTTCTCAAAAGATGTCAGTTATTTGGGTGGTCTGTGATCGCTTTTCTAAGATGGTCCATCTGGTGCCCTTGGCTAAATTGCCTTCCTCCTCTGATTTGGTACCTTTGTTCTTTCAGCATGTGGTTCGGTTGCATGGCATTCCTGAGAATATTGTTTCTGACAGAGGTTCCCAGTTTGTTTCAAGGTTCTGGCGAGCCTTTTGTGGTAGGATGGGCATTGACCTATCCTTTTCCTCGGCTTTCCATCCTCAGACTAATGGCCAGACCGAACGAACCAATCAGACCTTGGAAACATATCTGAGATGTTTTGTTTCTGCAGACCAGGATGATTGGGTGTCCTTTTTGCCGTTGGCTGAGTTCGCCCTTAATAATCGGGCCAGCTCGGCTACCTTGGTTTCTCCATTTTTTTGCAATTCTGGGTTCCATCCTCGTTTCTTTTCAGGACAGGTTGAGTCTTCGGACTGTCCTGGTGTGGATTCTGTGGTGGACAGGTTGCAGCAGATCTGGACTCAGGTAGTGGACAATTTGACCTTGTCCCAGGAGAAGGCTCAACTTTTTGCTAATCGCAGACGCCGTGTGGGTCCCCGACTTCGTGTTGGGGATCTGGTTTGGTTATCTTCTCGTCATATTCCTATGAAGGTTTCCTCTCCTAAATTTAAACCTCGTTTTATTGGTCCGTATAGGATTTCTGAGATTCTCAATCCTGTGTCTTTTCGTCTGACCCTCCCAGACTCCTTTTCCATACATAATGTATTCCATAGGTCGTTGTTGCGGAGATACGTGGCACCTATGGTTCCATCTGTTGAGCCTCCTGCCCCGGTTTTGGTGGAGGGGGAATTGGAGTATATTGTGGAGAAGATTTTGGATTCTCGTGTTTCTAGACGGAAACTTCAGTATCTGGTTAAATGGAAGGGTTATGCTCAGGAAGATAATTCCTGGGTTTTTGCCTCTGATGTTCATGCTCCCGATCTTGTTCGTGCCTTTCATGCGGCTCATCCTGGTAGGCCTGGGGGATCTGGTGAGGGTTCGGTGACCCCTCCTCAAGGGGGGGGTACTGTTGTGAATTCTGTGGCTGAATTCACTCCTGTGGTCACAAGTGGTACTGCAGCTTCTGGGCTTCCTTCCTCAGGTGTTCTGGTGAGCTCATTAGCTGCTTCGTTACTTAACTCCACCTGATGCTGCTATCCTTGCTCCTAGTCAATGTTCCAGTGTTGGATCTGAGCTTCTCCTGGTTGTTCCTGTGTCCTGCTGCTCTGTATAGCTAAGTGCTTTTTTGCTATTTTGTTGTTTTTTTTTCTGTCCAGCTTGTCTTTTGTTTTGCTGGAAGCTCTGAGACGCAAAGGGTGTACCGCCGTGCCGTTAGTCCGGCACGGTGGGTCTTTTTGCCCCCTTTGCGTGGTTTTTGCTTTAGGGTTTTTTGTAGACTGCAAAGTTCGCTTTACTGTCCTCGCTCTGTCTAAGATTATCGGGCCCCACTTTGCTGAATCTATTTCATCCCTACGTTTTGTCTTTTCATCTTACTCACAGTCATTATATGTGGGGGGCTGCCTTTTCCTTTGGGGTATTTCTCTGGGGGCAAGTCAGGCCTATTTTTCTGTCTTCAGGCTAGCTAGTTTCTTAGGTTGTGCCGAGTTGCCTAGGTAGTTGTTAGGCGCAATCCACAGCCACTTTTAGTTGTGTTTAGGATAGGATCAGGTGTGTGGTCTACAGAGTTTCCACGTCTCAGAGCTCGTTTCTTTGTTTTTGGGTATTTGTCAGATCACTGTGTGCGCTCTGATCGCTAGGCACACTGTGTCTCTGGATTGCCTTCATAACACCTTTCATTAGCAGACATAACATATAAGTAAATTATAGTTAGCTTTCAACATGATTTGCCTGGCCACTGACCACTCAGAATCATTGTAGCAGAGGGACTATTGCTAACATTCAGTGATCCTTACCCATGTCAATATCCATAGGTGCAAACATGAGCCCCTACGCGCGTTTCGCTTCCGCTTCCTTGGGGGGGGGGGGCAGGGTGATACTAGTCTCCCCACTATCCTCCTTAAATACCCCTCAGTAGAACACCATTGATGGCGCATTTTTCCGGTGATACGAGCGCCGCATGCCGCAACACATCCGGCGTCAAAATGGCGATGCAGTTCACGGGGAAATCCCCGATGACGTTAATGAACCGTATACGTCACAAGTAGGCGCCGGAAGTGATGCCGCGCTGCAGCCCGAGCCGGGGTTAGGTGCTCCGGTGACATAAATATACTATCATATTAAAGGTGATCTTCCCACAAAAACGCCATGTTGTTTATGGGCAGCGCAACCACTTAGTATCAAAATCTAGTGTCCCCCACTATCCGTGGATCAGTAATTAGGTGCGGCAATGATAAGAAATATTATTTAAAGTGCAAGTTCATGAGAGATAAATAAAAAACTATAAGGTAAGATAACCATATTGTAAAAAATATGATTGCATACATAGACATATATTCAATATAAGTGCACAATGTAAACTGAAAAATACAATAATCAAATAATGTAAAAATGAAAAATAGTGAAGATGAAAATAACCATTAAAAATTAGAAACAATCAATACATAGAGATTACCATTCTATTCTATTACCATTCTATTACCATTTTCTGGTAGCTGCATGGTTTATGGGTGCTCTAAAGGGTACATACCCATGTTAGTCCTGGCGAACAATCCCAGGACTTTGCTATAGACTATGGTATCTGTGTTTCTCAGTTTATCACTCCTTTCAGCTCCTTTATACACAAACCTCATCTTACAGTATATCCTTTTAGCCCTTTTTAATCATATCCTTGAGTGTTTTGCTTCTCTCAACCCCATTATATACAGCCCCAAACTGCAGTATAACATCTCACCCCCTCGATATATTAAACTGTAGTATGTCCCTTCCACTCTTCTATATACACCCCCATTCTGTAGTATAAAATCTCAGTCCCTCTATAAGCAGCCCCATCCTGCAGCATATCCTTTCAGCCCCTTTATATACAGCCCCATCCTGCAGTATATTCTCTCTTCTCAGCGCTTCTACAGAAGATATAAAAAGTCTGTTAAAATGCAAGGTTTTTGTTTTGTCTAACAAAATCATACCCAGAAGAATCATATCATAACTTTTTACACTTTTAATGATGCCCATAATCTGTACAAATCCATTGAGAAACAAAGTGATATCATTTTGAGAAGGGAAGAAAAATAAAAAAAACTAAAATAATGTGGTTGCATCACTCTTATAATTGGGGATCTGGTTGTAGAGACATTGTTTCCAAGGTTCAAGAGTGCTTTGGAAAGAATTTATCTCTGGATTTGCTGGTAACTCGGCGGGAAGTTGCCCCAAGGAAGCACCGGAGCCTGTGGAGTGGTGCAAAGGGAATTACTATTGCAGACACTGGGGATGTGTTTGTGTTCAGAATTAGCCAATCACATTTCAACTAATGTTAAATAGTAGTGCACTGATTCTGATTAACCCCATGTAAAGTTCAGCTGTGCCATCAGAAGTTTCCTGCCATTTTCTTAGTTGCGTTTTACAGCAAAAGTCAAAACCCATAAACAGCTTACAACACAGCAAATGGATCTCATTGTTGAAATTTATCAGTCAGGAGAGGGTACAATTTTTTTTCCAAGGCATTAGACATTCCTTTGAACACTCTAACAATGGTCATCAAGAAGTGGCTTAAATGTGGTACAATAGTGACTTTACCATCTGTAGATCTGGATGTCCCTCAAAAATTGATGAATAGGAAAAATAAAATTGATTCAGGGGCAGCCAAGATGCCAACAGCAACATTAAAGGAGCTGTAAGAATTTCTGGTTGGCTACTGCATGTGATAACAATCTTCTATATTGATTTGTCTGGCCTTCGGGGTAGGTCGGTAAGCCTGAAGGTTTTATTTTCAAAGAAAAACATCCAAGCCAAGTTATGTTTTGCCAAAACCTACATCAAGCCTTCCAAAAGCATGCCGGAAACATATTATGGTTTGATGAGGCCAAGGTTGAAATTTTTGGCCTTAATTCCAAAAGGTATGTTTGGCACACAACCAAAACTTTGCATCACCAAAAGAGCACCATACCCACAGTGAATCATGGTGGAGGCAGCATTATGCGTTGGGACTGTTTTTCGGCAGCTGGAACTGAGGCATTAGTCAGGGTGAAGGGAATTCTGAACAGTCAAAATATCAGTTAATTTTGCAACAAAACCTTCAAGCCTCAGCTTAAAATCTGAATATGGAGAGAGATTTTATCTTTCAGCACAAAGACCCTGGGAATACATCCAAATCAACAACTGAATTTCTTTACCAGAGTTTTGAAATGACCCAGCCAGAGCCCAGACCTCAATCCAATTGAAAATCTGTGGGTGACCTGAAGAGGGCGCTGTACACAGAAGATGACCTAGTAAACTGACAGATGTTAAGCTACTGCAAAGAAGAGGGGACAAAGATCACCAATTCTAGGTGTGCCATGCTGGTAGACTCCGACCTAAAGAGACTGAATGCTTTCATATAGTCAAAGGGATCTTCACCAAAGTACTAGTACTTATTTTATTTCTTTAACTGTCTTTTCCCACTAAAAAAAGATTTCAGTGTGTTTTAGAATTAAATTATACTGATTATGAATAGCAATAAATGTGGAAAAAGTTCTGAAATGATTCATCTTGGTATGATTTTTTTACATGCCAAGAATCTTGTATTTTAACATGGCTGTGTACTGTAGACTTTTTTTTTTTAATATCCACTGTATTTACAGGCCCATCCTGCAGAATATCATTCCTCTCAGCCCCCTGTATACAGCCCCACCTTACAGTATATCTTTCCTTTCAGCCCCTGTATATAGCCCCATCCTATTGCTCATCTCAGCGCCTCTATTTAGCGCCCCATCCTGAAGTATTACTCTCTTCTCAGCCCCCTATATACAGCCCGATCCTTCAGTTTATCTTACCTCAGAGCCCCTCTATACAGAGCATTATCTTGCAGTATATCTCTCTTTTCAGCCCCTCTATACACAGCCCATCTTGCAGTACATTGCTCTTCTTTCCAGCAAACATGCATTACTGCTTTCAGGTATGATCTCAGCACTTTAATGAAGGTGGCTCAACAACTTTCCGTGACATTAACCCTTTACAGTAGAAGTTCCCTCTAGATGCCTATCAGAAGCCCAGAGAAGCACATGTTGGACCACGAGCACTGGAAATACTACATGATGGTTCCATTTGCAACTTGAGGTTACATAGATCTTGAAGGGGGGGGCATCCTTTAGGGGATGATCTGTGCAAAACATGGCAAAATTAGAAATGAGTTATATTATCTCAACGGAATAAATATATGGGTACCTTATTATGAGACCACATTGTCGTTTTGGGAATAACCCTTTAACATACGGTTTTACTAACTATAGATAGGACTTTTATGGACTTGACACTACTGAATGTGTATTTTTTTGCATTTTTTTTTGGTATACTTTTATTTGGGGAAAAGGAGAGTGATTTAAACTTTTAGATTTATTTTTATATTTTTTCCTATACAGATTTTTTTTTTTTTTTTTTAGTCCCCCCCCCCTCCACCTAGGTTTTGAAACTTTGATCATACTAAATATTGCAATAGAACGGTACCACACATAGTAGAAATAACGTCCTCCTAGGAAGCCCAGCCCAAGGCTGGGCTTCATAGGATGACCAAGATTGTAACCATGTAGCCTTGAGAAGGCCATTTGCAGCCACGTTAGCTCATCTGTTCCATTCCATCACAGTGGCTAAGCAGCAGAGAACTGAGCTATCTCCGGTTGCTGCTGTTACAGGCAGATAATGGCTGTACAATACAGCCACCATCTACACACCCACACAGTTCATACAACAACATACAGATAAGATCTCTCGGAGAGGTAAGAAAAATATCACGGTAATGACATTTATTGGAAGTAGTTACTCTGTAAGTCAAGTGGTGTCCAGGACTACAACATTGATGGCTTTTCCTTAGAATAAGTGGGGGTTCTCCAGCCATCACCCACACCAATCTGCCACTAGCAGGTTTCGTGGTGGGTGGAAATACACCATGTACCCATCAACTCATCATACAGGCTAGTAGACATTCTCCACTCAACTCCCACTGAAATGATGAACACGAACATCGTCTACAAACTGTTCCTACTGCCGAATTCTACCAAAAGTTGCGGTTGATCGCTAAGGATTTCAGACATCAACACCTGTCCACCTGTGACCAACTCAACAGTCGCACACCACCGTCCACTGCAAGATGAGAAGAAATGAGACCCAACGGGGGATCCAGGCAGTGATATCGAGGATCAGCAGGCATTGGTGGGCAAGACTACTGTATACGTTTGCTTCAATCTTTGTGGACCCCAATTTAGGTAAAATAAAGGGGTGGACAAGCCCTTTAGGCGTCTCTTTGTGCTCTCCTTCCTCTTCAGGACCATTCGTTTCTTGGCCTTGCGTTTCAGATGTTACGTTCTGTTGGATACTTTGTGTCTGGTTTGATACTTTTTCCGGATTCTGTGATTCTTCCCATTGTTAAATTCTTCAATAGTTATTTTAACTTGTTGAGAAATATTAAAGGTTTCATTTTCTTTATGTGGTGGTGTTCGCCTGGAAGCACTCATTTTATAAATTAGATTTTAATTTTACTTACAGGATATTTACAAAAAACAAGCCCAAAAATTATCCCCCTGACCAGGCAAATTTTCTTTTATATATATATATATATATATATATATATATATATATATATATATATATATATATGTATATGTATATGTAAAATAAGGATCTCTAAAAAAAAAAAAATTCTCGTTCAGTTATTTGAATAAATTTTGCTACTTTTTTCGATGATATGTGACATCTAATTTTTATGTTTTATATTCATACTTTTCGTTTTATTCTTCAGAAAAAAAGAATAGGAATAAAGAAAAATATGAACATTTTAATTTGCCAAGGGATGAATACATTTTACATTTCACTTCTCTTACATTAACTATCTTTACATATCAGATTTGTTAGTTTTTTTCGTACAGGTTTAGTGGCTTTCTTTTTTAATTTTGTTTTCTTTTTTTATGCCTTTTCTATCTTGTTTTTATTTCACCTTTTGTGCCTCCCATAAGGTGATAAAAGACTTTTTTGGGGGGTACTTTGACATTTCAATACATTTTTTATTATTTATTATTTCCTCTGTAACTGGGGTTGCCATATTAGCCGCAGCTACAGGTTAAATTCGGTCTCCTGAGTCCACTGATGAGCTGATCTGGGTCTGCTAAGATCCAGCACCTCCTGATATTCCCTTTCACCGAGCGAGTCGGTACTTTCCAGGACCACCTCTCGCTGCAATTACTGCTGCAAGTCTTTTGGGGTCTATCTCTATCAGATTTGAACATATAGAGGTGACTTTTTTGCCCCTTCTTCTCACACACTTGCTCTCGCTCAGTGAGATTGGATGGAAACATCTGTGAACAGCAATTTTCACATCTTGCCACAGATTCTCAATGGGATTTCGGTCTGGACTGTGACTGGGTCTTTCGCACACATGAATATGCTCTGATCTAACCCATCCATTGTAGCCTTGGCAAGATGTTTAGGGTTGTCCTGCTGGAAGGTGAAACTACGTCTCAGTCTCAAGTCTTTTTCAGCCTCTAATATGTTTTGCCCTGGATTCAGCTCCTTCAATCTTACCATCAACTCTGATCAGCTTCCCTGCCCCTGCTGAAGAAAAGCCTCCCCACAGCAGTATGCTGCTATTCCCATGTTTGACGGTGGGGATGGTGTTTTCAGCATGATGTGCATTGTTAGTGTTCTACCACACATAGCATTTTTCATTCAGCCTTAAAAGTTCTATTTGGGTTTCCTACAACGAGTCCTTTCTATCACATGTTCGCTGTGTCCTTTACATGGCTTTCTGCAAACTGCAAAGAGGATTTCTAATGGCTTTCAAAAATGCCTTTCTTCTTGCCTCTCATCCATAAAGGCCAGATTTGTGGAGCATACGACTAATAGTTGTCCTGTGGACAAATTCTCCCCCCTGAACTGTGGATCTCTGCACCTCCTCCAGAGTGACCTTGGGCCTCTTGGCTGCTTCTGTAATTAGTGTCCGCCTTGCATGGAGTGTCAGTGTAGGTTTGCAGTTGTACCGTACTTCTTCCATTTTTGGATGGATTGAACAGTTTTCTGTGAAATGTTCAGAGCTTGGGCCGTTTTTTCTATAACCTAATTCTGATTTACTCTTCTCCACAGCTTTATCCCTGACCTGTCTGGTGAGCTCCTTGGTTTTCATGATGCTATTTGATCCCTAATGTTCTCACACAAACCTCTGCAGCCTTCACAGCACAGCTGTAGTTATACTGAGAAGCAATCACATTTCTGGAGGCGATTGGTCACTCAAGATTTTATTTAGGGGTATCAGACTACAGGGGCCGAATACAAATCCACGTCACAATTTTCAGATTTATATTGCTAAAATAATTAGAAAACCTCGTATCATTTCTTTTTTGCTTCACGATTATTTGCTACAATATTGTACATACAATTAGGTTCTGTAGAAGGACGTAGATCTGGGGATTTATTATGATGGAATATAGGCTGAACTGGATGGACAAATGTCTTTTTTCGGCCTTACTAACTATATTACTATGTTACTTTGTTTTGGTACCATGTAAAATCCCAATAATATACATTTATGTTTGAGGATGTAACATGAAAAAATGTGGAAACACCCACAGGGTATGAATTCTTTTTCAAGGGACTATAGATGTGGTTTCTGCTCTAAAAAGGTGTTTTATTCTGTTACTCAAACCGCTAGATTAAAATAAGCTCCGATCCTGGCTACATAATTCTGCCGTTGGCACAAACTGTGCTCGTTCGATGCTGCAAGCAGAGGCAGCTTTGTCTGTGAAGCATGGTGGAGCACACGGAAATCCTGAGATCTGGCCATATTCAGAGCAGCACTTGCAAGCTGTATAGCAAAGAGGTTGTAAGCACTGCACTCCTTGCCTAGGAGACTAGCCAGCACTAATAGATTGCAGAAGTGGCCGGTAACCAAGGCAATGATCTTTAAACTGCAATTAACAATCCCTCTGTTCTTAAGAAAATAGAGGATTTTTTTTTTAAAGAAGTAAAGTGCAAAATAGCCCATTTTTACAAGCACTTTGCAACTTTACCTATCCAAAAAGATGGGTCCACCCCTTTAAATAAAAATTTGCACTTCGCTATTTGAATTTGCTCCATAAATGAAAATGAATACCTGGATTCACAAGTCATGTATGAAAAAAAATACTTTAACCACCATGGCTTCATATTGGCTTCCCAGGTAAACTAAGGACAGAACTGACACAGATGTAACACTGTTGAACCTTTGGGGTGGAGTAACATTTTACCTCTATGAATCATTGTTTTTTAGCAATTAAATTTAATCAAGAAACCATTGTAGTCACATAGCTGCAGGATTGGAACAAGGTTAGAAAAACACAGATTAATAATCATAAAAGCGATGAAACAACTTTAATTAAAAAGATGGCAGTGATAACATCTGCAGATAGAGGATTGCTACATCGCACCTCCCAGCTATTTACTGTAGTCACCGGCACCAGACAACAAAGTCAGCTTTATGTATCTGTCTAGTGTCTGTCTGAGGACCGCATAGGATAAAGGGAGAGAGGCTGAGCACGGGATATCTACAGTCATGGCCAAAAGTATTGACACCCCTGCAATTCTGTCAGATAATACTCATTTTCTTCCTGAAAATGATTGCAAACACAAATTCTTTGGTATTATTATCTTCATTTAATTTGTCTTAAATGAAAAAACACAAAAGAGAATGAAGCAAAAAGCAAAACATTGATAATTTCACACAAAACTCCAAAAATGGGCCAGACAAAAGTATTGGCACCCTCAGCCTAATAATTGGTTGCACAACCTTTAGCCAAAATAATTGCGAACAACCGCTTCGGTAACCATCAATGAGTTTCTTACAATGCTCTGCTGGAATTTTAGACCATTCTTCTTTGGCAAACTGCTCCAGGTCCCTGATATTTGAAGGGTGCCTTCTCCAAACTGCCATTTTTAGATCTCTCCACAGGTGTTCTATGGGATTCAGGTCTGGACTCATTGCTGGCCACCTTAGAAGTCTCCAGTGCTTTCTCTCAAACCATTTTCTAGAGCTTTTTGAAGTGTGTTTTGGGTCATTGTCCTGCTGGAAGACCCATGACCTCTGAGGGAGACCCAGCTTTCTCCCACTGGGCCCTACATTATGCTGCAAAATTTGTTGGTAGTCTTCAGACTTCATAATGCCATGCACACCGTCAAGCAGTCCAGTGCCAGAGGCAGCAAAGCAACCCCAAAACATCAGGGAACCTCCGCCATGTTTGACTGTAGGGACAGTGTTCTTTTCTTTGAATGCCTCTTTTTTTCTCCTGTAAACTCTATGTTGATGCCTTTGCCCAAAAAGCTCTACTTTTGTCTCATCTGACCAGAGAACATTCTTCCAAAACGTTTTAGGCTTTTTCAGGTAAGTTTTGGCAAACTCCAGCCTGGCTTTTTTATGTCTCGGGGTAAGAAGTGGGGTCTTCCTGGGTCTCCTACCATATAGTGCCTTTTCATTCAGACGCCGACGGATAGTACGGGTTGACACTGTTGTACCCTCGGACCGCAGGGCAGCTTGAACTTGTTTGGATGTTAGTCAAGGTTCTTTATCCAACATCCGCACAATCTTACGTTGAAATCTCTTGTCAATTTTTCTTTTCCGTCCACATCTAGGGAGGTTAGCCACAGTGCCATGGGCTTTACACTTCTTGATGACACTGCACACGGTAGACACAGGAACATTCAGGTCTTTGGAGATGGACTTGTAGCCTTGAGATTGCTCATGCTTCCTCACAATTTGGTTTCTCAAGTCCTCAGACCGTTCTTTGGTCTTCTTTCTTTTCTCCATGCTCAATGTGGTACACACAAGAACACAGGACAGAGGTTGAGTCAACTTTAATCCATGTCAACTGGATGCAAGTGTGATTTAGTTATTGCCAACACCTGTTAGGTGCCACAGGTAAGTTACAGGTGCTGTTAATTACACAAATTACAGAAGCATCACATGATTTTTCGAACTGTGCCAATACTTTTGTCCACCCACTTTTTATGTTTGGTGTGGAATTATATCCAATTTGGCTTTAGGACAATTCTTTTTGTGTTTTTTCATTTAAGACAAATTAACCCCTTAAGCCCCGAGGGTGGTTTGCACGTTAATGACGGGCCAATTTTTACAATTCTGACCACTGTCCCTTTATGAGGTTATAACTCTGGAACGCTTCAACGGATCTTGGCGATTCTGACATTGTTTTCTCGTGACATATTGTACTTCATTTTATTGGTAACATTTATTTGATATAACTTGCGTTTATTTGTGAAAAAAACGGAAATTTGGCGAAAATTTAGAAAATTTCGCAATTTTCCAACTTTAAATTTTTATGCCCTTAAATCACAGAGATATGTCACGCAAAATACTTAATAAGTAAGTAACATTTCCCACATGTCTACTTTACATCAGCACAATTTTGGAACCAAAATTTTTTTTTGTTAGGGAGTTATAAGGGTTAAAAGTTGACCAGCAATTTCTCATTTTTACAACACCATTTTTTTTTAGGGACCACATCTCATTTGATGTCATTTTGAGGGGTCTATATGATAGAAAATACCCAAGTGTGACACCATTCTAAAAACTGCACCCCTCAAGGTGCTCAAAACCACATTCAAGAAGTTTATTAACCCTTCAGGGGTTTCACAGGAATTTTTGGAATGTTTAAATAAAAATGAATATTTAACTTTTTTTCACACAAAATTTATTTCAGCTCCAATTTGTTTTATTTTACCAAGGGTAACAGGATAAAATGGATGCCAAACATTGTTGTACAATCTGTACTGAGTACGATGATACCCCATATGTGGGGGTAAACCACTGTTTGGGCGCATGGCAGAGCTCGGAAGGAAAGGAGTGCCATTTGACTTTTCAATGCAAAATTGACAGGAATTGAGATGGGACGCCATGTTGCGTTTGGAGAGCCCCTCATGTGCCTAAACATTGAAACCCCCCACAAGTGACACCATTTTGGAAAGTAGACACCCTAAGGAACTTATCTAGATGTGTGGTGACCACTTTGGCCCACCAATTGCTTCACAGAAGTTTATAATGCAGAGCCGTAAAAATAAAAAATCATATTTTCACAAAAATGATCTTTTCGCACCCAATTTTTTATTTTCCCAAGAGTAAGAGAAGAAATTGGACCTCAAAAATTGTTGGCCAATTTGTCCTGAGTACGCTGATACCCCATATATGGGTGTAAACCATTGTTTGGGCGTATGGCAGAGCTCGGAAGGGAAGGAGCGCCATTTTACTTTTCAATGCAAAATTGACTGGAATTGAGATGGGATGCCATGTTGCGTTTGGAGAGCCCCTGATGTGCCTAAACATTGAAATCCCCACAAGTGACACCATTTTGGAAAGTAGACCCCTTAAGGAACTTATCTAGAGGTGTGGTGAGCACTTTGACCCAACACGTGCTTCACAGAAGTTTATAATGCAGAGCCGTAAAAATAAAAAATCATATTTTTTCACAAAAATAATCTTTTCGCCACCAATTTTTTATTTTCCCAAGGGTAAGAGAAGAAATTAGACCACAAAAGTTGTTGTGCAATTTGTCCTGAGTGCGACGATACCCCATATGTGGGGGTAAACCACTTTTTGGGTGCATAGCAGAGCTCGGAAGGGAAGGAGCGCCATTTGACTTTTCAATGCAAAATTGACTGGAATTAAGATGGGACGCCATGTTGGTTTGGAGAGCCCCTGATGTGCCTAAACATTAAAACCCCCCACAAGTGACACCATTTTGGAAACTAGACCCCCTAAGGAACTTATCTAGATGTGTTTTGAGAGCTTTGAACCCCCAAGTGTTTCACTACAGTTTATAACGCAGAGCCGTTAAAATATTTTTTTTTTTTTCGCAAAAATTATTTTTTAGCCCCCAGTTTTGTATTTTCACAATGGTAACAGAATAAATTGGACCCCAAAAGTTGTTGTCCAATTTGTCCTGAGTACGCTGATACCCCATATGTGGGGGGGAACCACTGTTTGGGCGCATGGCAGAGCTCGGAAGGGAAGGAGCGCCATTTGGAATGCAGACTTAGATGGATTGGTCTGCAGGAGTCACGTTGCATTTGCAGAGCCCCTGATGTACCCAAACAGTACAAACCCCCCACAAGTGACCCCATATTAGAAACTAGACCTCCCAAGGAACTTATCTAGATGTGTTGTGAGAACTTTGAACCCCTAAGTGTTTCACTACAGTTTATAACGCAGAGCCGTGAAAATAAAAATTCTTTTTTTTTTCACAAAAATGATTTTTTAGCCCCCAGCTTTGTATTTTTACAAGGGTAACAGAATAAATTGGACCCCAAAAGTTGTTGTTCAATTTGTCCTGAGTACGCTGATACCCCATATGTGGGGGGGAACCACTGTTTGGGCGCATGGCAGAGCTCGGAAGGGAAGGAGCGCCATTTGGAATGCAGACTTAGATGGATTGGTCTGCAGGAGTCACGTTGCATTTGCAGAGCCCCTGATGTACCCAAACAGTACAACCCCCCCACAAGTGACCCTATATTAGAAACTAGACCTCCCAAGGAACTTATCTAGATGTGTTGTGAGAACTTTGAACCCCTAAATGTTTCACTACAGTTTATAACGCAGAGCCGTGAAAATAAAAATTCTTTTTTTTTTTCACAAAAATGATTTTTTAGCCCCCAGCTTTGTATTTTTACAAGGGTAACAGAATAAATTGGACCCCAAAAGTTGTTGTTCAATTTGTCCTGAGTACGCTGATACCCCATATGTGGGGGGGAACCACTGTTTGGGCGCATGGCAGAGCTCGGAAGGGAAGGAGCGCCATTTGGAATGCAGACTTAGATGGATTGGTCTGCAGGCGTCACGTTGCATTTGCAGAGCCCCTGATGTACCCAAACAGTAGAAACCACCCACAAGTGACCTCATATTGGAAACTAGACCTCCCACGGAACTTATCTAGATGTGTTGTGAAAACTTTGAACCCCCAAGTGTTTCACTACAGTTTACAACGCAGAGCCGTGAAAATAAAAAATCCTTTTTTTTCCCACAAAAATGATTTTTAGCCCCCCAAATTTTTATTTTCCCAAGGATAACAAGAGAACTTGGACCCAAAAAGTTGTTGTCCAATTTGTCTCGAGTACGATAATACCCCATATGTTGGTGGGCGCTACTGAGATAAGGGGATCGGCCCGGTGGTGCAGCTATCTACCATGCCAACATGCTGATATCTTATGCAAGCTAAGTAACCCTTTGTCATCTGGATGTACTCCTGATGAACCCCTTTTCATTAGAAGGGGAGAAACGCGTTGAGTAGAAAAGGGATATGCATATTAACTTCTGTGTGAAATAGAAGGTGATTTATGGATCTGGTTAGCACGTGTGTCACAACAAACAAGTGTATGGGGGGACGATGTGTGGCTACTCTGCACTGAGTATCTACTGAGAGCTGCAGCTTGATCGCTATTATGACTGTATGGGATATGCTTGACATTACAGCAAATACATCTTCCCTATTGTCATCATAACATCTGGTGACCGTAATACATATATAGCTAGACCAAGATCACATGTGTATTTGTTTAGTCTCTTTGTGACATCCCTACCTGTTGTCTATATCGTCTTGCCTAAATAATAATTTTGATGTATATATATATTAAGTAAGGGACACAGACTACCAAGTCAGGTGAGACCCTTAGATCTAGTTAGATATTTTACTGACATTTTCATGTCCTTCCAAGCTATCCATATTTAATTATTGTTTGAGTGAGATTTTCTCTCCTGACCCTACTTAGGGCATAAAAGGGATAGCAGGGCTAGTCGACGAGGAGCGGGGGCGCCACGGCGCAGGATAATAGGGTGCCAACCTCCGCTGACAGGTAGGGAGTATTGAGAAAGCGTAGGGCTTGGCACCACCCGGCCTTTCCTATAGTACGCTTGCATCTACTTGGTGTTGGTGTTGTCAAGTGCACATTTATGATTTTAATATATATCAATAAAGGATAAAATTTTTAGAATATTTTTCTTTTCTTTGGGGATTTTTTTCTGTGAGTCCCATATGTTGGGGTAAACCCCTGTTTGGGCGCACGGGAGAGCTCGGAAGTGAAGGAGCACTGTTTTACTTTTTCAATGCAGAATTGGCTGGAATTGAGATTGGACGCCATGTCGCGTTTGGAGAGCCCCTGATGTGCCTAAACAGTGGAAACCCCCCAATTATAAATGAAACCCTAATCCAAACGCACCCCTAACCCTAATCCCAACTGTAACCCTAACCACACACCTAACCCTGACACACCCCTAATTCTAATCCCAACCCTAATCCCAACCGTAAATGTAATCCAAACCCTAACCCTAGCCCTAACCCTAGCCCTAACCCTAGCCCTAACCCTAGCCCTAACCCTAATGGGAAAATGGAAATAAATACATTTTTTTAAATTTTATTATTTTTCCCTAAGGCTAGGTTCACATTGCGTTAGGGAAATCCGTTTAGCACTAGGGGATTGCGCTAACGCAATGTCTTTTTAGGTGTCGTGTTTAGTGGTCGCGTTAACGTCCCCGCTCTGGAAGATCGGGGATCGGACCTCGGGCTCGCCGCGGACGCTGCAAGCAGCGTCTGAGGCGCGCCACAAAAGAATGGCACCTTGCTAGCGCGAGCCGAGAATGGCACGCTCTAGCGATGCGCTACACCCGAAAATCACATTGCTGTCAATGGTTGTGCTAACGGACCCATTGCACGGCGTTAATTGTGACATTTTCGCCGTGCAACGCTGTCCGTTAGCGTTAACCCATTAACGCAATGTGAACCTAGCCTAACTAAGGGGGTGATGAAGGGGGGTTTGATTTACTTTTATAGCGTTTTTTATATCGGATTTCTATGATTGGCAGCCGTCACACACTAAAAGACGCTTTTTATAGCAAAAAAGTTTTTGCGTCTCCACATTTTGAGACCTATAATTTTTCCATATTTTGGTCCACAGAGTCATGTGAGGTCTTGTTTTTTGCGGGACGAGTTGACGTTTTTATCGGTTACATTTTCGGACACGTGACAGTTTTTGATCGCTTTTTATTCCGATTTTTTGTGAGGCAGAATGACCAAAAACCAGCTATTCATGAATTTCTTTTGGGGGAGGCGTTTATACCGTTCCGCGTTTGGTAAAATTGATGAAGCAGTTTTATTCTACTTTTTCACTTTGTCCCAGGGGGGGACATCACAGATCACCGATCTGACAGTGTGCACAGCACTCTGTTAGATCGGTGATCTGACATACAGCCGGGCAGGATTAGAGCTGCAGCTGCAGCCTGATCCTGACCCGGAAGTGCTCCCTGCAGGACCCGGATGCAGCCCGGTGGCCATTTTGGATCCGGGGACTGCAGGGAGAAGACGCTCGGTACACGGTGAGTACATCACCGTGCACCGATCGTCTCAGGGAAGCCCGCAGGGAGCCCCCTCCCTGCACGATGCTTCCCTGCACTGCCGGCACACCGCGATCATCTTTGATCGCGGTGTGACGGGGGTTAATGTGCCAGGAGCGGTCCGTGACCGCTCCTGGCACATAGTGCCGGATGTCAGCTGCGATAGGCAGCTGACACCCAGCCGCGATCGGCCGCGCTCCCCCCTTGAGCGCGGCCGATCGCATATGACGTACTATCCCGTCACTGGGAATTAAGTCCCAGGTCACCTGGACGGGATAGTACGTCATATGGGATTAAGGGGTTAAATGAAGATAATAATAACAAAGAATTTGTGTTTGCAATCATTTTCAGGAAGAAACTGAGTGTTATCTGACAGAATTGCAGGGGTGTCAATACTTTTGGCCACAACTGTACTTTACTATTTAATATAATATTTTCATTTAAAAAGCTGCTTAACCGCTGCCGGGAATCATGAAGAAAACTTGTGAGTCTTTGTCCACTCCGAAAGAAAGCCTGTGAATCTCGTTCCTCCACCAAGAGAAAGTCTGTGAGTCCGGCTAACTCTTCAAAGATAAAGCTTGGGAGTCCTTCTTCCTCCTCCCACTGATAAAGAAAGCCTGTGAGTCCTGCTGCCTCCTCTCACTGATAAAGAAAGCCTGTAAGTTCTGATTCCTGTCACTGATAAAGAGAGCCTGTGAGTCCTGCTTCCTCCTCCCACTGATAAAGCTTGATTCCTGTTTTCTCCTCCCACTGATAAAGCCTGAGAGTCCTGCTTTCGCCACCCAGTCATAAAGAAAGCCTCTAAGTCCTGCTTCCCTATCTCACTTATAGAGAAAGCCTGTAAGCTCTGATTCCTGTCACTGATAAAGAAAGCCTCTAAGTCCTGCTTCCTTAACTCACTCATAGAGAAAGCCTGTGAGCTCTGCTTCTCTCACCCACTCATAGAGAAAACCTGTGAGTCCTACTTCTGTCAACCACTCACAGAGAAAGCCTGTGAGTTCTTCTGTCACTCACTCATAGAGAAAGCCTGACAGTTCTTCTGTCAACCACTCACAGAGAAAGCCTGTGAGTTCTTCTGTCAACCACTCACAGAGTAAGCCTGTGAGTTCTTCTGTCACTCACTCATAGAGAAAGCCTGACAGTTCTTCTGTCATCCACTCATAGAGAAAGCCTGTGAGTCCTACTTCTGTCAACCACTCACAGAGAAAGCCTGTGAGTTCTTCTGTCAACCACTCACAGAGAAAGCCTTTGAGTCCTACTTCTGTCACTCACTCACAGAGAAAGCCTGAGAGTTCTTCTTCTGTCACCCACTCACAGAGAAAGCCTGTGAGTCCAGCTTCTGTCACCCACTCACAGAGAAAGCCTGTGAGTTCTTCTGTCAACCACTCACAGAGAAAGCCTTTGAGTCCTACTTCTGTCACTCACTCACAGAGAAAGCCTGAGAGTTCTTCTTCTGTCACCCACTCACAGAGAAAGCCTGTGAGTCCAGCTTCTGTCACCCACTCACAGAGAAAGCCTGTGAGTTTTTCTTCTGTCACCCACTCACAGAGAAAGCCTGTGAGTCCTGCTTCTGTCACCCACTCACAGAGAAAGCCTGTGAGTCCTGCTTCTGTCACCCACTCACAGAGAAAGCCTGTGAGTCCTACTTCCTTTTCACATTTGACTTGCTATCTCAATTTTATGCTTCCCTGTGCCAGTGGCTTTTGTGAAAAGCTGGGAGGATTAATTTACTAATGCAAGAAGAGGTGGCACCAAAGCAGTTAATTAGTAACAAGTGGAAGTCAGTATGGACGACTTGCCATCACAATAGCTGGCTAATGGCTGCTGCAATCATGGGACTGAATGACAAAACATCACGTACTAAGAACATGAAACATTTTACTAAAGTCTTCAAAAGTGACAGTAATTATTCAAAAACAATCAGGACCAGAAAGCAAAAATAAATATACACAACCTAAAATGTAGCATTTTACAGTTTTGGTAATAAAACGAGAAAACAACATGTTTGAGGAAGCAAGCGTACCCCGCATGGCGCAGCTCTTCCTTGAGGTTCCAACCAAAAGAACTTCAGAAGGCAAATTCACACATTTATGCAACCTTGATTTTATTCAAAAGTTTACACAACCTTGTCAGTGTCTGTCGTAGAAAATATGTGCGAACATTAAAATTCCAGAAAAAAAAAAAGTCCTGTACGCCTTAGAAGATAAGAAACATATGTCAATAGTCTTATATTAACCACTTGTACTCAGTGAAAGGGCAGACGTGTTTTCCCTCGAGAGGGGATGACGTCAGATGAAATATTAGAACTCAATTTTTTTTCCGTTCTTCAAAAAAATTGTTCAAGAATTTCATCAAATCCTTTAAATTAAAACCAACAGTGCGGTAGTCAAAATTAACCATGTTCCATGGAGTGGCTGAGGGCTGAAATAAAAGGACCTCTGTGAAGACCGGCGTAGACTCGACGATCTGTCTGTCTTGCTCATGTGTGAAATAAAAAGAAAAAAATGAAAACAGAAATTGTTGAATTTTTGCTTTTAAAGAGTTTTATTAATCCTCGAGAACATGATCTTCAGAATCGGAGCCGATGTATTTTCTAATAAATGCTACACGTATTATTTTACATTTTCAAAGTCGATGTAAGAAGAGAAAAAAAAAACAACATAAGGCAGATTAGTATTTTATATTTTTGGTGCATGTCTATAGCCAGAGTCAACACAAAGAGCGTGAAATTGCATTCTGTGAAATTTTAAAATAAAATTAAAGAATTAATGATTGAAAAACTTTTATATTTTTGTAATGAATGACTACAAAAATGAATTTAAATTCAAACAGGAAAAATGGTCCAAATTTGGACACGGTCAACAGGCATTTCCAATTACATAAATAAACGGCTGAAAATAATTTTTTCAATTTTTTGAATGGCGGAAAAATAAAAATTGAAAGCCAAATTTAGACACCAATTTTGGAACAATTTTTCCCAAAATTTTACAAAAAAAAATAACATACAGTAACAAGGAAAAGATTTCTAAAAATGTTCTAGAGTTAAGGAGATCTTGAGTTCAGTCTGGCTTTCACCAAATTTTCATTCTTTAGATGATTATCCCCACCGATGTTCTCAATTTTAGAGGTTCCTGCAGTTGGCAAACCACCAAGCTCTTTTTGCCTATAATGGGTCTATGGCTTCCCTACCGTCCTATTTTCCATGGGATTTCCAAAGAAAATGGACCATAAAAGGGGCTTGGCTTGTGCTTATGTGCCCCAAAGTGAGAATTTCTTGGAAGGGTTAGACTTCAAGAGTAGAAACCCATCTAATTTTGCCATTTCGAAAATGTATAAGAGACAAAATCACATCTATTTATATAATTACCTTAAATTGTCTGTCATCCACTTCCATCTGGACTTCCTCGAATCCCACAATCCACCACGCCGCACCGGAAGTCCACCGACCGCCATATTGGAATACGCAAGTGTTGGGTATTCCAATATGGCACCCGCTGGTGGTACCAGGCCCTTGCGCTGGACCACCAGCGGGTCATCACCGGACCCCCCGCTGCTGGGACTCCCCCGCCCGATGGGCCTCCATCTAGTAATTTGATAAATTCCAGGACCCTTTTATTTATGATTCAGCTCTTTTAGATCTACCAATTTAATTTTTTGGAAATTTACCAAAATTCTGATACTAGGAAATTGGCGATTATATGTAACCAGACTGATCAATGTTGGCAATTAATTGGTCCAAAAATTAGGACCAATTAGTTTTTTGTTTTTGGTTTAGATTTTTTAGGGTTTTTATTATTATACCAGATTCTCCTTATTTTTATTTTAAGATATATCAGCATTATACTAATGTTTGGTTTTCTGCTCGTGTCATTTCATGGAAGGAATGACTTTTTTTTTTAGAATCTGGATTGGAAATCTGGGGAAAATGTGTGTAAATCGGTTAGTAACTGGCTTAGTGATAGAAAGCAGAGGGTGGTTATTATTATTATTATTATTATTATTATACATTTTTATAGCGCCATTTATTCCATGGCGCTTTACATGTGAATACGGGGCAAATATAGACAAATACATTAAACATGAGCAGATAACAAGGCACACGAGTACATAAGGAGGGAGGACCCTGCCCGCGAGGGCTCACAGTCTGCAGGGGGTGGGTGAGGATACACTAGGAGAGGGAAGAGCTGGCTGTACGGCTGTTCAGTAGGTTGAGGATCACTGCAGGCTGTAGGCTTGTCGGAAGAGATGAGTCTTCAGGTTCTTTTTGAATGTTTCTATGGTAGGCGCAAGTCTGATGTGTTGGGGTAGAGAGTTCCAGAGTATGGGGGAAGCACGGGAGAAGTCTTGGATGCGGTTATGGGAAGAAGAGATGAGAGGGGAGTAGAGAAGGAGGTCTTGGGAGGATCGGAGGTCGCGTGTAGGTAGGTACCGGGAGACCATGTCACAGATGTATGGAGGAGACAGGTTGTGGATGGCTTTGTATGTCAGTGTGAGGGTTTTGAACTGGAGTCTCTGGGCGATAGGAAGCCAGTGAAGGGCTTGACACAGGGGAGAGGCTGGGGAATAGCGGGGGGACAGGTGGATTAGTCGGGCAGCAGAGTGTAGGATGGATTGGAGCGGTGCCAGAGTGCTAGAGGGGAGTCCAGAGAGTAGGAGGTTGCAGTAGTCGAGGCGGGAGATGATAAGGGCATGCACTAGCGTTTTTGCAGTGTTGCGGTCAAGGAAAGCACGGATCCGGGAAATATTTTTGAGTTTGAGACGACAGGAGGAGGCAAGGGCTTGGATATGTGGCTTGAAAGAGAGGGCAGAGTCGAGGATCACCCCGAGGCACCGGGCGTGTGGGACTGGGGATAGTGAGCAGCCATTGACATTGATGGATAGGTCTGGTGGAGGGGTAGAGTGAGATGGGGGAAAGATGATGAATTCTGTTTTGTCCATGTTCAGTTGTAGAAAGCGAGCAGAAAAGAAGGCTGAAATGGCAGACAGACAGTGCGGGATTTTGGTAAGCAAGGAGGAGAGGTCAGGTCCGGAGAGGTAGATCTGCGTGTCGTCAGCGTAGAGATGGTACTGCATACCGTGGGATTCTATGAGCTGTCCCAGGCCGAAAGTGTAGATGGAGAAGAGTAGGGGTCCTAGAACAGAGCCTTGAGGAACACCGACTGACAAGGGGCGAAGTGAGGAGGTGGTGTGGGGGAGGGAGACACTGAATGTTCGGTCTGTCAGATATGACGAGATCCAGGAAAGGGCCAAGTCTGTGATGCCAAGGGATGGGAGGATTTGTAGCAAAAGGGAGTGATCTACAGTGTCAAAGGCAGAAGACAAGTCCAGGAGAAGGAGGACAGAGTAGTGTCGCTTGCTCCTGGCAGTTAGTAGGTCATTGGTGACTTTAGTTAGGGCAGTTTCAGTTGAGTGATGGGAACGGAAGCCTGATTGTAACCGATCAAAGAGGGAGCAGGAGGAGAAGTGGGAGGACAGTTCAAGATGGACGTGTTGCTCCAGCAATTTGGAGGCATAAGGGAGAAGAGATATTGGGCGATAGCTAGACACAGAGGATGGGTCGAGGGAGGGCTTTTTGAGGATGGGTGTGATCTTGGCATGCTTGAAGGATGAGGGAAAGACACCTGTTGTGAGTGAGAGGTTGAAGAGGTGCTTTAGGGTTGGGATGAAGACCGTGGAAAGGTTAGGGATGAGGTGGGAATAAATGGTATAGTCTCTAACTGGGTCGCTGTGACCAGTGGGGTACCGCAGGGGTCAGTATTGGGACCTGTTCTCTTCAACATATTCATTAATGATCTGGTAGAAGGTTTACACAGTAAAATATCGATATTTGCAGATGATACAAAACTATGTAAAGCAGTTAATACAAGAGAAGATAGTATTCTGCTACAGATGGATCTGGATAAGTTGGAAACTTGGGCTGAAAGGTGGCAGATGAGGTTTAACAATGATAAATGTAAGGTTATACACATGGGAAGAGGGAATCAATATCACCATTACACACTGAACGGGAAACCACTGGGTAAATCTGACAGGGAGAAGGACTTGGGGATCCTAGTTAATGATAAACTTACCTGGAGCAGCCAGTGCCAGGCAGCAGCTGCCAAGGCAAACAGGATCATGGGGTGCATTAAAAGAGGTCTGGATACACATGATGAGAGCATTATACTGCCTCTGTACAAATCCCTAGTTAGACCGCACATGGAGTACTGTGTCCAGTTTTGGGCACCGGTGCTCAGGAAGGATATAATGGAACTAGAGAGAGTACAAAGGAGGGCAACAAAATTAATAAAGGGGATGGGAGAACTACAATACCCAGATAGATTAGCGAAATTAGGATTATTTAGTCTAGAAAAAAGACGACTGAGGGGCGATCTAATAACCATGTATAAGTATATAAGGGGACAATACAAATATCTCGCTGAGGATCTGTTTATACCAAGGAAGGTGACGGGCACAAGGGGGCATTCTTTGCGTCTGGAGGAGAGAAGGTTTTTCCACCAACATAGAAGAGGATTCTTTACTGTTAGGGCAGTGAGAATCTGGAATTGCTTGCCTGAGGAGGTGGTGATGGCGAACTCAGTCGAGGGGTTCAAGAGAGGCCTGGATGTCTTCCTGGAGCAGAACAATATTGTATCATACAATTATTAGGTTCTGTAGAAGGACGTAGATCTGGGGATTTATTATGATGGAATATAGGCTGAACTGGATGGACAAATGTCTTTTTTCGGCCTTACTAACTATGTTACTATGTTACTATGTTACTATGATTCTCACGGCGGCGTTACCCCTCTGTATACCTGGCCCCACGGATCCTATTCTCTACATTACTTCATGTGTTGTAAAGTCTACAG